>NC_141685.1:1433017733-1433379233 GCF_964263255.1 Lissotriton vulgaris | reverse complement strand
CGGCAGATGTGGTAAGTTGTGTAGGGTGGGGAGGGGGGTCTACGCTACCTTCTAGACACCTTACACGAGTCCTCGGACGACCACGTACATGGCGTCGAGTTAACAGGGGCCCCCGTCAAGACAAGGGAAATTGGTATGGCACACGAGGTGAAGTCCTCTGTGCGACCGCCCCTCACAAGTGAGGGGGGAGTTCTGGTTTGGGGATCTGACACCGGTTACGACCTTGCCGTTGGCCCTTAACGTTAGGATGTACAATTTCAATTTGTAATGCAATTTTGTAAGGATGTTAGTATCGGCTAGGAGAACCTTTGTGTTAGATATATGTTAAGGTTAGCCAAACATCGTAATGTGGATATGAAATTGTACATGATATGAAACTGTTATTTTAATGTTTTGATTTTGTTTCATATTTTAATAAATACGGCCGGGAAGGGTAACTCCCTTCCCGCCTTCCAAAAGTTCAAGAACTGTTTCCGGTTTCCCAATTCTTGGGGATTGTGTTGAGAGGGGGTGGCGGGTATCTCAGCCATATTTCTTGTCTCGAGGGGGATCCAGCGGAAGATCTTTTTGAGAATGCGAAGTACGTTGAAGCAGGAGGATGAGACTGCGTTGACTTGTCTGGACATCGAGAGAGAGGAGTCTAGGATGAAGCCAAGGTTACGTGCGTGGTCTGTGGGTGTGGGTGCTGTGCCCGGAGCGGAAGGCCACCAAGAGTCGTCCCAGGCGGAGGGGGAAGATCCTAGGATGAGCACCTCCGTTTTGTCTGAGTTGAGTTTTAGGCGGCTATGTTTCATCCATTCGGCTACTTCTTTCATGCCTTCGTGAAGATTGGTTTTGGCGGTGTTAGGGTCTTTGGTGAGGGAAAGGATTAATTGGGTGTCGTCCGCGTAAGAGATGATGTTGAGGTTGTGTTGGCGCGCGATGGATGCGAGTGGGCTCATGTAAACGTTGAAGAGGGTGGGACTGAGTGATGATCCTTGTGACCTCTGAGTTGAATGGGGGAAGTCGGACTCTTTGAGTTCTCCTGGAGAGGAATGAGATGATCCAGCCCAAGGCTTTTCCTTGTATGCCGATGTTGCTGAGGCGTTGTATAAGGGTGCTGTGGCAGACTGTGTCGAAAGCGGCAGAGAGGTCGAGTAGAATGAGGGCCGCTGTCTCTCCGTTATCCAGTAGTGTTCGGATGTCGTCTGTCGCTGCAATGAGGGCGGTTTCGGTGCTCTGTTTGGCTCCAAATCTGGATTGAAATGGATCAAGGGAGTTGTTGGATTCAAGGAAGGCGGCGAGCTGGCTGTTGACGGCTTTCTCAATGACTTTGGCGGGGAAAGGGAGGAGGGATATGGGTCGGTAGTTTTTAAGTTCAGAGGGGTCTGCTGTGGGTTTCTTCAAGAGGGCGCTGAGTTCGGCGTGTTTCCAGCTTTCTGGGAAGGTGGCAGAGTTGTACGAGCAGTTGATGACAACACGGAGATGGGGTGCGATGATGGAGTCAGCTTTGTTGAAGATGTGATGGAAGCAGGGGTCGGTTGGCGAGCCAGAGTGGATTGAGTTCATTAGGCGGATGGTGTCTTCGTGGTGATTGGGTTCCAGGCGCTAAGGTTGTTAGTTGGCAGAGTAGGATCTGAGGGAGGTGGGGAGGGTTGATCGCTGGGAGTCTTCTCGAAGCTGTTGTGGATGTCGGCAATTTTGTTGTAGAAGAAGGAGGATAACGCATCGCAGAGGTCTTGGGAGGAAGTGATGTCGTTAGATGCTGCGGTGGGGTTGGTGAATTCTTTGACGATGTTGAAAAGTTCCTTGCTGTTGTGGGTGTTGTTGTCGAGACGATCCTTGAATGCTGATTTCTTGGCGGATCGAATCAGTTGGTGGTGTTTGCGGGTGGCTGCCTGGAGAGTGGCCATGTTGTCGGTGGTTGGGTTTTTTCTCCATGTTTTCTCCAGGGTGCGGCATAGCTTCTTGGATTTTTTAAGGTCATCATTGAACCAGGGAGCCTTTTTGCTGGCTGATTTGATCTGGTGCTTTTTCAGGGGTGCTAATTCGTCAGCACTGTGGGTGATCCATTGCTTGCGATTGGTGGCCGCTTGGTTTGGGTCCAATGAGAGGGTAGGAGGGTTTTGGTTGAGTGATGTGAGGAGTTGTGTAATTTCCCTGCATCCCGTGCCAGGGATTATTTTACAAAAAAAAAAAAGATATATTTGTGTTGTAATGGTATGCGTTTTAAAGGAAATCGTTGTAATGGTAGTTTTTCATTAAAAACACTATATTGCGTTGTAATAGTATTTGTTGTAAAATAATGCGATGTAATGGTATTTGCGTTGTAAAAAATGTGTTGTAAAAGTATGCGTGGTAAAAGTATGCGTTGTAACGTCAAACATCCTCAAATATCTTATCCATCAACATGATAGCGGAGAAATGCTTACGCAGTAAACAAGATTTGAACTTGTGCTTTATAGACTTGCAAGCTGCTTTCGACAGTGTGGACCAAAATTTATTACGGATGAAATTAAGAGCATGGTCTATACCAGAGAGTCTCCTAAGGGGCCTGTTACTATTCTACTCTAACACCTGGATTCAAGTGAAACTGGGGGATGGTTCCCGTCTCGAGAAAAGTGTTTACATCAATTGGATTAAAACAAGGGTGCGTCCTTGCTCCTCATCTATTCAATCTTTTTATTTCAGATCTTTCCGGAAAACTAAATATCTGTAATGCACACCCTCCGAATTTGGGCAAGTTACAGCTCACTCATCTGGCATATGCTGATGATATCGTCCTAATGAGCTTAACGAAGGTTGGTCTATCCAGGTTACTAACAGAACTCTCAGTTTTCCTGACTGCAAACAAGCTGGCTCTAAACGCAACTAAAACCAAAACAATGTTAATTACCAACCGTCGTTTAACACACCTTAAGATCTGGCTAGAAGAGAACAGTTGGAGAAGGTATCAAATTACAAATATCTGGGATTCTATATCGACGATAAGCTCGCCTTAAAAGACCAGAAAAAATACCTGATCCAAAGAGCAGGAGCCTTAATATTTGGGCTCAGCACCCTGTCGAAGAAATTGGAAGGTCTATCCTTAAAACCACTCTTAACAGTGATTGCGAATAAGGCCCTTCTCACTCTGACATATGCAAGTGTAGCTATGCATGGAAAGGATTCGGACCTTTTAAACAATTTAATAACCAAAATTTACAAAAGGGTCCTTCGACTTCCCAATTCTGCTTCTCCAGCGCAAATGCGCCTCGAATTCGGCTTACAGAACGAATCATGGGAAGACTCTATTCAAACATCAAGGTGTGGTACCAGATTAAGAAGAAAGCAACTTATAATAATCTTAATAAATTTCTATGGCAGGAGTTAGAAATTTATAAAAAATCAGAGGCAAACAAATTTTTATTACGAGCATTGGAGGTGACATGCTCTTCAGATCTTTGGGATAAAAATTTGACATTCGCTTCATTCAAACAGGCACTAAACAAAGCGGCCACATTTCATTAATTGATTACGGATAAAGAAATTTTTTCCCATCGTTCCCAGTCTTGGGCCGTGATCAATAGTTATAAGACACTCACCCCGGCAGCCTATTTGGATACAACTTATTCTATCTTTATCAAAAAAAAAGCTGATGGCCCTGAGATTTGGTAGATTTCCAACCTTAGCAGAGGAGCCCGCTTGGAAACAGTCTGAAGTTGTCACTTGTTGACTCTGTGTTACTACAAAAGAAGATATTATAATATAATATAATATGCCACTGTAAGATGTTGATCAGGGAACGAACATTCTTTTTAAAGAATATCTTTCGGATTAAGAGGCTACGTACTTGCAGAACTGCCATTATTGGAGGCCTGGATTCAACAGCATCTCAAATTAACTGCAAGTTGGTAAAGTTCCTGCAGGCTTTTGAGAAACGCCTTAAAACTATTTGACTCTATCCAGGTTAATGGTCTAAGTCCTTGTCTCTCTTTCTTTTATTTTGATTTTAGTATTAGAAGGAAATTTATTAAGATTTTATTTTGTTTATACTCAATTATTATGTGACTTCTTTTTCCTTTAATGAGTTCCTAAATTTATAATATTGGTTGTGTACTGTAAATGAGAAATAGATAATAATTTTATGAGAAAACCAAGACCAAAACGACAAAAATCCAATAAGAAGAACCGGAGTTCTGAATTTTTAAAGAATAAACCAAAATTCTGCTTAGAATTCCATAGAGCTAAGGGATTACTTAAGGTCGCACTAGGCCGTGGAAGAGCCAACGTTCAGGCCAACCATGATGGAGGGCAGGATGGTTACAGCACTCAGGAAAGGTTCCACTGGCAAAGTACCTTGGATGGAGCAAGTGTTGAAAACAAAGACTCAATGCAAGGAGTTAAGGGGACGCCACATTGTTGTTGATCATGTAGATGGAGGCAAAGCATCAGAGCCAATTCGCTCAGTTGATGAAGGCCTTGTTGACTAACGCTTTTACGATGCAGGTGCTGCATCGTCATCAAGCCGTGCTGTCTGTAGTCATTGAGCCGTGCAGTCCATCATGTCGATGTCGTTGATCGGAACCTGCATCGGCCTTGAAGGGCAATGTATTGGCTTCGATCAAACGGCATTGGAATCGAAGGGCAATGCATTGGTTGCAATTGCTGCAAAGTCGTCACTACATCGGTTTTCATGGTTCTGAACAGCAATAATTACCTTTATAGGCCCCAGGACTGGATTGGCACCACTGGGCAAGGCAGGACCCACAGATGGCAGAGTCCAGGTGCTGCTGTAGAGTTGAAGGAAGTCTTTGACGGCCCTGAGATCTCAGAACAGAGGGCAAGCCAGCAAGCAAGTGTAGCACATCTGGTCCTCTACCTCTAGAGTAAGGAGTGTGTCCTTTCCTACCTTGTGTAAAGTAACAGGAGCCCCCTGGTGCGAATAGCAATCCTGGGTCAGGGTAGAGAATATATGTAAACAAAAATTCCCAGGCATGCACAAACGTAACTAGCAAGTACACATGTAGATAGAGTTATCTACAACAACATTCGACAACTGCTTTCTCCAATAAAATTGGTTTTAATTTCTTTCAAATATTCATAAATAATTCATATGATTGATAAAAATGCATTACAATGTTCAGAATCAGTGCAAACTTCATTGTATCTATACACGATATATCAAGATTAAAATTTCAGTAAACATTTTAAAAAAAGAAAAAAACTGATGGTTTCCTGTCGACGCGTTTCGACACGTGAGTTGTGTCTTCTTCAGGACTGTACCATCGATATTCTGTAAAAATAATAATTATGAACATTTTTTACTATGTAATTCTTTTTCCTGGTGAAGCAGTTTCCAATCGTTTATAACATGTTCTTTGTACCGCTAGACATTTTTTCTTATATGTATAATGATAAACCGCATTATTGCTCTAAGCATCTATATTGAACCCGTTAGAATGTGTCCATTGTCTATATACATAAGCATCTTCAAGGTCGAACATAAACACGTTTTTAAGGCCAATGACAGTATCAGCATTTGTTGTATAACGTCATAGAAATAGAGCAAAAACATGCCTTATAGTTCTTTCACATTGTTGACATTTGGCATATACAGTTCAAATTGTCTAATTACCCTGGTGGTTCGTTGATAGCTTCAAGACAAGTTTAGGTCAGGTCGGGTTGGCATGGGTATATACTATGCTGTATATATATTTTCCATTCACAATACAACTAGTCTGGTTACCCTAACTTAAAGGCAAAGTTGATATCAGGTCAAGATGGTATTAGTATATACTGTGCTGTATATATATTTTCTTTCACAAACACTACAAGGAATACCCACTACTCTATGACTGGATTTATGTTTTAAAAATTTTTTTTTTATATATGCCTAGCCTATTCCTATTTAGGGGACAGATGCTTCAGATACTGCAAACGTATAGCACGGCAGCTTGTCACTTCCCTGTATGAAGCAAATGTTTTCTAAAACAATATTTCTACTCACACATGCAATTGTCTCACCTTTTAATATGCCACAAAAATGGCGTAGATATATATTGGGTTTAGTTCTCTACGGGCGGATTTCCCAACAAAGTACTCCGATTACAGGAATATCAAGGCACTTAATATCTGAAATGGTATGAAAACAAAACGTATCATATAAGGTATTTTTAGTTTAATTAGGACGGCACAGTTGTATTACATTTTAGCACTGGTGCATGTTACCTTAAGTATAGTGACTCGTGACTGGTGGCATGTGTTAATCTGATAATGGTTAAAATATCTTCTTTCCACTCTATGGTATATCAGGACGCTGGGGACGTTGTGGGACGCTCGTATTGCCGACCTTAAGGTTTAAAACATTTACTATTATAGACTGTCTTCACTTTTCCTAATTGTTTGAATAGGAGAGCACAGCGGTTCTTACCGACTTAATTTCAAAACGATCCACCTGCTCAGAGGGTTCAGTATACCATGTGGACAAGCAGGGGGCCGGTCAAACTTGACGGAAATGGAATTCGGCCGTTTGGTGGCGGGTCAGATAGGAGACCGCTCTATGTAAACACCGGCAGCTGTAAGAATGAAGTCCTGATTTAGGAATAGTAATATCTAAAGCCTACCCCCCTTAACTTTAAGGACATGTACACCGTGTAGGTAGTTCTTACCGGTGCATTCGCAAGCATCTAGCTGATTGGCTGGAGCGGTACAGCGTATAAGTTGTTCGCGTTGCCGTTTGTGTATACTATAAGGCAAAGAAAAGAGGGTGTCACCCGAACGTAGTTCTCAATTAATTTACACACGGAAATGATTAACCCTACTAACGCCTATCTATTCTTACCGTTCTCCCAGGTCTGTGAGTCACGTATGTCGTCTTCCTTCGTTCGGTCAAGGTTTGAGTCTGTGACTCCCCGCGTCTTTTATATAAACGGACTAGTCATTGGTGGATATAGTCTGTTTTATTTAAAGGGATATAGCGTAGATGCTGTCCATTAGGACGAAAACCCCTCATAGATATCATTTGGTGTGTGTCAGAAACAGTATTTTAGGCTCCTAGACAGCTCATTCGACAGCTCATTCGACAGTGGCTAAGCTGCTATTCCTATTAGAGGATGGCATTTGACCAGGGCAGATCATTATTCAGGCCTTGCGAGAATGTCTTAAGCGAAAAAATCCAGAAGACTTCTTTCTTCTTTCTTATTTTATCGCCGCCAGCATTGTCGGGTGTATGTATTTTCTCAAGAATGCGCCATCTGATATCGGTTGGGGCATGGCGATACTCTATGTAATGACTCACTAGGGGAGATGTGAGTTTCTTTGTCTTGATCGCAGATTTATGTTCCGTCAAACGTGTTCTGATCATACGGGCAGTTTCGCCAACATACCCTTTGTTGCACGGACATAAAATCAAATAGACAACATTGCTTGTCTTGCAGGTCCAAAGTTCCTTTGCTGTTATTTTAAAATCATTATGTGTTAGGGTATCTCCTGGGATGATTCCATCACACGATAGACATGTGCCACATCGAGAAGTGCCTTTAAAGGCATCAGTACCTGTTATCGACTTCTGTATGAAGGGAATTTTTGCCATTGGACTGTCAAAACGCGATCTGACTATCAGATCTTTGAGGTTCTTATTGCGCCGATGCGCATACATCGGTTTAACAAGTTTGGGTCTAGATGGATCTGTGTTCAACAGATGCCAGTTGGCATTGATGATTTGTCTGATGGTAGCATTCAATGTGGAATGCTTAGTAATGCACACCAGCTTAGGTTCTTGGGTTGGTTTATTCTGTTTGAGAAGACTCTCTCGGTTATAGAACCGGGCTCTCTTGTATGCTTCTCGCACCAGACGCCGTGGATAGCCCCTGTCTATGAATTTCTGTTTCATTTTTATAGATTGTTGGTCGTAATCTTTAATGTTGGTGCAGTTTCTCCTTACACGCAAGAATTGGGAGAAGGGAATTCCATCTTTCTGGCATCTGGGGTGATAGCTGGAAAAATGGAGGAGGGTATTCCTCGCGGTGGGTTTCGTGAACAGATCCACCTCCAATTCGTTAGACTGATTTCTGATATATATATCCAGAAATTCGACCTGGGATTCATGTACGTGAGCAGTGAACCGAAGGTTACTGTCAGCCATGTTAATCCATTGAAGGAATTCTCGTAGAGTCTGTTCCCCATTGGTCCAGATGAAAAAAATGTCATCTATAAACCGGTACCAATGGGAAACAGACTCATAAAAGGGGGCCATTTCATTGAATATATGGTGAGCCTCAAAGAGGGCCATATATATATTCGCTATGGACGGAGCCATGGCTGCCCCCATGCTCACGCCCTTAGTCTGCTGGTACATATGGTCACCAAACTGGAAAACATTTTCCTTCAATACCAGGTTGAGGCATTCATAAATGAATTGTTTATTGCATGGGATGCTATGAAGATCGATGAACCACATGGTGGCCTCTACTGCTTCTTTTTGGGGGATGTTGCTATACAAAGCTTCAACATCAAGAGTGACTAATAGGTCACTATTGGTGTTGAAGGGAAGATGCTCTATCTTAGTGATGATTGCTCCAGTGTCTTTGATATACGATGGAGACAATGATACGTATGGTCTCAGAATGTTATCTAGATATTTTGAAATGGCCTCAGTGGGGGTGCCTATGGTGGATACTATGGGACGATAGGGTGGATCTAGTTGGTCCTTATGCATTTTAGGCATCCCGTAGATGCATGCTATCTTTTTTTGTGATGCATTGAGGAACTCATACTCTTTCTTGTTTATTATGTTTTCCTCTAGGGCCTTATAATATAATATAATATGCCACTGTAAGATGTTGATCAGGGAACGAACATTCTTTTTAAAGAATATCTTTCGGATTAAGAGGCTACGTACTTGCAGAACTGCCATTATTGGAGGCCTGGATTCAACAGCATCTCAAATTAACTGCAAGTTGGTAAAGTTCCTGCAGGCTTTTGAGAAACGCCTTAAAACTATTTGACTCTATCCAGGTTAATGGTCTAAGTCCTTGTCTCTCTTTCTTTTATTTTGATTTTAGTATTAGAAGGAAATTTATTAAGATTTTATTTTGTTTATACTCAATTATTATGTGACTTCTTTTTCCTTTAATGAGTTCCTAAATTTATAATATTGGTTGTGTACTGTAAATGAGAAATAGATAATAATTTTATGAGAAAACCAAGACCAAAACGACAAAAATCCAATAAGAAGAACCGGAGTTCTGAATTTTTAAAGAATAAACCAAAATTCTGCTTAGAATTCCATAGAGCTAAGGGATTACTTAAGGTCGCACTAGGCCGTGGAAGAGCCAACGTTCAGGCCAACCATGATGGAGGGCAGGATGGTTACAGCACTCAGGAAAGGTTCCACTGGCAAAGTACCTTGGATGGAGCAAGTGTTGAAAACAAAGACTCAATGCAAGGAGTTAAGGGGACGCCACATTGTTGTTGATCATGTAGATGGAGGCAAAGCATCAGAGCCAATTCGCTCAGTTGATGAAGGCCTTGTTGACTAACGCTTTTACGATGCAGGTGCTGCATCGTCATCAAGCCGTGCTGTCTGTAGTCATTGAGCCGTGCAGTCCATCATGTCGATGTCGTTGATCGGAACCTGCATCGGCCTTGAAGGGCAATGTATTGGCTTCGATCAAACGGCATTGGAATCGAAGGGCAATGCATTGGTTGCAATTGCTGCAAAGTCGTCACTACATCGGTTTTCATGGTTCTGAACAGCAATAATTACCTTTATAGGCCCCAGGACTGGATTGGCACCACTGGGCAAGGCAGGACCCACAGATGGCAGAGTCCAGGTGCTGCTGTAGAGTTGAAGGAAGTCTTTGACGGCCCTGAGATCTCAGAACAGAGGGCAAGCCAGCAAGCAAGTGTAGCACATCTGGTCCTCTACCTCTAGAGTAAGGAGTGTGTCCTTTCCTACCTTGGGCATATACCTCCATAAACTACCACCCCAGAATTGTCCACTCTCAGAGCCACTTTTTAGGCTTCAAACATTTGCATATGACATCCCCACAACACCACTGGACACCATATGCCCAGTCACTCTAGATTCAAGTGAGTTGGGTCCAGTTCATGTCCTCAGTAGGGCAGAGATCAACAGCCAGTAGGGCAGCTCAGCAATGCATAAAGCTGTCCCTTCAGAGCAGCAGTCAGACAAAGTTGCAGTCCCTGTAGCACAGCAGTCTTTACTCCTGGCAGAATTCTTCAAAGGTCCAGTAGTGTACTGGCTTAGTAGAATCAGAGCCCCAGGACTTATACCCAAAAGTGCCTTTGAAGTGAGGGGGTTGACTTCAAAGCAGGCCCTTGAAATGCAGAGGTCCCCCTTTCATCCCAGCCCTGGCTCCAGAATTTCAGTGGGGGAGGGGAGCATTCAGCCCTTTGTGTGGGACACAGGACACTGACTATTCAAGTGTTAGTCTCAGCTTCCTCTTCGTGCTCAGGAAGGGCTATCAGAATGTAGGTGAATGCAGATGAGATCTGTAATAGGTAAAAATATATCTCCTACCATTCAGTTACACAGCACCCCCCCCGCTTAAGGTTACCTAGGGCCTACCTTAGGGGTGACTTGTGTAATAAATGGGGAATTTAAGGTTTGGCAAGTAGTTTTAAATGCCGAGTCGAAGTGTGCAAACAAAGACCCTGCATTGGCAGGCCTGAGACAGGTTTGAAAGGCTACTTTTGTGAGTGTGGGACAAGTGCTGGAGGCCCACTTGTAGCATTTAGATTTCAGGCCCTGGGTATACGGTATACCACTTTACAAGAGACGTATAGGTAGATAAATATGCCAATTGGGTATACAACAATGCCACCATGTTAATGGGAGAAGCAGATGTACTTTAGCACTGGTTAGCGGTGGTAATGTGCTCAGTGTCCTAAGGCCAACAAAAAGATACAACAAAAAAAGGAGGTAAGCAGGTAAAAAGTGTGGGGGAAGACCGGTCTAACCATTTCCAGTCATAAATTACAACAAACAAGTTCGATTTTACTCCCATCAACTGCACAATTAGTGACATCTGGGGGAATAAATGAATCAGGAATCTAGCTGGTTTCTTAATTATCTACAAAACGTCCGGGAGGGGGGGATTTGAGAGGTGGGGGTAGGGATGGGATCTGAGGGGTCGAGGGGGTATCCCTGGGGGTTGGAGAGGGAGGGAGGGCATGTGGGGTGTCGTGGGGGGTCATGGGGAGCATGGGGGTCAAGGGGTATCCTGTGGGTCAGGGGGGATCAGGGTTATTTTAATAAAATTAAAAGAAAAAAACGTACCTTCGCCTGTGCTCCCGCATCGGGTCTCCTGCTCTCTCTCTGCTCACAGGAAGCAGAAACAGACAGCCTTCCTCTACTCCTCTAAGCCAATCACAACACAGCAATGGCAGTGACACCCTATGCGTTGCTCTTTCCTCCCCTGGTCTAAAATCATTGAATAATCGTAGGGACCTCAACCAGCCTTCACCCCTCCCTGTTCCGGCCCACCCACCAGGACCTTTACCCTGTACACTTCCCTCAACAGCTGAGACTTAGCCATTTTGACTGATGCCTGGTGGAGCTACCTCGCGAGCTAAAGGGGAGATGGAATTTGAACTCCCTCCTTCACTATACCCTACCCAGCCGGACTTTCGGCAAACTCTCCCCCGTCTCTCCTGACCTTATCTCCCCTCTCCCTTCCCCTACCCCCACCCCTCTCCACTCTACTCTACTCTTTCCATCTTCTTACCTTTGCCCTCACCTGTCCTTGCCCTTAGTCCCCACCCTGTTTTTCTGTGAACATTTCCCCTCACCACTTGAGACCGAACTATTTTGTCTGATGCCCGATGGAGTTACCTTGTTTAACTAAAGGGGAGACGGGCTGTGTATTTCCTCCTTGGATGTCACCTACCCAGTCGGTCTTTAGACAGACTTCCTTTCGTCTCTCCTGTTGTCTCTTCACTCATCCTCCCTCTTACCACCTCCCCTTTCCCCCTCCACAATTTTTTTACTCTCCTTTCTCTCCTCTCTTAATGTATTGCTTATTTTTTAACGTAATGTGTTATTGTTGATTATGTTCTGTTACATTGTTGAACCTAATGTAAAGCGCTCTGATACCTTCGGGTCTAGCCAGCGCTATCTAAAACTCTTTAAATAAATAAATGGCAGCGTTGTGATTGGCGACGACGCAGTCTGTACAAACCTCTATGGGGAGGCCGTTTTCTCCAGGCAGGCTGCATGCAGCCTACATGGAGAAAACGGGAGAGTGCTGATGACAAGTTTGTTCGGCCCTGAGGCTGACCAAACAGTCAGTGCCCATAACATTGGGCTAGCCACTCCTCCCCGACCTGCCCAACCGCCGGTCCCCAACCAAACCCTTCTCCAGCTTTCTCGCAGGGTGAGAAGCAGAAACATAAATTGATATATATAGTATTTCGTTTCTGTTTTTTACAATGCGAGAAAGCAGTGGGGCAACGCTCCTCCATTCACATGGAGGAGCCGCCCCGCAAACAAATCAATAGTTTCCCCATCAATGAGAAGGTATATGCTCAGATCTTTACATCTTTTCCCAGAGTTGGTAACAACATTTGTGCATACCACATCTACCATAAGGACTAAATCACCCAAGATGTCTGAACCCATGTTATCATCAGTTTCTAATAGACAACATTCGGCTAATCTTTTCTCCCTCTACACACCTTGCTTATATGTCCCAATTTGCCACATTTAGGGGGTCATTAGGATGGCGGACGGAAGTGCCTCCGCATACCCTGAGTATGCGGAACAGGCCTATTTTCCGTGCGCCCGTCGCGGACACTCCGTCCGCCAAATCAGGATACAAAATACGTGGCAAAATCCGTCCGCGGCGGTAGAACAAGGTCCGCCGCACCACCACACCCAACTACGCGGCAGACGTAACCGTACCAGAGACTCCGCCGTACGGACTGACGACTAGGACCGTCCTCCAAATCAAGATGGCGGAAAACACACATAAAAGCGCTGCGGATAAACAACCTGCCTGAACACGGCGGATGCTCCACAGCGACCATACCCACCACGAGCCGCACGCCGACATGGACCCTGCACTACAGGCTTACCCGATACTCTACGCGATCCAGTACGTCCTCGTCTTGGCCCACCATCGACGACCACGCAGGTAGGCACCTAAGCATTCGCTGGCTGGAGAGGAGTACCGGCAAGGGCGGTGACGTAGGGAGGGGGGAGGGACATGTCCCAAAATGCACAAATGCCTGTGTACGGCAACGCCTCCAAGGGCCGTGACCCAGGTAGGGGAGAGTGACACGTAGCACAACCAGGGCTCAAGTCGGGGTACCACGCGGGTGGACGGCGTCCCCCCACTAATTTAACAGGGAGCATGATAACTATAAACTGCAACTGAGTGGAAGCCACCTTTTGTGTCGTCACTTCCTGTCGTGATTTCAGCGTCACCCCACTTCTTGTTGCAGGACTTGGGTCCTGAGCAGAACCCACCGCCCCCAAGAAAATAGCAATCCACACCAGCAACACACACGCAAGAATGACTCTGACAAAGCACGACACATGAATCGCAATTTTATTTACGCAGATTCGGAGCAAAGTCACAGTCTAGGATGGAGCATGGCCATAGTGGACACCAGAGCAGGTACATCAGAGGCAGTACATCAGTATCAGAACAGAAACAGGGCAGTGTGGGCACCAGAGCAGGTACATCTGATGCAGTACATCAGTATGAGGATAGCAACAGGGCAGCAACAGGGCAGTGTGGACACCAGAGCAGGTACATCAGAGGCAGTACATCAGTATCAGAACAGCAACAGGGCAGTGTGGGCACCAGAGCAGGTACATCAGATGCAGTACATCAGTATGAGAACAGCAACAGGGCAGCAACAGGGCAGTGTGGACACCAGAGCAGGTACATCAGAGGCAGTACATGAGAGGGGCCAAGTGCTCCAACAGTCCATAGCACTGAAAACGTCCATCAGAGGCAGCACATGAGAGGGCACAATGCAGTATCAGAACAGCAACAGGGCAGTGTGGGCACCAGAGCAGGTACATCAGAGGCAGGACATGAGAGGGCACAATGCAGTATCAGAACAGCAACAGGGCAGTGTGGACACCAGAGCAGGTACATCAGAGGTAGCACATGAGAGGGCACAATGCAGTATCAGAACAGCAACAGGGCAGTGTGGGCACCAGAGCAGGTACAACAGAGCCAGTACATGAGAGGGGCCAAGTGCTCCAACAGTCCATAGCACTGAAAACGTCCATCAGAGGCAGCACATGAGAGGGGCCAAGTGCTCCAACAGTCCATAGCACTGAAAACGTCCATCACAGGCAGCACATGAGAGGGGCCAAGTGCTCCAACAGTCCATTGCACTGAAAACGTCCATCAGAGGCAGCACATGAGAGGGGCCAAGTGCTCCAACAGTCCATAGCACTGAAAACGTCCATCACAGGCAGCACATGAGAGGGGCCAAGTGCTCCAACAGTCCATTGCACTGAAAACGTCCATCACAGGCAGCACATGAGAGGGGCCAAGTGCTCCAACAGTCCATTGCACTGAAAACGTCCATCAGAGGCAGCACATGAGAGGGCACAATGCAGTATCAGAACAGCAACAGGGCAGTGTGGGCACCAGAGCAGGTACATCAGATGCAGTACATCAGTATGAGGATAGCAACAGGGCAGCAACAGGGCAGTGTGGACACCAGAGCAGGTACATCAGATGCAGTACATCAGTATGAGGATAGCAACAGGGCAGCAACAGGGCAGTGTGGGCACCAGAGCAGGTACATCAGAGCCAGTACATGAGAGGGGCCAAGTGCTCCAACAGTCCATAGCACTGAAAACGTCCAACAGAGGCAGCACATGAGAGGGCACAATGCAGTATCAGAACAGCAACAGGGCAGTGTGGGCACCAGAGCAGGTACATCAGATGCAGTACATCAGTATGAGGATAGCAACAGGGCAGCAACAGGGCAGTGTGGGCACCAGAGCAGGTACATCAGATGCAGTACATGAGAGGGCACAATGCAGTATCAGAACAGCAATAGGGCAGTGTGGACACCAGAGCAGGTACATCAGAGGCAGTACATCAGTATCAGAACAGCAACAGGGCAGTGTGGACACCAGAGCAGGTACATCAGAGGCAGTACATGAGAGGGCACAATGCAGTATCAGAACAGCAACAGGGCAGTGTGGACACCAGAGCAGGTACATCAGATGCAGTACATCAGTATGAGGATAGCAACAGGGCAGCAACAGGGCAGTGTGGGCACCAGAGCAGGTACATCAGATGCAGTACATGAGAGGGCACAATGCAGTATCAGAACAGCAATAGGGCAGTGTGGACACCAGAGCAGGTACATCAGAGGCAGTACATCAGTATCAGAACAGCAACAGGGCAGTGTGGACACCAGAGCAGGTACATCAGAGGCAGTACATCAGTATCAGAACAGCAACAGGGCAGTGTGGACACCAGAGCAGGTACATCAGAGGCAGTACATCAGTATCAGAACAGCAACAGGGCAGTGTGGACACCAGAGCAGGTACATCAGATGCAGTACATCAGTATGAGGATAGCAACAGGGCAGCAACAGGGCAGTGTGGGCACCAGAGCAGGTACATCAGAGGCAGTACATCAGTATCAGAACAGCAACAGGGCAGTGTGGGCACCAGAGCAGGTACATCAGATGCAGTACATCAGTATGAGGATAGCAACAGGGCAGCAACAGGGCAGTGTGGGCACCAGAGCAGGTACATCAGATGCAGTACATGAGAGGGCACAATGCAGTATCAGAACAGCAATAGGGCAGTGTGGACACCAGAGCAGGTACATCAGAGGCAGTACATCAGTATCAGAACAGCAACAGGGCAGTGTGGACACCAGAGCAGGTACATCAGAGGCAGTACATGAGAGGGCACAATGCAGTATCAGAACAGCAACAGGGCAGTGTGGACACCAGAGCAGGTACATCAGAGGCAGTACATCAGTATCAGAACAGCAACAGGGCAGTGTGGACACCAGAGCAGGTACATCAGAGGCAGTACATGAGAGGGCACAATGCAGTATCAGAACAGCAACAGGGCAGTGTGGACACCAGAGCAGGTACATCAGATGCAGTACATCAGTATGAGGATAGCAACAGGGCAGCAACAGGGCAGTGTGGACACCAGAGCAGGTACATCAGATGCAGTACATCAGTATGAGGATAGCAACAGGGCAGCAACAGGGCAGTGTGGGCACCAGAGCAGGTACATCAGAGGCAGTACATCAGTATCAGAACAGCAACAGGGCAGTGTGGACACCAGAGCAGGTACATCAGATGCAGTACATCAGTATGAGGATAGCAACAGGGCAGCAACAGGGCAGTGTGGGCACCAGAGCAGGTACATCAGAGGCAGTACATCAGTATCAGAACAGCAACAGGGCAGTGTGGACACCAGAGCAGGTACATCAGATGCAGTACATCAGTATGAGGATAGCAACAGGGCAGCAACAGGGCAGTGTGGACACCAGAGCAGGTACATCAGATGCAGTACATCAGTATGAGGATAGCAACAGGGCAGCAACAGGGCAGTGTGGACACCAGAGCAGGTACATCAGAGGCAGTACATCAGTATCAGAACAGCAACAGGGCAGTGTGGACACCAGAGCAGGTACATCAGAGGGCACAGTACAGCAACTTACAGCACACTATCAGGTGGATTGCGTGAAGTACCCGCATCGGACACACTGGCAGCACCAGAAACCGGAGTGTGACACACAGCCACAGATGTAGTGACTGACACGTGAGCCACAGACCCAGATACACTGCCAGCACCTGATACAGGAGTGTGACACACCGACACAGCCCGAGTTACTGACACATGGCCCATAGACCCAGATACACTGCCAGCACCTGATACAGGAGTGTGACACACCGACACAGCCCGAGTTACTGACACATGGCCCATAGACCCAGATACACTCCCAGCACCTGATACAGGAGTGTGACACACCGACACAGACCGAGTGACTGACACGTGAGCCACAGACCCAGATACACTGCCAGCACCTGATACAGGAGTGTGACACACAGACACAGCCCGAGTGACTGACACATGGCCCATGGACCCAGATACACTGGCAGCACCTGATACAGGATATGTCTCGACGGATACCCTGCCACTAACAGACACATGCGAGTCAACTGCACCAGCGCCACTGTGACCACTGAAATGATGAGCCACAGGGCTGTATGGTCCAGGAGGCAGGGTGGCCCTGGGAGCGGGGGATAGTTGCAATTGGCCGATATCGGATTGGGCATGTGTCAATGCTGTGTGTCTACGCTTCTTTTGGACATGTGCCTGCACCCTGGACAGGACAGGACTCACAAGTCGACCGGACTGAGAAGCAATTTCACCCACCATGGGAGGTGCATGTGCTGGGGGGGGAATGGTCTCTGGGGACGTGCTGGAGCCTGCTTGTCGTTTGCTGTGTGGCTGCCTTGTGGCCTCTGCAACATGTGTCATGGGGGATGCCACGACAGGGTCCACCTGCATCCGTCCCTGACGGGCCATGATGGGAGTGGATGTAAGGGGTGACTCCACTGCTGAGTCTTCTGTATTCCGTTTGCCAGAAAACAGCTGTCTCAGAGCAACTATGGGTGATGTATGCCTGTCCCTGACAGCGCCACTGTGCATGGGCGAGTCCTTGGGCCTTGGATGTTCCATTTCCGTAGGAGTACTGTACTCTGCGGACTTGCCCTGTTCCCTGGATGGTGCCCTCTTCCAGGCAGCAGACTTGTCGTCTGTGGTGTACATATCAGCTGGACACCCCTTCTGCCCGTGTGTGTCCCTGCCCCTGGGACTGTCCGTGCTCCTCTTAGGTGCGTTTGTCTTGTGACTATTCTTGTCCCTGCCCTTGGGAGTGGCTCCTTCCTTCGTAGTCTCCCTGGCCTTGGGAGTGCCTACATCCTTCCTGCTTTCCCTGCCCTTGGGAGTGGCAGCTTCCTTCGTAGTCTCCCTGCCCTTGGGAGTGCCTACATCCTTCCTGCTGTCCCCGCCCTTGGGAGTGGCACCTTCCTTCGTAGTCTCCCTGCCCTTGGGAGTGCCCACATCCTTCCTGCTGTCCCCGCCCTTGGGAGTGGCACCTTCCTTCGTAGTCTCCCTGCCCTTGGGAGTGCTGACATCCTTCCTGCTGTCCCTGGCCTTGGGAGTGGCACCTTCCTTCGTAGGCTCCCTGCCCTTGGGAGTGCTTACATCCTTCCTGCTTTCCCTGCCCTTGGGAGTGCCTACATCCTTCCTGCTTTCCCTGCCCTTGGGAGTGCCTACATCCTTCCTGCTTTCCCTGCCCTTGGGAGTGGCACCTTCCTTCCTGCTTTCCCTGCCCTTGGGAGTGGCACCTTCCTTCCTAGTGTCCCTGGCACTGGGAGTATGCGAGCCCTCAAGAGATGTATTAGTCTTCTCACTGTCCTCGTACAGGGTAGTGTCAATGGAAGCGGGAGTGAGTCTTGGCCTGGTAGTACCTTGTGTGTGGGATGGCTGTGCAGCATGTGTAGCCATTACACCAAACCCCTCTTTTGCCTCACGTGTGTGTACTCCACTATATCTGACGTTGTCCTTGTGAACAGAGTTACCTGACCTAGGGGATGGGGTCTGAGGCCTACGTGCCTTGAAGTGCTGGCTGACGCTGCTTCTAGTGCAATAACCTGTATTAGAGTCCAGATCAGAAAATTCACTCCCCCCTGACACATCCAGAGTTGTAGATGGTGGAACAGAAGTACCACCCAGTCCATGCGACTGTGCAATGGCAGACGACACACTGTTAGACAATGACTGCAGTGTCCTGTGTACACCAGCCAGATCACCATGCATACCTTCCATGAATGCCACCACCTGCCCCAACTTCCTATCGTGGTCTTGGAATGCATTAATCATATTGGTCTGGCCCACACACAGCTGTCGCAGCAGATCAACAGCCTCTGCACAGAGAGAATTTTGGGTCACCGAGGCTGGGGCAGCGGTGCCGACACCGAACGCCACTCTTCTCCCCCTACTCCTGCGGGCACGAACATTACATGGTGCAGTTGCCGGCAGGGTGGGCCCTGTGTGCTGTGTCCCGACCGAAGGTGCTGGTTGCCCACTCCCAGTCTGTGACAACAGTGCTGACTCACCAACACTGTCGGAAGATGATGACGATGTTGTCTCCACATGCGAGTCCTCCGGGACGGTTCTGTCCCCCTCTCCGCCGCTGCCCCCTTCGGTGTCAGTCTGCGTGTGCGCCACGTCTGATCCGGATGCATTGCCTTCTGTAATCTCCGCCGTCTGTGGCTGAGTGCCCTCTGCCAAAGCTGAAAAGCACAGGAAATGGGTGTAAGTAATGGGCACACACACGTACAGTACTGCTGCGGAATCCATTAAGCCACTGATGACACTGTCCATCGATCCCCCAACCTGCACACAGCCCACCCCAAGCAGTCATCCTCACACGAATTCTGTGGCGTTGGCCGTAATACATGTACAGCATGCACACTGGGCATGAGGAACTACATCAGCACACAAGTGTTGCCAAGGGGTGACGGAGCACTACAGCATGTGCATGACAACTGAACAGCTTAGCAGGTGGCGTCTCAACATTCCGCATGTGCAAGTGAAAAGTTAACTGTGGCAATGTCACCAACATGCCATTGGTAATAGACTCACGATAGACGGAAGACCCTGATGTGTGTGGGCAACCATACATGCATTGCACTCACAAGCAACATACACTGACAGTACGCTTACCGCCACGTTGCTGTTCATCCACACGCAACCGCTCGGACAGGTCAGGATGCGTCACAGCTATGATACGGTGCATGAGAGGGGTCATTGAGCGTCGGGCCAGACGTGCCGTCCGTGGAATCAGCCCTAGTGTCACTTCCGCTACATTCTTGCTCAGTCTGGAAATGTCGTCCCAGCGTTTGTGGCAGTGTGTATGTCGTCTATTGGACACCCCCGCTGCTCGTACTTCACGTGCAATGCTCCTCCACACGTCCTTGCGAAGGTGCAGCTTTACCTACCATGATGGGAGACAAAAGGGTGGAAGTCAGGGGACAGTTGGCCAGTCACACAGATAGGAGCAACACATTACTCTCAGCAGCCATGCACATATCGATACTTTAGTTGTTCTCACATCACACCGCCAATTTTCCCAGAGACCAGGTGCCATATCACACCTCATGCACCACAACTCATCCCCCACGACACTTACCGCCTGTCCGGGTGCGCCGTACAGGCGTCCGTAGTTGCGTAGCACTGCCTCCACCAGGACATCCAGCTCCGCGGCGGTGAAGGGACGAGACCGGACCTCTTTGACTCCCGACATGGCAAGGTCACGGAGTATGGCACTAGAGCGGCAGTCGGTGGTCAGCTCCGCAGCAGCAGGTGGAGGTGATGGTCACAGGCAGCAGTCGGTGGTCAGCTCCGCAGCAGCAGGTGGAGGTGATGGTCACAGGCAGC
Source organism: Lissotriton vulgaris (assembly GCF_964263255.1). Lineage (NCBI taxonomy): Eukaryota > Metazoa > Chordata > Amphibia > Caudata > Salamandridae > Lissotriton > Lissotriton vulgaris. The sequence goes on along the minus strand of NC_141685.1, from coordinate 1,433,358,790 downwards.
AGTCGGTGGTCAGCTCCGCAGCAGCAGGTGGAGGTGATGGTCACAGGCAGCAGTCGGTGGTCAGCTCCGCAGCAGCAGGTGGAGGTGATGGTCACAGGCAGCAGTCGGTGGTCATCGTAGAAAGTTTGCTTTTGCACATCACACATATATAGGCCCAGTGGCCATGTCAGTGGCATACGGCGCCAGCCATTGGTCCGCCGTGAGAGCGTGTTTGGAATTGGGCCAATGATTGGCCCTGGTGTTGCGGTGAACACCATACGGTACTTGCAATTGGCCATCCGTGGCCCATGTCCACACCTCCCATTGGCTGCACTTGCACAGACCGTCACGCTCACACACCGGCAACTGCACGTGCTAGAGACCGGGACGGATGCATCATTTGCAACAAAGTTGTAAGAGTGGCGCCACCATGGCGGGGCACGTATTCGGCGGGGGAGGTGGAAGCCAAAACAGCCATAAGCTGATGTCCATGCACATGCCTCTTCATGACCCCCCTTACAGTGACATTGCATCAGCCAGCCTACACCGGCCGGCCCAGCTCTACCCACTACCGCCGTGCCAGGCCCAGCCCATGACCGCCGTTGCGGCCGTGCCAACTACCGCCGCTTCAGGCCCCCTCCACTACCGCCGTGCCAGACCTAGCCCATGACCGCCGTTGCGGCCGTGCCAACTACCGCCGCTTCAGGCCCCCTCCACTACCGCCGTGCCAGACCTAGCCCATGACCGCCGTTGCGGCCGTGCCAACTACCGCCGCTTCAGGCCCCCTCCACTACCGCCGTGCCAGGCCCAGCCCATGACCGCCGTTGCGGCCGTGCCAACTACCGCCGCTTCAGGCCCCCTCCACTACCGCCGTGCCCTGGCAGCCCTGGCACGGCGGTCATGGGCTAGGTCTGGCACGGCGGTAGTGGAGGGGGCCTGAAGCGGCGGTAGTTGGCACGGCCGCAATGGCGGTCATGGGCTGGGCCTGGCACGGCGGTAGTGGAGGGGGCCTGAAGCGGCGGTAGTTGGCACGGCCGCAACGGCGGTCATGGGCTAGGTCTGGCACGGCGGTAGTGGAGGGGGCCTGAAGCGGCGGTAGTTGGCACGGCCGCAACGGCGGTCATGGGCTGGGCCTGGCACGGCGGTAGTGGAGGGGGCCTGAAGCGGCGGTAGTTGGCACGGCCGCAACGGCGGTCATGGGCTAGGTCTGGCACGGCGGAAGTGGAGGGGGCCTGAAGCGGCGGTAGTTGGCACGGCCGCAACAGCGGTCATGGGCTGGGCCTGGCACGGCGGTAGTGGAGGGGGCCTGAAGCGGCGGTAGTTGGCACGGCCGCAACGGCGGTCATGGGCTGGGCCTGGCACGGCGGTAGTGGGTAGAGCTGGGCCGGCCGGTGTAGGCTGCCTGATGCAATGTCACTGTAAGGGGGTCATGAACTGGCATGTGCATGGACATCAGCTTATGGCTGTATTGGCCTCCACCTCCCCCGCCGAATACGTGCCCCGCCATGGTGGCGCCACTCTTACAACTTTGTTGCAAATGATGCATCCGTCCCGGTGTCTAGCACGTGCAGACAATTGGAATGTTGAACGCGGGCCGCGTATGGCAGACGTCAACAGCGGAAGCAGTGCACCGCCATGGCGGCGTCAATGAGTGCATGTCAGCTGACGATGCACAATGCACTATGTTTAATTGTCTGCAGCTGCATGATGAGGGTTGTGTGCGTGATTGCGTGATTCCACACTTCATGCTCTATCCCATGGTTTCCATACCATGCCCATCGGTGTGCCACTAATGACCGTCACTTTTGGGTCATGTCACATGCCTTGTTGGCAGTGATGTTGAGGTGCAACAGAGTGCATTGGACATGTTGCAACACATCATGTAGCTGGTGGGTGCACATTGCTACGTCAATCCATGTTGTTGTGACAATCAGAGGTGTCACACATAGGCAAATCGTACACTGACAATTACATGTTGGATAGAGTGCGGTGACATGTCAGTGAGTTGCACAGACATGCGTTGTATGTGAATTGACTTCCATTCCATTTACTCCCACACAGGAGGGCTCAAAATGTCCATCGCCCATATACTGTGCTGGAGGACATGGTGGACGAGGAGGTGGTCCGGAAATTCAGGCTTGATCGACGTCGATTGCTGGAGCTAGTGAACAAGTTGTCTCCTCACCTGCAGCCGCGGAGAACTTATCCTGGCTCAATTTCACCCACCCAAAAGGTGATGGCGGCACTCCATTTTTTTGCAACAGGCACATTCCAGTACACTATAGGACATGCCGGGGGAATGTCACAGGCCATGTTCAGCACGGTACTCAAGGATGTGCTAACAGCCATGATGCTGTACAAGCATGAGTACATACATTTTCCACAGGCGGCAGAGTTGGCAGCGGTCAAGGCAGACTTTTATGCACTGGGTCGCATTCCACACGTTGTGGGTTCAATTGATGGCACGCATATTGTGATCATCCCGCCACGGGCACGTGAGCAGGTGTTTCGGAATCGGAAGCACTTCCACTCCCTTAACGTGCAGGTGGTGTGCCAGGCCGACAACATTATCTCACATGTGTGTGCAAGATTTCCTGGCTCTGCACATGACGCCCACATCATGCGGAGCAGCATAGTCCCACGACTGATGGCAAATCTGCGTCCGGCACAAGCCTGGCTTGTTGGTGAGTATGCTGTGGTGACTGGAGTGATATCTGGGTGGCTTGGTGTGGCCACATGTTCAGGTACTGATGTCTGTCTCTCTCTCTAATTCCCACATACACAGGCGACTCGGCTTACCCAAACAGGCCTTGGCTTCTGAGTCCAATTCGCAATCCCACCACAGCAGGAGAAATGCGATACAACGATGCCCATGGTAGGACACGTCGAGTGGTGGAACAAACTTTTGGCCTGCTTAAGTCTAGGTTTCGGTGCCTAGATAAGACTGGAGGGGCCCTGCCTTACGCACCTGGCAAAGTATGCAAGATTGTGATGGCCTGCTGCATGCTCCACAACCTGGCTGTGCGAAATAACATTGCACTGATCTTGGACCCAGATGAACAGCAAGTTCCTCGCCCTCCCGACCCAGCCATGTCGACTGATGAGGATAGTGGTGAGGAGGAAGGTGTGGACCAGAGGCGCCAGCTCATAGAACGCTACTTCCCTTGACTGTGAGTGTGCCCCTCTTGTGCTGCTTGTGTATGCCCTGTGTAGGTTTGCTGCTCTGGTGTCATTGTGTTGGGGATCATCTATGTGTTTTGTTATGTGATGTATGCATGTGAGTGTGTGTCTTCATTTATGAGTACATGCACTTCTCCATGATGTGTGTAGTGTCAGCCATTCGTGTAGTGATGTGTGTGGTTTGTTGTAAGTTGCACTGCAGTGAGTTGGGATGAGTGTGATGCTGTTTACTAACGTCTGTTTGCGGGTTCTATGTTTCCCTAGGTCACTCCGTTGCGGCATGATTCTGTACCTGTTGGATCCCTGAACCTGGTTACGTCTGTTTCTGATGCAATCATGTGAATAAACATGGAGGCAACACATCATTGAGTGAGTAAGTGGTATTTATTTACAGATTGTGCATAGGGGTAGGTGCATATTTACAAAGGAGTGAAGGGGTGGGGGAGTGACTGTCCAAGGTAATGGTGGATGAAATGGCCGTGCAGACACCACATAGGGTGGTGTGTGCCTACTGCAGCAGGCCTGTGGGAGGTGGGACCGGATACTTTCCAGGTAGGATCGGAGGCTCACGTACTCCAAAGAGTCACTGTCGGCTCTTCTTGGAGCGTGTGCCATGTGCTCCAACACTGCTCTCGGCGACTTCGTTCCTCGGACGGCCCCTCCGTCTTTGTGCCGGGACGGGGTCAGCTAGGGGCGCAGGCTGATCCGGTACCACATCCGCCGCCAGGGGCGCAGTCGGCGGTGGCGGTGTTGTGGCCGGTGCCGATGTTTGAGGGGGGGAGGGGGGGGGGTGGTGTTGGCGGATGCCCTGGCGCTGAAAATGTCGACCAGTTGGCCAAGCCGCCTCTCGATGGCCCCCAACATGGCGGTGTTTTCCACAAAGTCCTGGTGGGCACGGTCTGCATGTTCCTGGCTACGTGCATAGCCCGCCTCCACCCGGACTAGTGCTTCATGGCACTGTTGCACAGCAATCAGTGTTGTGTCATCTGCCCTTCTTTCCGCCCTGCTCCTGCCTGCAGGATCTGCCCTTGCAGTGGTGGGTTGCCTGACTGTCTCCCGGCGTGGCTGGGATGGCGCTGGCCCAGCGTTGGCGGCGGGGTTGGGCAGGGTGGCAGGGGCAGATGTGGTGGTAGTAGTGGTGGTGGTCGAGGTGGTGCTGGAGGCAGCTGTGCAGGTCCGAGTCGCCGGTGTTGTTGTGATGCCAGTGCCCGTTGTTGTAGTTGCAGGTGTGACCTGCGTGGCAGAGGTCCCTGGCTGGGTGCTTGGTCCGGCACCATCCTCTGCCCCGGAGTTGGCTGCACTATCGTCCCATGAGTGCTCGGAGTTTGGGGATGCTGGAGGCCTGGTGTCAATGGCGGAAGTCAGATTAGGATCCCCTGCAAAAGAATAATGTGATGATGAGTAATGTTGCCTATACGTGTGCATGTATTTATGGTTGACATTCAGTCGGCATTGGCACACACCCCACCCACCACCACCACCCTCTCTATGGACATGGGGGCCTGTTGGAAGTTGTAGTTCCGACCCCTCACACACCCCACCCACCACCACCACCCTCTCTATGGACATGGGGGCCTGTTGGAAGTTGTAGTTCCGACCCCTCACACACCCCACCCACCACCACCACCACCCTCTCTATGGACATGGGGGCCTGTTTGAAGTAGGACTAGTGACCCCTCACACACCCCACCCAACACCACCACCACCCTCTCTATGGACATGGGGGCCTGTTGGAAGTTGTAGTTCCGACCCCTCACACACCCCACCCAACACCACCACCACCCTCTCTATGGACATGGGGGCCTGTTTGAAGTAGGACTAGTGACCCCTCACACACCCCACCCAACACCACCACCACCCTCTCTATGGACATGGGGGCCTGTTTGAAGTAGGACTAGTGACCCCTCACACACCCCACCCAACACCACCACCACCCTCTCTATGGACATGGGGGCCTGTTGGAAGTTGTAGTTCCGACCCCTCACACACCCCACCCACCACCACCACCCTCTCTATGGACATGGGGGCCTGTTGGAAGTTGTAGTTCCGACCCCTCACACACCCCACCCAACACCACCACCACCCTCTCTATGGACATGGGGGCCTGTTTGAAGTAGGACTAGTGACCCCTCACACACCCCACCCAACACCACCACCACCCTCTCTATGGACATGGGGGCCTGTTTGAAGTAGGACTAGTGACCCCTCACACACCCCACCCAACACCACCACCACCCTCTCTATGGACATGGGGGCCTGTTGGAAGTTGTAGTTCCGACCCCTCACACACCCCACCCACCACCACCACCACCCTCTCTATGGACATGGGGGCCTGTTGGAAGTTGTAGTTCCGACCCCTCACACACCCCACCCAACACCACCACCACCCTCTCTATGGACATGGGGGCCTGTTTGAAGTAGGACTAGTGACCCCTCACACACCCCACCCAACACCACCACCACCCTCTCTATGGACATGGGGGCCTGTTGGAAGTTGTAGTTCCGACCCCTCACACACCCCACCCACCACCACCACCCTCTCTATGGGCATGGGGGCCTGTTGGAGTGCTTTAGAGGTTGGTGAGTATGTGGACTGCATGCAAGGCTGGGGTATGTGGGATGTGTCTTCAGAGTTGTGTGGCCCACACCGTGTTGTTGTGTTTGTGGTGGTTGGTTGGTACTTACCAGCCTCTTCTCCATCAGGGAGTCCATCGAGGGTGTCAGGGTGCAGGATGGTCAGCACCCTCTCCTCCCACTCGGTGTATGGTAGGGGCTCCGGGGGGGTTCCACCGCCGGTATGGTTGGCCCGGAGGAAGTTCTTGGCTCTTATAGACTTCACCCGGGTCTTCAGGTCGTGCCACCGCCTCTGGATGTCAGCCTTGGTTCGCGGAACGCTCCCGGAGGCATTGACCCTGGTCACGATGCGGTCCCACAGGCTGTTCTTCCGAGCTATGCTCGTCTGCTGCACGAGGGACCCGAAGATGTGGGGTTCCACACGAAGGATCTCTTCCACCATTACCTTGAGCTCGGTGTCGGAGAATTTGGGATTCTTTTTGGGTGCCATGGTGCTCGGGGGGTGTGTTTGTGTGGAGTGCGGAGGTGCTGGTGTGTGCTGTTTGGGTGTGGTGTGGTGGGTGTTTGTGTGCAGGGTGTCTTTGGGTGTGGTGTGGTGGGTGTTTGTGTGCAGGGTGTGTTTGGGTGTGGGTTATGTGTCTGAATCAAATAGTTTGCTGTAAGTCAAGTATTGTCTCCTGCTGTCAGCTATGCTGGGATGCAGAGGATTTCAGGAGTGGGTGGGAGTCAATTTATAGTCTGTGTGTTGGCCCTGTGTAAATGTTGATTGGCAGTCAGGTGATAGGTGGGTGTGTTGTAAGGTGTGGTCTATGCAGTTCTTGGGGGTGGGTACTTGTGTCTTGTGTTTGGTTTAGATGTGTCAGGTGGGTTGTCGTCCATTTTGCTGTGTTTGGTGATGGATTCTGTCGGTATGAATGCCATTTGAATGACTGTAGGGATGTTGGACTTCCGCTGTGGTGCCCCGTTTCTCATTGCATTGCTACCGCCGCGGACGTGGATCGCGGTGGCTACCGGGGTACTTGCGGAGTTATCCTAATTGCGGACACGGAAAGTACGCAGGTATCGCGGGGGAGGTTGTTGTTCTCCTGGTCATGTGCGTACGCGGCGGTCGGTGTTTTGTGGGTTCCGTCCGCATGCCGCGGAATCAGGTGTACTTCGACCGCCGCGGACGGGGATTGTTGGGCTCCGTCCGCCGCGGTCGGCGTTTCGGTCACATTTGATCCTAATCGCTAATGCGGTTTTTCCGCGGCCAGGTCCGGAGTATCTTGACACCTTCCACGGCGGACGGACCACGTTTCCGTCCGCCATCCTAATCGGCCCCTTAATGCTTTCAATTTTGACCTATAACAGGACAATTCCAAAAACTGGCTATGTGAGAGGTAGATCTAACTATGGGCCAAAAATTAGTTCCACTCGCGGAATTTGCGGATTTTCCTCAATTTTGCGATCCGCGAATCTTGCGAAATTGCGGGAAAATCCGCGAATCCGTGAGCGAGACACATTTTTTCCAGGAAGCACTTACAGGGTTACAGCAGGTGCCCAAGTTGAAGCTAATTTCTTTGTAACCATTTACAAAATGGTTACAAAGAAATTAGCTTCAACTTGGGCACCTGCTGTTACGCTGTAAGTGCTTCCTGAGCGGTGCCTCGTTTCCTACTTCCAACTATTCTCTGACCCTGCTCTGACCCTCGAAGCAGGGTCAGAGAATAGTTACAAGTATGGCACGAGGCTCCTGTCAAAAAAAATTAAACCTCAACAGGAAGCACTTACAGATAAATAAAACAGGTGCCCGAGTTGAAGCTCAAATTCAGTACCGTTTTAAACAGCCCAAAACATTAGTGAGCACGGCCTTTTGGAGCGGTGGCAAAGTTACAGGCACACATGGTCTGTGAAGACAAATCTTCTGGCCCATTACGCAGCTGCAGTGTAGGAAAAGCACTATATATTTAACCAACGAGGTAGCACTTACTGATTAGCCAGTACTCCAAGTAAGTATGGTGCAAATCGCAAAAGAAATCCACAATTTCGTGGGAAAATCCGCGAATTTGTGGATTTTTTTGCGATTTCGCATGAATTCATGGACCGCAGATCCGCAAAATTTGCCCATAGGTTTTGTTTGTTGACATTTTCATTGACAACAGCTTTATTTTTGCTTTGCCCTCGAGTTTATGATAGACACCTGGCTTGTTATAGGTTTCTGGCATAGACTTTTTTAAGATTGTGCCTGTTTCGCAGTTTCTTCGATGGGAATAAACACTAACATGACCTCAGAATGGTGTACAAGACATAAGCGACTGCAATTGAATCACAACCGTTCTTGTACGTGCTTTTTAGGACACAGGCATTCAACTGATCTCTAGTTAGTTGTGATGCGAAGGTTTCAAACTGACAATCTTTGGCCAAACCAGTCAAAGCTGTGATGAGAGAATCAGTGGTTCATTTGTATTTTGCGATTTTGTGAAAGAAGTGAAGATTTACGCATTTTTCCAACTGCCTCATGACAATTTTATACTCAAACAAATATTTTTCCATTTGAGGACTATATGGAGTAAGATTATCAAATACATTCAGCCCTTCGCTTCCTAAATAGTAATAGAGCACATTTTTCTTTCTTTCTCTCTGATCAGTATCGTTGACCATTAAAGGCTCCTAAATATGCGGTAAATGTCCTGATCCATGCAGACCACTTACTGGGTGGTTTGTCAGCATCCTGTAAGACAGTTGAAGGCTCGACATCACTCGACAGTCATACTCAGATTCCCGTTCAACAACCCAAATGGCCTTAAGGAAAAACACAGTTCCTAGTACGAGCAGCCAGCCCACACAGAGGCTCCACACAAAATAAATGTATAAGTCATTCATTGCTTGAGAACAAAAAAATGTCAGCTTTTGGTGTGCGAATCACTTTCTTGAGTCGCATAAATGGGTGTCTGTGAGTACAGAGAAGTACTTGGGAATGTAGCATTTGAAATGAAAAATAAATCCTCATTTTTTTTCCTTAGTGTGTAGAAAATCGAGATTTTGTAACCCGTTTGATGGGAGCGTATTAACTCAATTTTTACCGCTAGATGGCAGTATGATGCAGGAAATGAAATATCACGAACATTCCAGGTTGTACCCCGAATGTATCAGACAGTGATGAAAGCAAATGAAACCAGGAAGGAACTTTACTGATTCAAGATAATTCATGTAATAACATGGAAGAATGACTGCTGATAAGGCGAGGGATAACCTGAGGGAGACAGACTGGCTCGTGGTAATAAAGCTTGTTTTAGTACAGACAGTCCAATATTTTAAAACCAAAATGGCCGTGTAGAGAGCCAGCACTTGGCAATCCAAGGGCCCGGTGCGGCCCGAGGATATAAATAAAGGGGCTTAAGTTCGCTCGAGGCCTTAACTGACACAGTTATACTGTGTGTGTCAACCTCTTTTTTTGCCCCTTGGGCCGTGCTTACTGCCCTAGGCCCCAAGCCTACATTGGCAAAGAAGGATTGGTACGACCCTGTGCAAGCATCTGCCCCAGGTGTCCCGTGATGCAGGCAGGGCCGGACTGAGAACCAAAACCGGACCTGGCAAATTGCTCGGACGGCCCCCTGGGGGAGCGACCGAGCTCTCTGTCGGGCCGGTTTTCGGCCGATTTTGTTACAGGGCCGCTTTTGCAGCTATGCTGTAAAAACAGCCCTGTAAAAAAAACGGCCCCTGAGCCCACAACCGTCCCCCACCCTTGCGACGCACCGGGGGATTGCCCGGTGCCCGCAACGGCCAGTCCAGGCCTGGATGCAGGATGGGAAGATCACTGGGAAGCCGGGAAATGCTGTCCCCTCAAGTCGCGTGCTTCCTTGTACGGCCATGGTCCTGTGTGGAGGCTACCCCTGACAAGGCTTGGTACATGCAGGGCTCGAGTCGGGGTACCACGAGGGTGGACGGCGTCCCCCCGATTATTTTACCGGGTGGACGCCCTCCCCCCTGCCAAACAGCTGGACTTTACTCTTTGGCCTCTCTGGGAGGAGGAGCTTTAAGAAAATAGATACAGGTTGACCAAGTGGCCGTGCACGTTTATTGGAACAAGCCCACTTTCTCCAGGGACACGCTAACCAGCATAGCTAGGGCCTGAGCCAGGAGTTTCATACAGTCTAGAATTGTGGCTGCGGGACAAACATGTGGATGAAAACCCGAGGCCCTACCTCCGTGGATAATCCCACAGCTAGACAGCTTCATGAATATGTTCTCCTTTGAAATCTGTCCATGTCCGTTGCTCTCTCTTCAGCCATATCTTGCCCCTTATTTCCCCAACCCGATGGTGCAAGCCACCTTTCGTGACGTCTCTTTCTGTTGTGACGTCACTTCTGGTGACAGCGTCCCCCCCCACTTTTTTTTAGGATTTGTGCCTTGGGTACATGGGACCGGGGCAAAAAGTAAAGTGAAGTCGTGAGGCTGCATGCTTGTGTGCGCACTCACCCCTGGCAGCCTGAAACTAAGGTGGGAACAAGAACACCCAGAGCCTCCCCTTCCCCTGACTGTGCTGATCTGCTAGGAGCTGCCACTGCCCTGGGGAGAGACAAAAGCAGGCATGCCTGTTGTCTCTGAAGTCCTGCGCTGAAGCTGTGAACTGCCTCAATACTCCTGTTTGTGTACCTGTCCCCCAATCAGTCAAGCACTGTGCAGTGTGGCCAGCATAAAGAGAACTACATTACCCATAGTGCATTCAAGCATCATTAATGAGTAGCAGCAGCAGCCACCTGCAACCCCTTATGCGCATGCCTCCATATAACCATTATCATCTTTCATGCCAACTGTAGGGTCCTGCCTAGGTGGAGATCGTGGATTGGGTGGCTACAACACTACTTTTGCCAAATGAGGGAGACAGAGGGCACGATGAAGAGGTCACTGTTGATGCATTTTAGGGGTGATGAACTGTATAACTGTTTGAACTATTCAAGACCCTGCTGGATACGGGGATGATTCTGACTACAACTAGGCAGTTATCACCCTGAAGAGGCATTTTGATACGCTGCTTAATCCAGAATACGAATGCTTCAAGTTGCGTGAAACTAACCAGTTGGATGATGAGTCTGTCAACATATTCCGTGCCCGCCTTCAAAAATTAGCCCGCATGTGCACTGGGGTCAACCAGCATGAGGAGATAATTGCACAGATAATACAAGGCTGTAAGTCGGCGACACTGCGATGACATACTCAGACAACCCGGAATCTCGCTCATTGAGATCTTGGTCCTGGCACCCTTGTATAAGCTATCAAACAGTTGCACTGAAGAGATGGAATCAGCTCTGGGAAAATCTGCAGCTGCACTGAAGGTGCCAAGTGAGAAGGAAGAGCTAATTCATGTAGTACAGAAGTGTCCAGCGCCTGTGCAGCTGAGAGGGAGCACATGGTCACCGAGCAACTGCTGCAACTGTGGCCTACAGCACAAGAACCCAGGGGTGTGCCATGTGAAAGGAAAGGTCTGCTCGAAGTGTGGGAAGATCAACCACTTCGCAAAGGTGTGCAGAGGCAGGAGATCATGATTCATGACCTAGGAGTGAGTACTCCAAAAGAAATACTGCCACACTGCGTCAGCTCACGAAAGAAGACACTGAGGCGTTCCCCCATCAGCGAGCAGGCGCTTAATTGGATGACGGAAACGATGATATCTTTGTGCTTTCTTTTGCAGAGCAACCTTGCCACAAGAGGCGACCCCCTCCGATGTGCACTGTTCAGGTAAAAGACATTCCAGTGGTGGCCCTCATAGACACTGGTGCATCTGTGAATGTGATGGAGACGTAACAGTTTGAGAAGCTTGTGCCTGTCCTCCCCTAACACCCAGTTGGGCAAAGATCTACACCTCTGGCAGAACCAGACCACTACTCCTGCGACAAACATTTGAGGTGGATGTCCTGTGCGAAGATCGATTCACCAGAGCGAACATTCACATAATTAAGGGTAGGAAAGGCACAATACTCAGATGCGGCGCTGCAAAAGATCTGGAGTTGGTCTTTTTTGTGAAGCAGATACACAAGACCCACGCATTTGCGCTGTTGGAGGAGTTCCTACAACTGTTCCAGGGTCTTGGCAAGTTGAAGGGGCAGCAAATCAAGCTGCATATAGATAACTTCATCAAACGCACTACCCTAAGGCACCGATGAGTGCAATTCCATCTTAGGTCGGTGGTCGAGTTGGAGCTGCTGGAAGTAGTAAAGCAGTGCTGACATGAGGCTTCTTAACTGAGCCATCTGCAGAGAAAAGCATATAACTCCAAAGATGGATGACATGGTGGTGGATCTCAATGGGGCAAGTGGTTTTCCTAGTGGACCTTAATTCTGGATACCACCAGCTTGAACTTGCCCCAGAGAGTAGATACATCACAACCTTTTCAACACACATGGGTCTCTGACGATATCATTGGCACCTGAAAGGCCGCAATATAAATGTTTGCGCTTTGTCACTAACAGAGCGATATAGAGAGCTACCCAGTCTCTACAATACTTTGTATCCACTTTGCAATCCGAGGGATTGGCGTGGCACGAGGATATAAATAATGGGGCTTACGGTTGCTCGTGGCCTAAGCCGACTCCATTATACAGTGTTGTGGACGTGGGTGAAGGGACGACCGTGACACCAACCGTAGGGTTTAGGGAAGGTTTTATTTTAATAGTTCTGACAGGCTTATTAACCAACGTCTTTCGAGTCCTGAAAGTAAGTCTCTCCCGGGCAAAGGTACTGGAGTCCGTGGCGCTGTTCGTCTACAGGCGTTTCCCCAGGAAGTGGCGTTCTTTCTTCGGGCGTCGGGAATCTCTCCACATGTAAGAAAGAAGTCCAACAGGACGGAAAGCCGTTAGGTCACAGTCCTCTACAGAGTTTGCACCAAGGGGGGCCCAGGGAGTGTGTGGTTTACACCCGGTGTGACTATTGGTATCTATAGTGCTCAGTGCAAGAGGGGTACGGTAAGAAAAGGTAGGGTGAGGGTAGGGGGGAATGGAGTGGAGGTCGTGGAGGGAAGATTTATATACAGCTGCGCACTACACGCTATCGTTACGCTTTCCTAGCCAAGCCGCCAAACGCCGCCGTACCTGTGTCAGCCACACTCCTCCCTCGGGAGTGTGGCACGGCGGTCCGCAGGGTCGTTGGCCTCCTGGCTCGCCTTGTGGTTCAGCTTTTCCTCCAGCTCCTCTGGAGGCTCCTTCTTCGGTCCTTCCGGTCTCTGCTTCTAGCGTGCTCCGCTTCTCCGTCTCCTCGGGTTCCGCCTTCCTCCTCGCGGTGTCTCCACACCCGGTGTACAGGACTTCCCCTGTTTTAACCAATCCAGAGCCAGGGACGTCACGGAGGGTCGGGGCTTCACCCTCGTATGCCAACGCCCACTTAAAGGGCCCGTTGTCTTCGTACTCGCTAGCAGTCTCGTTTCCGTGTACCCACTCGCGATCCTGTGGAGAAGCCGGAAATGACAGATCAGAAGAGGTCGGACTCCACCATTCCCGACGGGTAAGGTCGCCAGCTTTACATTCCTCCCCCCCTGGATTCTCCCGATCGGGGAGAATGGGCATTCTGGAGAGAAAGTCAGCGTTCCCATTGTCAACCCCCTTTCGATGCACAACCTTGAAGGCAAACGGTTGCAGGAAGAGAAACCAGCGAAGTATTCTAGCGTTCTGGGACCTGTTTCGGTGCATCCACTGGAGGGGAGCGTGATCTGAATACAAGGTGAAAGATTTACCCTCCAGGTAATACCTCAGTTTGTCAATGGCCCACCTGATGGCGAGGCACTCCTTTTCCACCGTGGGGTACTTCTGTTCCCTTGGATGGAGCTTTCTGCTGACATAGAGCACAGGATGTTCGACACCGTCATCCCCTTCCTGTGATAGCACAGCTCCTATGCCGGTGTCAGAGGCATCAGTCGCTAGTGAAAAGGGCTTCTCAAAGTTAGGTGGGATGAGAACTGGACTGGTGGTAAGGGCATTTTTCAGTGTTTGGAACGCTCTGATGGCATCGTCAGATGGCGGGCTTGGCAGCACGTTTTTGACGTGTTTCTGCAAAAGGTCTGTTAGGGGACTAGAAAGATCTGCGAAGTTCTTTATAAACCGTCTATAGTACCCTATAAGACCTAGAAAGGCTCGTAACTGTTTCTTTGTGGTTGGGAAAGGAGTTCCTGTTATGGCTTTGATCTTTTCCTCCTGGGGTGCTATGACTCCCTCCCCTAACATGAACCCCAGGTACTTCACCTTTGGGAATGCCGCCCTTGATTTTTTTGCATTCACATGGAGACCGGCTGCCTGTAGTGCGGTTAATATATTGGTCACATGTATCAGATGTTCCTTCCAGGATGAACTAAAGATGACTATATCATCCAGATACACCGAACTGTATGAGGTGTGTTTTGCCAGTACCCTGTTCATTAACCGCTGAAAGGTAGCAGGGGCCCCATGGAGTCCAAATGGTAAGACAGTAAACTCAAAGAGCCCATCTTCCGTTGCAAATGCCGTTTTGTGGCAATCCTCCTCCCTGAGTGGCACCTGCCAATAGCCCTTGGTCAGGTCAAGAGTGGTAATGTAACGGGCATCCCCTATCCTCTCTATTAGTTCGTCCACACGGGGTATTGGAAACGCATCAAAAGAGGACACGGCATTTAGGGCTCTGAAGTCCATGCAAAACCGGGTAGACCCGTCAGGTTTAGGGACCATAACTATAGGTGAGGACCAATTACTTTTAGATGGTCTGATTACCCCTAGGCGAAGCATGTCCTGTACCTCTTTTCTTACATCAGCTCTTTTTGCAGCTGGGATGCGATAAGGCCTTTGCTTGACTATTTGACCCTCTTTTGTTCGTATCTGATGCTCTGCCAAATGGGTGCACCCAGGGGTGTCTGAGAAAATAGGGGAGAAGGGCAGGAGAGTCGACCGTAGCTCTTCTTTCTCTACTTCCGTTAATTCTGAATTCACTGGTAATTGATTCAGGGTGGACCCACTCTTGTCTTCCGGTAGAGTTAAGTTGGCCTGACGTGGACATGGTCCAATCCATTTTTTTTAGAAGGTTGATATGGAAAGTTTGTCTCCTGTTCTGGGACATTTGTAAACTGTATGTTGTACGTCCATACGTTTCCATAACTCTATAGGGACCTTTCCACTCACTTCGGAATTTTTGGGTTGAGGAAGGAAGTAGTACCAGAGCCCAGTCCCCTTTTTCTAGGGTCCTCCACTTCTTTCCTTTGTCATAGCATTGTTTTTGAGCAACTTGAGCTTTCTCTAGGTTTGAATAAGCCAGGTCTCTCAATTTACCTAACCGAGATCTCAATTGCTGGGTGTAGTCTAACAAACTTCTCTGCTCTGCAGCCCCTTCTGTTTCCCAGGCTTCCCTTGTGATTTCCAACAAAGATCGGGGTTGGCGGCCATAGAGCAATTCGAAGGGTGAAAATCCCAAACTACTCTGTACCTGAGCTCTTATTACATACAACGCTAGGGGTAAGACTCTATCCCAATCCTTATTTTCGGAAGTCAGTAGTTTTTTCAAGGTGGTTTTTAGGGTTCTATTGTACCTTTCCACGAGGCCGTCCGTTTGCGGATGATATGCGGACGTTCGGATGTGATGGAGATCAAGCGTTTTACACACCTCTTTCATCATCCGGGAAACAAAGGGTGTTCCCTGGTCCGTTAGAATTTCACGTGGGAACCCTACTCTTGAAAACAGCTCTACCAACTTGTCCGCTACGTTCTTAGTAGTCGGGGTACTGAGCGCAAAGGCTTCTGGGAACCTAGTGTTGTAATCTACCACAACAAGAGCGTATGTGTGGCCACGGGATGTACGTGGTAGTGGACCAATCAGGTCCATCCCTACTCTATCCCAGGGATTGCCTATAATGGGCATAGGCTGTAAAGGTACTGCTGGTGGACGTGTTAGATTCTTTTTTTGGCACACCTCGCACTGTTTGCAATATGCGTCAGTTTCCTTGTATATTCCTGGCCAATAAAAGAGTCTTAGAATATTCTGTGTAGTTTTTTCACTACCGCTATGCCCAGCAGTAAGGTGGGTGTGAGCATAGAAGAGTATCTGGTCCCTGAACTCCTGGGGTACTACCAGTTGGGTTGGTTCTCCCTCTTTGCTTTCTCTGTAAAGCAGATCATTTTCTATTCTGAACCTAGGGTAGTTCTTGGTGGTGTTGGTCTGTGCTACGTGTGCTGCTTCCCAGGCGTTTAACAGAGAGGGATCATTTACTTGTGCGAATTTAAACCCTTTGTCTAGCACCCATGGGTCTGCTGACAGGTAGGCTTCTACAGAGTTTTCTTTCAACTCTCTTTTAAACAAGGATAGGAAGTCTGGGTTATCTACTCCAAGTATTAACTCTTCGGGCAAAGACCTCACAACCCCCACCTTTACTGAACAGGGATCTCTACCTATAGGGTGTAGTGTAATTCTGGCCATGGGGTAGGGTTTGACATCCCCATGGACGCACCGTATCAGTACAGTCCCTTCCTGGCCTATCTGATCGGGATGTAAGAGTCGCTCCTGAATTACTGATTGTCGACAACCCGAGTCTAGTAAGGCTTTCACTAGTTTCTGATTGACTCGTACCCTTACGTAAAAGGAGGGGCCCATTTCTGAAGAGTACATGACCGCCCTTGGGATGTATCCGACCTCCATGGGTTCTTCTGAGGGTTTCCTTTGGGGGCACATCCGGGCTATGTGACCCCACTCCCCACATTCAAAACACTGCGGTCCTCTCGTAGGGGGGCCGTCATACTTGAACTGCCGTGTTTTAACAGGTTCTGGCATAGTCTTTTTTTTCTCTGGTTTGGTTGACGATGTTATAGCTTTGGTACTTTTCTCATTCTCCCAGGGAAAAGACCGGGGTGCTGCTCGATTATAGTTGGCTGCCATTTCTATGGCCTGGGCTGCCGTTAGTCCGGGGTGTTGTCTTAGCCATCTCTGTGTCCCATATGGTAAGACCTCCATGAACTGCTCCAGTATAATACTGGTCATGACCTCTTCCTTACTCCGGATGTCTGGCCGGAGCCATTTCTCAGCCGCCATTTTTACTCGTAGATACATGGTCTTTGGGTTCTCACCCGGTATTCCCTTCTCTTTTCTAAACCGCAACCGGTATGCTTCCGCATCCATGCCGAGGTGATCTAAAATCACCGCTTTTATCTCGGCATACGATGATGTTCCTGATTGATTTGCCACTTGATAGGCAGTTTGTGCCTCTCCCGAGAGTAAAGGCGCCAAAAAGAAAGGCCATTTTTCTTCCGGCCACCCACATGCCCTGGCGGCCCGTTCAAAGTTTAACAGAAACGCATCCGGGTCTTCCCCATTCACATATTTTTGTAAGGCTACCCCTGACGGGTGTGGCCCTATTGGTCGCCGGTCTGTGGCGGTTGTCGAGAGGGGAGTTTGTACAACTTTTTGGATGGCGTCCAACTGTTGGGTCATAGACATTTTAAATAAGTCCCGATCAGCGTCAGCTGTATTTATCTGTTGGCCTATCGCCCATTCTAATTTTTGTTGTCCATCAATAAGCGTTTGGATCACTTGTTCCATTGCCATGGTCGTTTGGGAAGGAGAAGATCCCACTTCTGACACCAGTGTGGACGTGGGTGAAGGGACGACCGTGACACCAACCGTAGGGTTTAGGGAAGGTTTTATTTTAATAGTTCTGACAGGCTTATTAACCAACGTCTTTCGAGTCCTGAAAGTAAGTCTCTCCCGGGCAAAGGTACTGGAGTCCGTGGCGCTGTTCGTCTACAGGCGTTTCCCCAGGAAGTGGCGTTCTTTCTTCGGGCGTCGGGAATCTCTCCACATGTAAGAAAGAAGTCCAACAGGACGGAAAGCCGTTAGGTCACAGTCCTCTACAGAGTTTGCACCAAGGGGGGCCCAGGGAGTGTGTGGTTTACACCCGGTGTGACTATTGGTATCTATAGTGCTCAGTGCAAGAGGGGTACGGTAAGAAAAGGTAGGGTGAGGGTAGGGGGGAATGGAGTGGAGGTCGTGGAGGGAAGATTTATATACAGCTGCGCACTACACGCTATTGTTACGCTTTCCTAGCCAAGCCGCCAAACGCCGCCGTACCTGTGTCAGCCACACTCCTCCCTCGGGAGTGTGGCACGGCGGTCCGCAGGGTCGTTGGCCTCCTGGCTCGCCTTGTGGTTCAGCTTTTCCTCCAGCTCCTCTGGAGGCTCCTTCTTCGGTCCTTCCGGTCTCTGCTTCTAGCGTGCTCCGCTTCTCCGTCTCCTCGGGTTCCGCCTTCCTCCTCGCGGTGTCTCCACACCCGGTGTACAGGACTTCCCCTGTTTTAACCAATCCAGAGCCAGGGACGTCACGGAGGGTCGGGGCTTCACCCTCGTATGCCAACGCCCACTTAAAGGGCCCGTTGTCTTCGTACTCGCTAGCAGTCTCGTTTCCGTGTACCCACTCGCGATCCTGTGGAGAAGCCGGAAATGACAGATCAGAAGAGGTCGGACTCCACCATTCCCGACGGGTAAGGTCCCCAGCTTTACAAGTGTGTGAACCTGTTTTTCCCCCTTATGCCCTGCCTACTGACCTAGGCCACGGGTTTGGAGCCAGGAGGTGGTACACCCCCCACCTTGAGCAAAGGAAAGGGCGAAGGAAGAAACAGTGCTAAAGCAGGCACAAATCCCGTTGGCCACTGGAAAGGCTGGACAAGATTCAAACTTCACCATCAGGGCATCCAGGCCCTCTAAAATGTGGGGCGCACTCCTCCACACTGATCATTTAGGGACAGGTGCAGCTTCAACATTGAGAGGAGAAGAGGGCATCCTGCTGGTTTGATGGATTGTGGCGACTAACTGACCTGCCAGGCGAATTGAGCTCAGTGTAGCTGCGGAGCAGAGAACATCACCAAAGTGAACCACTGCAAGGAGATCACCGCCACAGCACCAGGACCCGAGATAACCTGGGTGGTGCCGCAAGCCCCAGATGAAGCACCACCAATGCACAGGAAGCAGGATCACCACCACAGCAGCGTGAACAGAGATCACTGCACCACCTAGACACCCGGATCGAGAGAGGAACCAGCCCAACAGCTCCAGCTGCAATGAGAGAAGAGCAGTGTGGAGCAAGCATGAGCGGCTGGCTCAAAGCGTCACTGAGCCCCACCCTTGGAGCACGTGGAGACGGAGCTGAGGCCATGTCCTGGGGGACAAAAGCAAAGCTTGAACATCACAGGTAGAGAAGGCCTGCAGAGGAGATGACAAGCCCTTCTGTTTTGTTGAATTGCGAGAGTCGCTGAGCTCTGGCCTTGGAGCACAAGGAGACGGAGCAATGGCCCGGCCCCGGGGAAGAAAAAGCAAGGGTTAAAATGGCAGGCACACTTGGGAAAGAGGCGACAAGCCCTCCAGTTTGTTTAATGCTGCAGCTATTGAGCAATACGCGTCAGAGCTAGAATCAGTGAA
Organism: Lissotriton vulgaris; assembly: GCF_964263255.1. Classification (NCBI taxonomy): domain Eukaryota; kingdom Metazoa; phylum Chordata; class Amphibia; order Caudata; family Salamandridae; genus Lissotriton; species Lissotriton vulgaris. The sequence goes on along the minus strand of NC_141685.1, from coordinate 1,433,339,666 downwards.
TGTCCACGGCGCTGGTAACTGGCGCTCCTTAAGTAGCAAGAAATACGTGCAAAGGTGGTGGCAGTGGGAACAGAGACCCCTTGGTACCAGGCTTGTCTTCGACACACAGCGAATAAAAGTGAAAGGATTTTGGAACATTTACATCCCTTGACTGTACAGTGCATTGTGAAACATTAGAACTCAGTCAAGAGCTCAAGAAGGCCCATGCAACTCAAAGGGGGGGGGGGCGACAGGGCTAGGTGAGTGACCCCTTGAGCATCGTAAGAAGAGAAAAGCACAAAACAGGGTCTTTTCAGAGCAGCAGCTCCCAGCATTTTTTTGGGAAATAAAGGGAGCACAAACAAACAGTTGACACCACTTGGCAGCAGAAGATGCCACCAGAGTGCAAGAGGAGACTGTCCATGGGGGGAGGGGTGACACGACCCAGGCAGTTTAAGTAAAATAGGACTTACAAAACATTAAAGACACATGCAGAGCAGCGGGGACAGGCAGTTGCTGGTGATGTGACCCATCTGCATAAAAGTTGGAAGCAGCAACCTTAGAAGGATGGTGGAGACAGGCAGTAGCACACAGCAAGAAGAGATTGATGAAATCAGCAGGGCAGGGAGAGAGGAAGCAGCCATGCATGACAAAGAATGGCTGATGAGGCAGCTGAGAGGGGAGCTGAATAGGTACAGCCCTGAAGAAAGAACCCATTGACAGTGGGGAAAGTGATGAGCGATGGGAGGAATGCCCACAGGAGATTGGAGTGAGAGAAGAGCCAATGAAACGCCATTGTATTTCAAGGGAGGGCAGCAAGAAGGCGGCAGAAAAGACATCGAACTAAGAGCAGACGACAATGATTTTTAGGCTAAAAATGCGGGCGCACCCTGACATGGTCTGGGATGAAGAGGGCATGTCAGGCTACATGCATAAGATGATGGTAGCTGGGAAGACCAGTCCTAGTCAGGGAAACTCCAACAGTCCTTTTGGGAGGGCCACTTCAGGGAGCATTAAGAAAAGCGGAATTATTTAAGCAAAAACTCTTTTCAAGTTGGAAAGGGGGGTCACCAGGGAAGGTCTCCTCAGCGATAGGTTTCAAATATGACAGGGTTGAATGCACCTGGGGCCCAGCATGTAAGTACAGGCATGCATGCACTGTGGTGGATGACAATAAAACAGACGCACACTTACTATATGACAGCTTTGTGAAAGGTTTCAAAATCGCAGGCATAAGACACATTAGGGTGGGAGAAGTTGAACAACTGTTGCAAAAAGATTCTGAAAGAGAAAGAACTAGAAAGGGTTTTTGTATTGTATGCTTGAAAATGCCACTTTTAGAAAGTGGGTATTTTCTTCCTTACCCAACCTGGGTGCCTCTGCTGGTTTGAGGATCGACTGTCTGACTTTGGAGTGACAGGGGCTGGGGATGTGCATTCTGTCAGACAGTCACTGGGGGGTTTAAGTGTGTCCTGCCTTTCCTGAATGAGTCAAGTCTGGGCCGAATGGACCTGAGCTGCATTAGAGTAGTGGGAAGAGATTTCCTTACGCCTGAATGGGCCTGATCTGCCTTGCACAATGCTGTTTCCACCTTCTGCTGGGAAGATGGATGAGGGAAGACAGAACTGGTTTTGACTGAGCACAGAGCCTTTCTGCCACAAGAGAACAAAGAGAAATTGAGTATAGAGTAGAGGAAGAGCTAGGAAAGCTGATGGAGAATTACTGCCCCTTTGCTGTCTGCTGTCTGGGGTGAGCCTGCAGTGGCTGTTTATGCCAAGAAGAGGACAAAGACTTTGCTGTGTGCTGTGTATCCTGCTTTAAGAAGATCACCAAGGTCTTGAAGTAGAGCTTGCCTCCTGTTCTGAAGTCCCAGGGGCACAAAAATATCCCCTTTGCTGGGAGTTCTGACCTGCCAAGAGGTGCCTGCTCCTGTGTTGAGCCTCTGGAGGTTGTTCCTGCTGCTGGGAGCTGAGTAAAGAAAAGCAACTAAAGAAGTGTGATGCCTCTGCACACATTTCTGGTGCATCACCGACGCGCCACTGAAGAAACCAAAGCATCGCCTGTGCACGACTGGAGAAATCACCGCGTGCCGAGTCTTGTGCACCAATCTCTGAAGTCCGAGATCATTGCACTGACTCCGATGCAGGTCCTGCTGTGCGACTGCAAGAACAGAGGCATCGGGGGGCCCCAGCTGGAGAGATCAACTCAGCGCCTTTGCCACCGCATCGAGAGCTGATGCCTCCTGAATCCCCACACATTGCACCGGGGCGCCAAGTCTACAGCAATGCCGGGGCTGCAGTGGGCAACTGGCACATGACCTTCCCTGCGTGGCAGCAAGGAACCAATGCATCACCTCGCCTGGAGCAAGGAACGGACGCATCATCTTCCCTGTGGCTGTTTTTGCTTTTGATGCAACAAAGGTACTTTGTTTTGAAAGAGTTGCATCTATGAGTTGCTATGGGCAGAACTGTTTTTACTTTTTAAAAGTCATATCTCGATAATTGTATGTTGGAGTTTTGTTGTTTTGTTCTTCTTTGGTTAAGATAAAGATGACTTATTTTTCTAAACTGGTGTGGTGTCCATTTGTAGTGTTTTCACTGTATTACTGTATGTGTGCACAAATGCTTTACACACTGCCTTTGAATAAGCCTGCCTGCTTGTGCCAAGTTACCAAGGGAGGGAGCAGGGATTGCTAAAGGGCGTAACTCCCTTTCCATAACTAAAAGCAAGTGTCCCTACTTGAACGAAGGTGCAAACCATTGCCAACAAGAGACCCCCATTTCTAACACCTTCTAAAAGTGACATTTATCATTCTGTGACTGGCGGGTCTACAGGATGATTTATGACCACTAATCTAGTTGAAGTGAGGTACCTATTGATCACCCTTGGTGATAATAAAGCTGCAGCCAAAAACTTTCAAACACATTCTACGTGATGTGTTTCAATTCAAAAAGGGAGTGGCCACATGCAAAGTTTAGAACAGAGGCCCATCCATGAAGCGGGCTGAAGGGGCTGGCAGCTATCAGCGCCATGGCCCAGGAATGTGGGTCAGGTGGGACAATGGCCAGGAAGTGTCGCCCCTGCTCCCCTAAGAGCAAATGAATATGCAAATGAAGAAACTGCGCCAAAGCAGGCGCAAAAGGCTTGATTCTCGCCGACCAACGGGTAGGCAGGGCGGGATTCAAAATTTACCCTAAGGGCATCCATGCCCTTTAAAAATGTGGAGAGTGCCCTTGCCCACTGATCATTTCAGGACAGGCATGGCATCACAACTGAGACCCAACCAGCAATTGGACTGTTGCAGCAGCAAGGATCAGTGGTAAAAGGGGTTATAGAAATGGAGCTTAAAGAGGTTTAAACGGCCACACCTGACCACAGTGGTGTGGTAGACCAGGTACTTACCTTGGGATGCCTCACAACAGGGTAAGGCAGTCACAGATTGGGTGGGACACAGAACAAAGCACTCGCTGCCCAGCCCTGCCGGTCGGGTGACACGGAGTAGGTGAAGGTAGCGAGTTGGGCCTAAAAGAGATTGTAGAATTACACACACACACAAACACAAAAAAACTCCAGTTGACAGCAAAAAACATCAGAATGATTTATGGCATGGTTTATTTCTTCATCACAAGATAACAATATTCCTGTATGTTGATTTATGAACTGCTGACAAGTTAGTTTTTACTCATGTTCGTTTTGATTTATGGCATTTTGTATCATGACAATGTAGCCTAAGGACGTGACTTTAATGTATGATGCCAATTATAATTTGAGTGTCCGGTTTTATGGGATTTATGTTTAACATTTCCATCTGCATTTATCCATATTTATTCTTGGGCCATCTTATTAGTATTTATCGATAATTTTTTTGGTAGTTTGCTAATAAGTAGAGTAACATTTCTACATTTATTTAACTGATAATTATACCCTCCTACTTTAATGCCTTTTGCGTTTTAGCAAATTCAGCAGCCAAATACAGCAAAACACTACACCCACAGGTAAATATTAGCAATTTATTCCAAATGTATTTAAACATATGCCTGTATTTAACGATATCTTAACCTGTTTCTTCAACTCCCCATGGGGTCTATCAGCTCATCTGTTGTCATCGGAATGTGTTGGAATTCACAACAGACCGGATGGAAAGTCTTTCATTAGAAGCACAATTTTCAGTATTTTTTCCGCCTTAAAAAATAAACACAGACAGGAAACATTGTTTTGGTCTGTATTATCTGTAATAATCAGTAAAAACAGAAAACTGGGAGCCTTAATTAAAATCAACATCTATCCTTCTGTGACAGGTCAGCATGCAGGATGATTTATGACCCCTAATTAAATTGAAGCGGAGTACCTACAGCTTGGTGTATGGTGTTCCAATTAAAACAAGCATTGGCATAGCTAATAGGTCTCTCTTTTGGGACCTTATAAGAATTTAGTTATGCAGCACAATATCCTTAGGCCAACAACATCAACAGTTGCCTGGCTAAAAACACTTATATGGTTCCATAGGCGAGACCTATTGGCTATGCCAATGCTTGTTGTGGGTAGAGTCATGCACTCATCATGCCCCAAAAGCCATTAGATCTATACAGCAAAACACCCTGAAACACCATAACTGTCTGCAAACGCTACTCACACAGTAAAGTGATAACTGCCAAACAACAGGAGAATTCTCATAGTGCAGTCAATGGACAGAGGGTGATAAAGGGCATGGGAAGCAAAAAACAAAGTGAAAGGGAGTGAAAGGAAGCTGTCTCAACCGGGCTGACACACGAGGGGAGACTGATGTAGCCCTTTGAGCACAATGGGCGTTGCGCGCCTGACTTTAAACACTCTTGGTGCTAAAATCTGTGAATTTGTTTGTTGCTAGTTTAGTTTCCGATGGCAGCTTTGTCTCCTTTGGGTCTTTTGCTCCTTTCCCTATTTATTTTTGTTTTTATTTTTTCCTTGTTATTTCTCTGCTTCCGTTTGGTTTTCCTTCTTTTCCTGTCTTTCTCTGCTTCTTTCTTATTTTCTTTTTTTTTGCACTCTTGACCTTTTCTTTCTCTGTCTGTCTCTTCCTTTTCTCTTACTCTCCTCGTTTTCTCACACATTCTCTAGCTCTCTTTCTCTTTTTATATTTCTAACCTTTTCCCTTTACCTGTTCAAGAGCAAAGGGACAACTCTTATCCTTTGGGACCGAAAATGTAAACCTTTTTTAATACAGTTCCTGTGCCATTAATGCTATATGCTCAGTGTTGCCATACTGTTAATGTTATGTTATAGTGATTTGTATAGCGCGCAGCTGCCCCAGCCAAGGGGCGTCCCGGCGCTGCGAGCAGACTAATTGCAGAGAGTTAGAGGCGCAGAGAAATGGAAGAGATTATTGGAAGAGATGAGTTTTGATGGCCTTTCTGAAGGCTAAAAGGTCCTGTATACCACGGATAGCTTCGGGAAGACTGTTCCATAGCTTAGCAGCTAGGAAGCTAAAGGATCGGCCGCCTACTCTGGCCAGTCTGGTACGGGGGATAGTCGCGAGATGTTGTCCCTCTGAGCAGAGCGACCTCCTAGGAACGTACTCCGACAGGAGGGGGCACAGCATTGGGGGGAAGCGGTTTTAAGGATTTTAAAGGCTAAACACAGTGCCTTAAACTGGATCCTTTTACCCACCCGGAGCCAGTGCAATTTTTTCAAGGCTCCGGATGTCGAGGAGTGGCGGGGGAGACCTACCAGCGCCCTGGCTGCCGCATTCTGGACTCTCTGCAATCTGGTGGTTTCGGCAAGGTTCGCCCCTAGTAAAAGAGAGCTGGCATAGTCCAGTCTTGAAAGGATGGTCGCCTGAACAATTAGCTGGCGGGTACGGCAGTCGAAGAACTTCAAGATGGGTCTGAGGTTACGTAGAATGCCGAAGCAAGTGGCAGCGACTTTTTTTGTATGGTGAGTGAACTTTAGTGCCGAGTCCACCCAGACTCCCAGATTTTTTACGCATTCCTTTGGCTTGGGAGGTGGGCCTAGGACGTCAGGCCACCGGCTGTCTCCCCAGGACGAGGTGTTTTTCCCCAGGAGCAGTATCTCTGTTTTCCCGGCGTTCAGTTGGAGGAAATTCGCCGTCATCCAGTTGGTGATGTCAGTAAGAGTCTGTTTGAAGTGATGTGCCTCCAGACCACTGTTGTCATTAAGAGCCACCACCAACTGGGTGTCATCAGCGTAGGACACCAATGCTAGTCCGCTCCTTCTAGCCACCTCTGTCAGAGGGCGGACATAGACATTGAACAGGGGCTGGGCTACCCAAGTGTTTAAGTGTTGACTGTTTGTCAAAAATACCAGATCTGTGAAATATTCATCGACCCTGATCAGGGAGTAGTGCTGAAATCGGGGTAGTCCACTACTTACAGTTGGATATTAGAGTATGAGATTTAAAATGTTGAGTCTTTCATCTAGCAGGGAACCCTTGAGTTATTGTATTAAGTGAAATCAGAATCCCGGGAAGTTGCCTTATCCTGTTAAGTTATTACACGTAGGCATGAGTTTGTTGGTGATAATTCTAATGGACCTGTGCAATAACGCTCTCAGATCCATTTCAGTTCCATTGAGTTGAGACCATACAATCATCACACCTATCATAAACAAGCATTGGCATAGCCAATAGGTCTCGCCTTTGGGACCTGCTGCATAACTAAATACTTATAAGATCCCAAACGCGAGACCTATTGGCTATGCCAAAGCTTGTTTTTCTCAGCTTGGCCTGAGCATTACCCGATCCTGATTTTGTGCCATTTTAGCCCCGCCCCTTTTGATTAACATTAGCCACGCCCCTTTATTTGCTAGGTTAGCACCCCCCCTGGAAAAATGTCTGCGGACTCCCATGCAGCCACGGTATGCATTGAAGTTCAATGTACATATAATGTGTTGCTGAGCAGCGTTTCAAGTGAAGTTACTGGCCAATCCTAAAGCATGAAGCGGAAATTGCATCAAAAGCTGAAGATGGGGCTGCAACCTTCGATATCCTCAGGCTACAGGGGGGCAATTGAATTGTGCAACAGTCACCCCATCATCCTTTAAGGGGCAGTTGGTATACGGACTGCTGGGGGTTGGCCTTAGTTCGCTCAGTGTTGGCATAGGTGCATCAACACAAGAACAGCACGGGCCACAGCCTCAATGCCAAATGGCTACGCATTGGATGGCACATACTACATCACTGATGGTTTCAGGATGGGTGTCAGCGGTTAGTCTTAAACAGTGCTGAGCACTCTGGTCACCCGTAAGTTAAACCTACCTATGTACCATATAAATACATTAAGAATAAACTTGTAACAGTTTTTCCCAACAAATAGCACGTGGTCTGTTTTTGTGAGATGTAACATGTGCGTCTGTCGCATTAGCGGGAATGGCAAATGGGCTAGAAGGGGAGACGATAGGTTGGAGGCAGGTCATGCTTGCAGACTATTGCCAACATGGGCAGGGGCACATGCTGCTAGCCAAAAAAATATACTTTGCTTATTGCTTGATGGTATAAACCAATGTTCTATCTGCTGCTGCCCATAGTTAATTACTGTCTGCGGCTGGTATGCCAGGACCATGTAAATCAACAGCACTGAACACAGGCTATGTGGCGCCAGTCCTTTTGATTTGTGCCCGAAATCAGGCCTTCATAATGAGGACACTTGAACACTTCTGCTGCATGCCGAAACCATCCCTGCAACGTAAAAACAATACAAGAAACTCAACCAAACAAACACAGAATACAATTGTAAATACTTATGACTTGGGGTGCAGATAAAAGGGAGGGCCTGCCCCATGCAGGCCCCCGTGGCTAAATCTTTTCTTTAACCATGTTAGATCTGAATGGCGGGAAAAAATAAAGCTATGGTACGTTTAGTTGATTTGCACTACTATAAATCTCAATTGGAATGAGAAAAAAAATGAATCTGTAAACTAAATTAAAGAAAAAGTATTAAACCATATGGGGAGGAAGATGTGTGTGTTTGTGTGTGTGCTTTTGTCTTCTTTCTCCATAAATATTGTTTAAATGGTCAACTCCAACCATATTCGCAAATCAAATCTATCTTTTATATTTCATAGCCGAGTCAAACATTTAGCACGAGTCATGGGTCAGATCTATAGTAATAATCATGCCTGTTTAATGTCCCATCTTTTAGCTATATTTCCCCACGCTAAATCGTTTTCAAGTTATAAACTAGTTCACTACCGAACAAAACCACCTGATGACGCAATATGCCATGGAATAGCAAGGAAGTCTTCTATTTCATTATGCGTTTGGTTGTTTAGCATAGCGAGGACATCGTCAGCGATGTTGAGGGAGAGGGCACACATTTGTACGCCAAAACACGTGACGTATGTCAGTTAGTAAGGAGTATAAAACAGCTTCATAACGTTGAAAAATTGGAAATCATGTTAGACTATCACAACTGGGCACGTTTTGCAATATTGGTGCTGCTCAACACAATAGGAGACAGAGGTTGGAGATAAAGGAACATTTCTTCGGGGTCTCAATAGATTGATTAGCAGCAGTGCGTTTGAAAGTGTTGGAGGCATCCAGCCTCAGTGCCCAGGGCATGTCGTTCCAGATCTTGGGAGTGAAAGCAGGGAACGAGGAACAAAAGGCGGAGGTCTTGCTGCTGGGTTGCTTGCCTCATGAAGATGGTTTGTACTCTGAAGAGGCCTATCATTGCCTAATAATGTGACCTTCCTCCTCTAGAAGTAAAGAGTGTGACACACACTAGCCTAAATGTGGGTGTTAGAATAGTAGTAATACGGTAAAACTTTCTAGTGGCTAAAATCACTGTCACTGGGGGGGGGGGGGGGGGGGGGGGGGGAGGGGCTGTTTTAATGGTAAGACGGACAGCCAGTATGCATATTCCATCCTCCAATCCACCCATGACAATACTAAGTCATCGATACATTGCTTTACATCCTCACAAATTTGAGAGATTTAAGAAATGTTTGTTTATTGTGAGTTTCTTTTGCAGCGCCATTTATGTGAGCAGCTAGCTTGAAAATTACTGTCTGTAGTGATGTCTAATGTAAACAAGCATTTGCAATGCATTAGGTCTCGCATTTACGCGAGTTTAAGCTATTAGCATTGTAATTAACAATGCCTTTTATTTATGTTTTAAAAAACTAAAATAATAGGCATTGTCATTTACAATGCCAATAGCTTAAACTCTCGTAAATGCGAGACCTAATGCATTGCATATGCTTGTTTTTAACAGCAATCTCCACTAATGCAAAGTGAAAAAAACAGTACAAAATATAGTTTAACAAAGCATAAAAAAAAGGTCGCATAGTCTTACCCCTAGATGGGCAATACAGCGTCATGATGGGGTCAGTCTCAAGCGCGCTCCGAGTCTTGACAGAGCCATAAAGCCTGCCGTGTAGAAAAAGGATTCTTTTCTGCATACAATGCATGCATGACGCAAATAATGAACTGTGCTAAGACAGTGTTCTTTTGGAATGTTAAATAGTTCCTCACATTCAGTCACCTCAATGTACAACCAAGGTACTCCTACAGGCACAAGAATCAGGAAAGCCATCGACTCACAAGAAGGGGGATTGACTCAAAGCCCACTCAGTGTGTGTTGGAAGCAAAAGATCTGGTCTGGTCGATAGACCGCTAACGCTGTGAGCAGCCAAGACATAAAAAGTCAACTTATACCAGAGTAAGCATCTAGATTTCTCAGATACTTAGCTTTGTACAGATGGTGGGATCTACCAAGCAGGGCGCGTTCGAGACGTTTCTTTTCTGAAAAGACGATTCAATATAAATATTAATTTTATAGACGTATGACCTTTATGTGAGACAAAAATATACGACTAGTAAAACTTAATGGCACTCACAAGAAGGGGGAGAAATGGGAAAATAATAAAGGTCAGCTTATACGAGCAGCCGCTAAATAAATTAGTACATTTGAAAGAACAGAGAAAATCAGCACAGTCTAAGGAGCAAACAGGAGAAACTCGTCAAAACTGTTAAGTATGGGGATCATGGCTTTTCGTTATATACAGTAAATTAGCAACATTATTGGGGGGGGTGGAGAACAGGCTCATGGAGAAAAGATGGTAAATGGAAAACAGACTATTGTACTATAACATTGAAATATTCGGCACCGGATTCAAGGCACCCTGGTTTCATATGAAAACAAGCATTGGCCGCGCGGCCGTGAAAGTGAAACGGCCAAGCCGCCCACGAAAGTGAAAGTGAACGCGATCATGATCAAAGACAGATGGAGGATGCACACGTGCATGCTCGCGTTTACGCATGCTCTAGGCCACCAAAAGCCTGTGGCAGCACTTTGAAATCCTACACACTAAATTTCTCGCAGACAGCGCATGCGCTGGCTCAGCGATACCTAAAAAGTGCTTTGGCATGGTTTACGATCTTATAGCCAGGGCCAGCTTCCTGGAGGTTTGTTTGCCAGTTTTCACAAGGACCCTTCTTGGGCTATGGCAAATGATGAGAAACCTTTTTTTTACTTTAGTTTAGCTATACTTCTCTAGAAGATATCTGTTAAAACTGAAAATGTCGCAGACTGTAATGAGTTTACTGTTTTATTCTGACAGCAACCTCCACACTCCACGACGGCAACGCAGGCAGACATCTGTCACCCCAACCGACATTGGAACATTGGCCTGCAAACGAGAGCGAGCTAAGGGATAAACCACGGGAGGTAACAATAAGGGGGGGAAGGGAGACTATAAGGGACAGCTTTGCAGTATTTACCAGAAGATGAAAAGAAGACATAACAACATATCTCCATCCAACATAAAAAGGGAACAAGGTTGCACAGGGCATTAAGTGGGCCAGGTTTCACCGGCAGTTAGCTAAAAAGGACTTCAAAACAGGTCCCTATCGGGCTCTGTTTTGTGCCCTGGCATAGGCGGTCCATTTTTTTAGGTCTCGGCTGACAATAGCAGCGCGCATGCACTGCTCTCGGCATTCGAGAGCTTCTTGGAATCAATACAGATTCCAAAGCTCTCCGAGGCGGAGTTGAAGCCCCGCCCATCTTTTTAATTGGGTAGCAACATCTTCCATGCAAAACGCTGGCTTCTGATTGTAAAGGAGGCTACCTAGTCCCTCCTTGTTGCCACCTTGTCTCCTTTTGGTCCCGCCTACTGGGATTGGATCGTTTAGTGGCGGCATGACACGCTCTCCTTCATTAGGCGCTATGCACTTTTTTCTTCACATTCAGCTTTGGCAAAGTCAGCAGCGTGTTTATTTTCGCATTGCGCTTTCACTTAAAGTGAAAGTGCTCTGCGAAAATAAACACGCGGCTGCCTTTGTGGTACCGCGCTTGGTCTTTCACGACTGAACACAGGGGATGCGCGGTAAAGATGAATTTGTTGTGGACATGACGTCACACTTTCGGTAAAGACCTATAAAATAGGGATATATTGTACATGAGCGGGATTTGTGCAAGCACATAGCCTCGTTCTGGTGGCTTTAACTTGCCCAATAGGCATAAAGAGTAGGTAGTTGAAGCGGAGTCAAGTAAACAACCCTAGTAGTACAGGAAGAAAATGTGCGGAAAACATGGTTTTTAACGCGGTGTTCGTACGTCTGCTACAACAATGGATATACCTTCTTAGATTGGGGTTTTCTGGGGTGTCCGACCTTCTGTCGGTGATAGCGTTCTCCAAGAGCTACTGTAACTTTTCACCAGCGCTCACCATGTTGCCGTGTTCATGAAAGCCTGCATTCAGCTATTTTGGAGGAATGTATCTGTAGTATTGACGAAAGGACGCTCCAAGCCAGGTAGTTTACATCATAGATTTATTTAACTGGTAAATTAAATACAAAGGCAGGTAAAGTCAGAGTCTTAGTAGGAGCCCCACCAGGAGCAGCTTCCCTGCTGCTCAGCCCTTCATTCAACTGATTCACGCACTCACACATTCCAAACACTAACATGCCATCAGACACATTCCAAACACTAACATTCCATCAGGCAGTCATTCTAGCTGAGCAGCAGGATATCACATATCTCCCCCCTTTGCAACGCAAAGGAAGGACATTTTAAAAGGCATCAAAAAGAGGCATGACAATCAAAGAATTAAATGTAGTGAATGGTACAGTGAAACAAAGCGTAAAATGAAATATAGAAATAGCAAGCAGAGGAAGTAAAGCGGATAGGAAGTGAGAGAAAAGTACAAACAACTATTGCACCATCTTCCCTTTCCACAGAAACACAGAAATAAATAAATACAGAACTGTACAACAGACTCAAGGGAAAACCAAGTACTAACATCATGTATGCTGGCCAGGCAAACAAGGAAGTAAGTATAGGGTGTTGAAGAGAAATTGGAAAAGTGAAATGACAAAATAAGTACAGATAACAGTGAAAGAGTGGAAGTCAGCCGAAGACAGAAAAAGAAATGAAGGCTGTCCTTCACACAAGCAGTATACAGTAGAATAAATAAATAAACGTGTGTTAAGCTCACAAAGAAGGAAAGGTGAAATGGAAAGGTGAGCTACACTACAAAACTTCCCCAAAGCAGGTTGGGTGAAAAGTGTGAGAAACCCACACTGTGTAAAATGTGTGGCAAAACGCCACACTACAAAACTTCCCAAAGCAGGTTGGGTGAAAAGTGTGAGAAACCCACACAGTGTAAAATGTGTGGAGAAAGACCACACTTTGTAAAATGTGTGGCGAAACGCCACACTACAAAACTTCCCAAAGCAGGTTGGGCGAAAAGTGTGAGAAACCCACACAGTGTAAAATGCGCACTGTAGATGTGGGGACACACCACATGAAACAGTAAAATCTCCCTCAAAACATGTTGGGAAGAAAGGTGTGAGTAGGAACACACTTAATAAAATAGGATACGTTTAAAGTTTAAAAGCTTGCTGTGACTGTAAATGCCACACAGTAGAATGCATTTTTAAAAAAAGAGTAGAATGCATTATGCAACATAAAAATATTAAGAACATTGAAGAACTACCCCCTTAAATATGACACAGTAAAATGCAATTTGCAGTAACAGTTAGTGGTGATAACATGTTAAGACAAGTACATAAAAATTACGTCAAGGTCATAAAAATAGTAAATGCCAAATGGTAATTATGTGAGACTTGTGGGTAACTTCATGCAAAGCTGAGCTTGATAATATAAACTTCAATTAGAATTACGAAAGGAAAACTTGAAAATATGTATTACAACTGGTGAAATATTGTTTTCCTTAAGGAGATGAAAATCGGATGACTGAATAACCTGTTGATTTATTACCAGTCCGAAAGCACTTTCTTCAGTTTTGCCGTTTTTTTTTTTTAACAACATTAGTCTACTTCTGTAAAAAAGTAAGTAGCCTCTTTGTATAAAAAGGGTAATTTATTCCAAGTTAAATAGAGGGAAGCACAGCACATCCGTTAGGTAACAGGTACAAGGTAATAATCACAGTTGGGAAAGAATCTGGAACCAAGGATGTAAGATGCAGGCACGCATCACACATTCCAGGTTCCAGCACAATAGTAATCACAGTAAAAAAACAAGCAGTGGAAAGGCAAGAATGCAACACATCTTACCCCAATAAAAAAGAAAATTAACACAGATACCTGCTAGGAGTTTTCTTGGGTCTAACATCAGATTTAACCCTAGAAGCAACAGACAAATCATTACGAGCAAAACTCTGGAGTGGTACATTAACTTGCACATGAGGAGAAACATTGACATGTGCGGGAGAAGGCATATTGATCTGCGCTTGTGATGGTGGTGGAAGAGAGGTAGATGAAACAGGACATTTAGCAACCCTACGAACGTTCCAAACCCTCCCATCTTGTGTGGCAACACAGTTTTTAAATACCTTGACCACTTTAATAGGAGGAAAAAACTTGGAGAAGCCTTTAACCAAAAAACCAGGTTTCTTTACTCTCACCCACTCACCAACAACAAAATCATGAAGTTTAACATTCATTTTAGAATCAAATGCAACTTTCATACACTGTTGTTTATCTTCAACACGTTTGGCAACACTTTCAATATCAACCTTAGGGTCATTCCTGTTAAGCTTTTTGACCCACCAAGGGCAAATGACAGACGATGGTTCTCTACCCTTCAAGAGTTTGAAAGGGCTCACACCAGTGACAGAATGAGGCGTGATGCGGTAGACCCAAAGTCTTTTCCTGACAACATCCAACCAAGAATCGTCAGAAGAACCAATCCCAGAAATACAATCTTTGAGGACACGATTAAAACGTTCCACCTGACCATTCTCCCTAGGCTCGTACAAAGAGACAGTATGATGTTTAATACCACAGCAGTCAAGAAACTGTTTAACCTCAGAGGAGATGAGTTGTGTACCGTTATCAGTGACAAAGGTCTCTGGAAAACCTTCCCTGGCAAAGGTCTCTTTCAAAAAAAATAAAACAACTTGAGAAGAAATGCTATTTACAAACTTAACTTCAGGCCATTTAGAATGGTAATCAACCAAAACGAGGGCAAAGCGGGCACTGGAAGGCAACTGTTTAAAGGGGCCTGAGATGTCAAAAGCCACCTTTTGCCAAGGAAATTTGGGCCAAGCCACAGGTTTAAGGGGAGCCGAAGACAAATGAAGCATTTTGTCACTGCTGATACACTGAGAACATTCCCTAACCATCCTATCAACCATCTTGTCAATGCCAGGCCACCAAAAGTTTTCTCTAACCAGGCGTTTCATGGATGACATACCAATGTGGCCTTGGTGAGCTAACAACAAAATCTTCTCTTGCAAAGAAGCAGGGGGAATTAATTTGCCAGTCTTGAACAGAAAGCCACCAAATTCCTCAATTTCCGAAGCAACTTGGGAAAAGGAAGCCAAATCAGAGGGAATGGATTTGACATTAGGCCATCCACCCTTCACAAAGTCTAAGATTTGTTGACAAACAGAATCCTTTCCCATTTCTTTAAACCATTCCTCCTCGGATAAAGTGGAAAACTCCTGAGATATACAATCATCAATAGAAGCAACAACATCAACATCCTGGTCAATGGTAGAAACCTTATCAACACTGCATGGTAACCTGGACAAAAAATCTGCAGTCACATTGCTTTTCCCAGGAACATACATGATCTCGAAGTCATATTCCTGAAGACGTGAAGACAAACGAGCAATCCTTGCTGTCGAGTTCCAACCACCACCAGGGGATAGGATTCCAACCAACGGTTTGTGGTCCGTTCTCAAAACAAACCTGTTTCCCCAGACATAGTTTCTAAAATGTTCTACAGCCCAAATACACGCTAGTAGCTCCTTTTCAATAACGGAGTATCTCCTTTCAGTGGGGGACAAGGTTCTGGAAGCAAAGGCTACACACCATTCATCCTTACCCGCAGTTTGACTCAACACAGCACCAATGCCGTACAAACTAGCATCAACAGTGATAACACATTTCTTACTAATACAGAAAGATTTAAGAGTAGGGGCATTAACAATCTCACTCTTAATCTGCTTGAAAGCAATATCTTGCTTGTCAGTCCAGACAAACTTGGCTGAACTTCTGGTCAACTCTCTTAAAGGTTCCATCTTGTTGGCGAAATTTTGAATGAATTTACTATAATATTCGCACAACCCCGCGAAGGAAAGTAACTTCTCTTTACTATCCGGGGCTGGTGCCTTCATAATGGCGTCAACAAGATTCTTCTTCGGTACCACCCCCTCCCCAGAGAGAGTATGTCCCAAATACTCAACGGATTTGCAGAAGAACTTACACTTACTGGCTTTAATGGTCAAGCCAAATTGTTCTAACTTGGAACAAACCTCTTTAAGATGAATATGATGCTCATCGTTATTCTTTGAAAACACAAGGATATCATCCTGAAAACATTTAACGAATGACAGGTCTTTAAAAATATGATACATGGCTCTCTGAAACACTGAAGCCGCTGAAGCTAGACCGAATGGCATTCTTTTGAATTGGAATAACCCATGAGGGGTAATAAATGCAGTAAATTGTTTGGAGTCCTCAGTGAGCTCGATCTGGTGATACGCAGATCTCAGGTCTAATGTTGAAAATACGCTAGCCCCATCCAACATGCAAAGCATTTCGTTAATATTAGGAAGTGGATGGCAGTCTGTAACTAAGCTCTTGTTGAGTGCCCTTAGATCAACACATAGCCTAATACTTTTATCAGGTTTAATGGCTAAAACAATGGGGGAAACCCATTCGGATGATTCCACTTCCTCAATTATGCCATCTTTCACCATGGTGTCCAGCATATCTCTAAGTTCGTCCCTAATGCTAATAGGCACTCCTCTTAACTTCTGTTTCACAGGGACAGAGTTAGGTTTAACTTTAATCTTATGGCTAAATCCATTCAATTTGCCTAACTTGTCAGAAAACACTTTTGGAAAAGTATGAGAAATTTCAGTGAATTCAGACGATTCTGTGGAGTCACGAGAAATTTCAGTGAACTCAGATGATTCAGTGGAATCACCACCAGATATAGCTAAAACTAACACAGGATCTTTAAGTCTAGGATTTAGAGAGACACCAAGTCTCGCTTGGTCCCTCCACCCCAAAACATTCACACCTTTCCATGCAATATAAAGCTTTACATTAGCAGAACTATTTTTGATAGTGAGCATAACTTCCTTAAAGCCAATGATGTTGATCTTGGACCCATCAAAGTTGTAACCACGTATATCAGGTTTCGATAAAGCATTAACATCAATTAGATCTCCAAAAGACTTAACACAATATTCATGTGTGATAATGGTCCAAGGAGAACAGGAGTCCACCATTAGTTCTAACACTTTACCCAAAATGGTTACAGGGCTTTTTGGGGAGGAAAGAGTATCAGCTTGGGATAAGTCAAACGACTCCTGTATAGCAATGACAATACCAAACTCCTTAATATCAGGATCATTACATGCATC
Source organism: Lissotriton vulgaris (assembly GCF_964263255.1). Taxonomy (NCBI): domain Eukaryota; kingdom Metazoa; phylum Chordata; class Amphibia; order Caudata; family Salamandridae; genus Lissotriton; species Lissotriton vulgaris. The sequence goes on along the minus strand of NC_141685.1, from coordinate 1,433,322,848 downwards.
ATCATTGATATAAGACACATTACCAGAAGGACGTTTAGATGAAGAAAAGGAAGACTTCTTTGTGTCTTGGAAGGGTCTTGCGGGAGTTTTACACATTTTGGAAAAATGACCAGAGCGTCCACACTTATTGCATTGCCTAGAAATAGCAGGACATTGTGGAAAGGAAGCAATGTGGTCAGGATTTCCACATCTAAAACAAAAGAATTGTCTGGTCTTCCCATCATTTTTGTTGGAAGGTGCAACATTTCTTTGTTCCTGGGGTTTGACAACACTGACTTCGCTAGTAGAAGTAGAACTACCTGAAGAGGTGGAAGAAGTAGAAGCTTTGTCTAATGTTTTTATCCACTTATCGGACTGTTCAAGAGCCTTAGCAGTACTAATTGCTATTTCCAAACTAGGATCACCTAATATCCATAATTGCTCTTGAACCTTCTTATTCTTTACATGCACAATGATCTGATCTCTGATCATTTCGTCTGTCATAAGACCAAAATTACAATGTAATGACAATGCACGTAGAGCTGTAAGGAAATCATCAAAACATTCTTTTTCCTCTTGGACTCTGGTATAAAACTTAAATCTATTCAAAGCGACACTAGTAACAGGCTTGAACCTGCCTTCAATTCTAGCCACAGCTTCATCATAAACACTAGTGTCACCCCCAGATCTTACAGGTGGTAGTGTTCTGAAGACTAATTGCCCTTCTGAGCCAAGACAGTGCAGAAATATGTTCTTTTTTCTCTCTGCAGACATGCGTTCTCCATCCATGGCTTTTAGATAAGTAAAAAATTCTTCCTTCCATCTTGCCCATGGGATGGGTGGATCACCCTTCGACTGTAAAAACTTAGATGGTGGATCAAATTGCATGTTAAAATAATAGTCAAATAATTGCCAGAGAACAATACAAGGAGCAAAAGTAAAAAAAAAAAATACCAAAAATATCCAGTAGATGGCAGTCTAATAAAGGAGAATAAACATCCACTGAAGATTTCCACAAAGAGTAAGAAAGTGAAAACAGTCTTTTTGATCAAAAATATAAATGTATTAGAACGTGAAAACAGTCTTGAAGCAAGTAATGTAAGACACTGAGAGTAAAAAACAAGTGCCTTAATGTTTTCCAAACAGTACCTTAATGTCTTCAATGTTATCAAACAGTACCTTAATGTTTTCAGTTTTCAGTCGATGTACACGCTTTTTCTCACAGAAAACGAGGAAATCCTTCGTGTAATGCAAACACAGTGACTCTGCCGTTAAAGAGACCAATGCAGAAAGCCTTCGCACTCTGAAATGACGTTGTCAAGGCAACACAGTAAGCCTGCGTGAAGCAATGTGCAATCATTCAGAATGACGCGATGACACACAAAGGCCGGTTGTCAGCAGCCAATGAGATATGGCGAAGGTTGGCCAAAGCAGATTGGATAGGTGCATAAAGGCTGGTTACCAGTAGCCAATAGGAGACGGCAGACACTTTGCTGACGTAGAGCAGATGCCGTTTTTTGACGAAGGAAACAAGGAAAACACGAAGAAATCTTTAAAAAGTAAAATACTTAGTGCAGCTTGACCGGATTTGAAGGAAAATCCGTGTAGAGAGTTCCGCTTCACTTCTGAAGTAGGTGAAGAGCTTTATGAGGTTGATGACGTGGATTCTTTGAATTTCTGCTCCTGTGCTTCGAAGAGATGTGGCAGAAAATAGATGAAGGTCCGTCGTCGCCAGTGTAAAAAAGTAAGTAGCCTCTTTGTATAAAAAGGGTAATTTATTCCAAGTTAAATAGAGGGAAGCACAGCACATCCGTTAGGTAACAGGTACAAGGTAATAATCACAGTTGGGAAAGAATCTGGAACCAAGGATGTAAGATGCAGGCACGCATCACACATTCCAGGTTCCAGCACAATAGTAATCACAGTAAAAAAACAAGCAGTGGAAAGGCAAGAATGCAACAACTTCGTTTTGTTGGCCTCTTAAAGAATGTAATTTCGATTCAAGTAGAACAACGTTTGCTGGTTAACGAAAGAATGTACCTCCAAGGTCTGATGGAATCCAGAAGTCCCCACAGAAAATATCACGAAGTAGCAATCTTTTCGATGAAAACACCGGAATGATGACATCCATTAACAAGAGGTTCCTGCAAGTCTCAAAATGAAGGCACGTTTTTGACGCTGAGTCGAATGGCTCAAGGCACATTTGTGAGACTGTGCGTCTAAGAGCAGGCCCAGCACGAGGAGACAGGACAAGAGAAGGGTGCATGATGACCTCACACAATGACAATGCAGGTAAGATCACGTGCCTGGAAACAGGCGCTGTTTAACTTAAAAACTCAGATTACAGTTAAACTGGCAATTTTGCAAAACCAAGGCATAATGGCAAATAACTAAAAAAATATCCAATCTGCCCAAAAGTAACACAGTTGTCAGCCTTATCGACAGTCTTTTTTTTTTTTAAATATATTTTTATTTTAACCATTGCACAGTTGGCACATTTACATCACGCATTCTCCATTATTACTTTACAAATCATATAACATATTACATCATACATCAAACATGAAATTCAACGAATCTTTCTACATATTTCAATCAATTAATCAGCTCGAATTCCTACAGCCGCTACCACATCCAATGCCTTCTTACTTTAATCCTGCAATCCCAGTCCCTCTCTCCATCTTATAATGGGATCCCATATCTTTAACCCCAATCTCCTCCCTTTTCTACCTTTCCGGGCATAGATATTTTTTTCCAGATTATAGGTTGATAAAAGATTAGACAACCAGACTTGCATTACTGGGGGGTTTTTATCGAGCCAGGCCCTGGCTATACAGAGCCTATAAACTGCCATTTCGACAAAGATAAACTCCCTCTGATTAATATTAGTATCTGTGACTCTCCCTAGTAGTATTTCTGGAGGTTTTAGGGTAATCTGGATATTCAGGGAGGCATCGAGAAACCTCTCTATCTCTTTTATCACTGTTTGTAACTGCAGGCATACAGCAAATATATGTATTAAGTCTGCATCAGGGGAGCTACATCTTGGACATGTGGTACCTACGGTACCCCCCCCATTTTGCTATCTTTGCTGGGGTGAAGTATAGTGAGTAGAGGGTTTTGTATTGCGGTGATTGCAGCGGTGCTGAACAGAGCAGAGTACGCCCTATATCCAGCGACTCTTTGAACCAACTGGCTTCACCTTCCAACTTGTCTGCCCACTTTTCACTATATTTGTCCATATCATCTGGTTTTCCTGCTAACAAATTTGCATAGAAACTCCGAATAGAACAATCCCCCCTAACCTTATTTTCTCCAATATTTCTACCTTACCAAAACCCACACTCCCACCCTGCTTATTCGCCAAAAAGCTTCTTACCTGCAGAAATTTAAAAAAATCCCTCCTGTCTAGTCCAAATTTGCTCATTAGTTCTATAAATTGAAACACACCCTCTGTACTCCTCACGTCCCCAATCTGTATTATCCCCTTCTCCATCCAGCCCGCCATTGTGATATCTCCAAAGATCTGCATTGGGAGGGAAACATTTTTAAACAATCTGGTATACCAATTATATCGACCCAGTCCAATTCTCTTCATCACGGCGGTCCAAATTTTAATTGCGGCTTGGACTGTCTTAAATCTAGTTCTCTTGTAATATGCGAAATCAATACATTTAAGAAATGAATTATCCACCTCCGGTCCCAGCACTACAGAGTATATCCTAGATGAATCACTTGATGTTCTATAATCCAAACCTCCCCCACCTATCAGCCCTCGCATGTATTGCAGTGCCGCTGCCCAGTAATATAATTTGAAATCAGGCGCTCCCCAACCTCCTCTCTCTCTGGGCAATGACATAAAGCGATATGCCCTACGGGTCTTGCCCTGGGCCCAGATAAATCTATTCAACATATTTTCTAAATCCTTAAACCATTTCACCTCGAAAAATAACGGGATTGTCCTATAGAAATACAACATTTTTGGCAATATTAACATTTTTATAACGTTAGTGCAGCCCACTAACAACAAATGTAAATTGTTCATTCGATCCAAGTCCGTCTTGACCTTTAGCATTAAGGGTGTTAGATTATTCTGTACCAGCAAGTCCAAGTCAGCTGTGATTGCAACCCCCAAATATATCGCTGAGTCCACCACTCTTTGATCATTAAGCACAACATATTGGTTACATATTATTTTAGTTTTAGACCTGTTTAAACTATATCCGGATATTTGCCCGAATCTTTTTGCTTCGGACTCAATTTCCCCTATGGCCATGCAAGGATTGGGTGTTAAGATGGCCACGTCGTCGGCATAGGCGAGAGTTTTTACCTCGCATCCATTCAACCTTGCTGGTGGAATACTTTCATTGCCCTCTATTTTCTTTATCAGTGGGTCCAAGTAAAGAGCAAATAGTAATGGGGAGGATGGGCACCCCTGCCTAGTCCCTCTCCCGATCCTGACTGCTGCTGATTTGCCTCTATTAACTCTGATCCTTCCTGTCGGATTCTTGTACAGTGTCTGCATTGCGGTTATAAAGCTATTCCCCAATCCATTCCATTTTAAAATTTGCCATAGGTATTCCCAGGAGACTCTATCGAACGCCTTCTCGGCATCCAGAAAAAGAGCCGTGATAGGGTCTCCCAGGGCGCCTCCCGCATCGAAAGTTGTAATCACCTGCCTAATGTGTTGCATCATACCTTTGCCGGGAATAAACCCATGTTGAGTGTGGCTTACTAGTCCCTCTATTACATCTGCAAGCCTCCTTGCTAGTATCTTAGAATACACCTTAGTATCTGCATTCATCAGTGTAATAGGCCTATATGACCTCGGGAGTGTCGAGTTTTTGCCTTTTTTTAAAATGACAATGATATCCGCTTCTCCCCATGACTCGGGTATATTATCCCCCTTCTGCGCCTCCAGCATAACATTAAACAATTCTATTCCCAGAACTTGATAAAACACTTTATAAAACTCAACTGGAAGTTGGTCTGGGCCGGCTGCTTTACATGATGGTAACATATTTAATGCCATAAAGAATTCCTCCAGGCTAAAGGGGGCATCCAATCTATCCCTTTCCTCCACTGATATACCCGGAGGAGTAATATCGCTAAGATAGATTTCAGCCTCCCTTGCGGTTCCTACGCTATCCCTAGTATATAGTTTTTCATAATACTGTCTGAATACTTCTCTTACTTCGGTTGTTTCAAAGACCTTATCTCCATTCGCATCCGTAATCTCCCCAATATCTGAGGCTGCTAGTCTCTGTCTGGTGCGTACTGCTAATAGGTGGCCTACCTTCTCGCTTAACTCATACGCAGCTTCCCTCTTACTTAGATAATTCTCCGCTGCTTTTTTTGATATACTTTCTACCGCTTCCGCCCTAAGAGCCACTATTTTTAACAAATGTGATTCTATTGGTGCACTACATTTTAAATCCTGCGCCAATTCCTCCTCAACCCTTATCAGCTTTCGGTAAACCTCCTTAATTTTAAGTCGTGTCCTTTTCTGGGCTGAGAACACATAACCCATCGTCTCACCTCGTACCCCGGCCTTAAAGGCATTCCATACCACTCCTATAGAAGCCGTACCTTTGTTAATTTCCCAATAGGCCCTGATCCAATCTGTCATGCGCACCTTGTATCCTTCATCCTTCAAAAGGGCTCTGTCAAATGTCCACTGCATATCTTTTCGACATTCCTGGCCCAATTTAATGGTTAAAATCAAAGGGCTATGATCTGAAACAATTCGGGGTTGTTTTTCTATTTGTGCCTCTAACAGCAAGGAGGGTGAAATCAGAAAATAATCCAGTCTAACAAGTATCTTGTGAGGAGCTGAATAAAAAGTGCTACAATTAATACCTGGATTTAATTTAATCCATGGATCCAGTAAGGAATTATTTGACACTAAATGAGAGAGAGCCCTATGGGTTCTCTTTTTTCTCCCTACATATACCCCCCCCGTATGCACAAATGAACTACTAGGGTCATGAATATTAAAGTCCCCACAACATATAATTGGCTCAGGCCAGAGTGCCAACTCAGTGTCTAGAAATTGGAAGATTTCAGGATCATCCTCTGTCTATCCATAGACAGAAACTATGGTGCACTTTTCCCCCTTGATTTTTATTTCCAATATTACCCACCTTCCCCATTGGTCCTCCAATTTCCTTAGCACCTCTACATCAGTGGATCTCCCTAGTACAGCAACCTCCCTATGTTTCGTCCCTTGCTTAGTATTTGCCAGTACAGCGAACCCTAATTGATCCATAAGATACGCCTTAGAGGCTTCAACGTGTGTTTCTTGGAGACAAACCAAATCCAGCTTAAGTGTCCTAAGTAATGCCGCCACCCTAAGTCTTTTGCTCGCATCATTGAGGCCACAGATATTAATAGTTGCAATCCTACAAGTCATTAAAATACCTCATATGTTTTATCCAACTCAGCATTCCTTAACCTTTCTAGCATTTTAATTTGATCATGGATCCGATGATTAACACTTGTCTTTCTCCTTCTGGTTAATGCATAATGTAAAGTGTGATCTCCCTGCGCGATGGACTGTGCTTTCCTGTGCTGCTTCTTACATCCTACCTCCCATTTTTTAACGTTTTTGACCCTCTTTTTACCCCCTACTCCCCCTGCTCCCACCCTACCCCGCTTCTGTCTCCCACCCCCCTCCCCCCTTTACTGGCAAATAGGTCCATTAGACCTATGTGTAGCCGCGGTAGCTTGTGGGGATCGCTCCTCTCTCTCCCCTCACCCATCACCCTGTGTGTCGTATACCCCCCCCCCTCTGTGATTTTCTCTTAGCAATTTCACTATTTTATATGTTCTGTCCCCCTTAACAATAGTCCCAACATCAGTATACCAAGAACTAATATCTTCCTTTTCCAGTGCATATATCACGCTTTACCTCTTTCCAAACCCTTGGAGTTTAACAGTACTATACTACTCAGCCCTCTTTCTGTGCTTTAATCTCCTCCAAGAACTGTTGGGCCTTAATCTCGGACAAGCAGATATTTGTTCTACCTCTAGTAACCACTTTCAGTCTCGCAGGAAATAAAAGATATGCTTCGGAACCTAGAGCCTGGAAGGGTTTAATAAGCTGCCGGAGTCTCCATCTTCTCTCAACGGTTACGTGGCAGAAATCTGGCCTGGCAAAGAAGGTGGTTCCCTCAAAGGTTCTTTTCCTGTCCGGTCTAGCCTTATCCATTATTTCCTCCCTGAGCAGGTAGTTCCCAACATATATTAAAATGGCTCTAGGCAGTGCCTGTTGACCTGCCTGCCTCTGGGCCCCTCTGCCTTTTCTAATGGTGAAGGGAAATCTGTGGGCTCGTTGTATCTCTCTCTCCCACTCCCACTGCGACTCGGGAAAGCTCCTCTTAGCAAGTTAACGACAAAGTGCATAATGTCATCTCCCTCTGCTCCTTCCTCCACTCCCAGAATGCGAATGTTATTCCGCCTCTGGCGGTTCTCAAAATCCTCCAGCTTCCATTGCAAATCGATCGTCAGTTTTTCCTGCTCCATTTTAAAGTCCTGCCATCCCCCAACATCATCCTCAAGCTTCCCAGTCCGTGCCTCCACCTCAGTCACTCTTTCGCTGAGACCTTCATACAGCTTGTTGACTTTCCTAAGGGTATTTTGGATCTTCTTTGTGGCTTGACTAGCCCTTGTCTGTCCTCGCTTCCCCTTGCATTTGTTTAAGTGTGGAGCATATCGTGTCAAAGGAGGCCATATACTGCGGTGGGATAGGGGTACTACCGGAAGCCTGTGAGTTACTTTCCTCTACATAGGTCTGTGATGTTGCAGAATAGTCCCAGTCTAGCTTCCTCCCCCCTGCTACAGGTGAATCCAATCCTCCGCCATACCTTCTACCCTTTAGCCTTCTCTTTTTCTGTGTGGTATCTTTCATTGATGAGCTCGAACCGGAGCTCAAATCTTCGTCTAATTCCTCTGAAGACTCATTGCTTGACTGGGTAGTATCAGTGTCCTCATTCACAGAAAAGAAACATTCCCCTTCCAATGAGGCTCCCTCTCTCTTCTCCAATCCCAAAGTTTTATTTTCTGCACCTATAACTGCCCTTTTCCCGGCTTCCGCTGGATTATTAGCCCCATTGTTTCTTTCTTTTGACTTTTTACTGCTCATTTCTGCTTCCAGTTGAATAAGCGCCTCCATCATGTCTGCGCTTCCTGCTGACCCAGGTTTATGTGGCCCCATAATTGCCGTTGGTGTTATGGCACTACTAGTCCCCTTAGCCTCCTTCAGCCCACTGTTGGTTAATTCTGTCACCGGTATTACCTTCGACATTGCAGCTTCTGTGTTACCTCCGTCTCCGCTGCCGCTGCTGTGTGTTGTTGCCAGGTCTCTGAGTTGCCTGGCAACCGCTGTCTCTGCACTGGAAGCGTCAGGCGCTGTCGGTGCTTCTGCCGCTGCGTCCTCGAGGACGTCTCTGCTTGCGGTAAGCTCCGGCGAGCTTCTCCTAGAGGTAAATGCCTCCATCAAGGTAGGCTGCCTTAATGCCGCTTCTTTCCCTTTGCTCTAGCCTTGTTTTGCCGCTGAAGCAGTGTCTTCGCTGAAGTGGTCCGGGGGCCGATCGTTCTTTACTGCTGCCGCTGTGTCATGCTTTGATCGCACCTCCGCCGTCTCAACTTTCTCTGCTTTCTCGACTTTCTTCCCCTTTTGCGCTGGGGGTATTATCTTCCGTATGGCGCCAGGCCCCCGTTGTTGCAGCCCTGGGGGTGGATCATTGCTGATTCTTTTAACGCTTCCATGGGCACCTTTACCGCCCGTTCCTTGTGGGTTTACTGACGCATCTTGTTGCAGCTTTGTCTTCTCCTTGTCTTTGTCGGCTTTGGTTAGACGTGCAGGCATCCTTATCAGTTGATCTCGAAACGCCGCTCTCAACTCCAATGCTTTTCGAAGAAATCGGCTGAATTGTTCTTTAACACCTGGGTATTTTAGACATATCCTGATCAGTCCTATCTGCAACCAACTACTTAAATCTATAGGGGGGTATAGCAGTCCTTAATCAAAAGCCATCTGGGCGTCACGGGGAGAGAGGTCTGGAGCGACTTCTCACCACAACCTCACGGCGGCCATCTTGCCTCTGCCCTGTAAATGCTCAGCCTTATCGACAGTCTTAACCCTCAGTTCCTCCTCGCAGTCCACAAAACAGCTCCTGCGCTGTAATCAACTGACGCATGCTGTAACTGACTGGAACTGAAGATGTGCTCGGGAAAATGAAAGTCTGCCGGTCAAATAAAAGTGTAACATTGCTCCAGTAGGTGGCAGCAAGTATCCGTTCCCTCTCATAGGCAAAGTAAATGACATTACACCACCGCTTAAATTGTAAGAACAACTGAATATGCCCTTCAACTCTGTTCAGGAGGCTCTCAATCAGCCCCCTGTCATATTAAAGCTGGTAACGGATTATGTTCACTTTCATCGGTTTTAAATCACCAACGCTGACTTTGGGCTACGATTCTAGTTTTCGCCATTATTTTTTTGTTTTCAGATCCGGTTAAGATTTTACTTCCCCTATTCACGGTTCAGTGCTTGATCATAGTCAGGCAGCAGGCAGCCAAACAGCAAATATAAACTGGTACAATACCATAACCATCAAGCAGTGGTACACTTCAGTTGTGAGTAGAAAGATAGCAAGACAACAGGTAGAAACTGTGAGGCAGCAGGATCTGTAGGTAGCAGGCAGAAAGGAGCTGGCACAGAAACGTTGTGGGCGACCAGGTTGAAGGTCACTGGTGGGGCTCGGGTGCCAGTAAAGTTTCAAATGCGTAGCTTCAAATATGTAGAGAATTCTTTACCTTGATCATGGGCTGGAGGTTTCTACAGCTTCACAAAGTTGAACGATGGCTTGATGCTTGAAGTGGGTGATTTCCCAGACTCAAGTCAAACATTCCTGGTACCAAAATGTAGTATTGACGAAAGGACGCTCCAAGCCAGGTAGTTTACATCGTAGATTTATTTAAGTGGTAAATTAAATACATAGGCAGGTAAAGTCAGAGTCTTAGTAGGAGCCTCACCAGGAGCAGCTTCCCTGGTGTTCAGCCCTTCATTCAACTGATTCACGCACTCACACATTCCAAACACTAACATTCCATCAGGCAGTCATTCTAGCTGAGCAGCAGGATATCACAGTATCCTGCAGAGAAACACTAGTCCACGGTTGAACACGATATCGCTTTCACCCCAGACTTTGTTCCTATTTCTTTCTGTATTATTCATGATTGCAGGGGTTTTCTCTCTGGAGAGCCCCTTGGGGACCCGACGCAAATGTCCGCAGAGCAGCGGGAAGGAAGCTATGTTGGTGAGTAGCTTTGGCTCGGCCTCGTCCTCTGTCGGCCTAATCCCTGGGAGTCTTCACTGCTCTGTCTGTGCCCTTTTCTTAAAATTAATTATATGCCAGCATCTTTCAGGCAAGCATAGCCCAGTAATGCGAGGGTTTATCGAGACCTGTGCACGGGGGAGGGGAGGGAGGGAGAGAGAGAGGGGGAGAGAGAGAGAGAGAGAGAGAGAGAGAGAGAGACAGAGAGAGAGAGAGAGAGATATGAGGTCTGTGCAGGGCCGTTTCAGCCATTAGGCAAGACTAGGCAGCCGCCTAGGGCGGCAAAAGGGGGAGGGCAGCAAAAAGCAGGAGTTTGGGATTGCCTTTCACTTTCTTGCAACAGTTTAGGGATGCAGAGGAGAAAGTTAAACGCAGTCCGTCTTGTCACCCGTGACCCCAAAGATGTTTCTAAAGTAAAGGGAGAGCAACAGTCTTGTGTCTGGTTCTTTAGCCTGTTAGAAGAAAAAGTTCAGCAAGTATAAACTGCTTCCTGTTTACAGATACAAGACTTCACCATGCTCACTGCCAGATCGCTTTCCTTCTGCACGCCTTCCTAGACCAATCTTCGACACTCCCATTGCAAACTTTCACCAAATTGGCACTCTGCCACAGCCTGTTGTGCTCCATTCCAACATATCTAAAGACCAGCCAAAAAAACAAATGCACTCTGTAGAACTCTACCCCTTTTATACCTTTCAGAATCATGCTTCCGTAGGTAGTTGATTTTTCATGCAAAATTCCTCTTAGCCCACGAGTGCAGCACCAACAAAATACTGCTTTTGGTTTTTGTGATAAATTGTGCCCACCCCTAGTTCATTTGAAGCAGACTGTGCATTTGTAATTTATCCAATTAAATTTATACTTCCCTTAACACGTGCCAGTCCACTAGTGGATAAAGTTTTACATTTCCCTTTGAATTTCTGAACTCGACATCCAGAAGGGCGGATGTTTTGCACTTAGACCACTAGATGAAATTTGGAGTGGCTTCTGGTGAACCATAGGGCCTATTTCTTGTCTTGCTAGGCAGGTCTAAAATGTTCATTGGCTATCATATATCCATGGGCATATATATCCATATGACCGTGCTATTCTGTCCAATTACAGCCCCATTGTCCAGTTACTGTCTCAATACCAGCCACATCACCACATGAAAAGGCAAAACTATGTACGAAAGGCACAGCGATCAGGAACAGCATCGATGGTAGGAGTGCAGGTTTCAATCATATTCAATTCATAGACTTCTGCTATAAGGGCTCAGGGAGATTCTCCACTGGGAAAATTTTGAATGATATGGGGTCAAATTTTACACTGATTGGCTCAATAACCATTGGTGTGCCAAGCCAGTGCAGCCTGACACTCCCCAGGCGTGTACCCCATTTATTCAAAATGTGCAGTGGATACACTGTGTATGTCAATTGGTGCACCCAATATGAATTGGGTATATTCCCTCATGTTAACAATTACATCTAGTACGCCAGTGCCATAATTGTGCCAATAATTACTTTACATATGCCATTGCCGGAAATGTGTAATTTCTACTCACAAACACAGGTGCTCACATGTTCACACAGACGCACATTCATTCATTCATTCACTCTCTCTCTCTCTCTCTCTCTCTCTCTCTCTCTCTCTCTCTCTCACACACACACACACACACACACACACATGCACTCACTGTCTCTCTCACACATAGACAGTGTTTTCCAACTTTTCTGGCTTCAGCTGCCAGCATCAATCCACTAATGCTCCTCAGCTGCTGTTGCATGGACCCTCAGGCAGCATGCAGTTACTTCCAGGCTCTGGCTCTGAGGCAGGTAACTGAAAGCTGACATCAGTCTGTCTTCACTGTGCAGAGTTCAGTTTTTCACTTCTAGATTTTTCTCTGTACCCTCTCACATCATGTCACTGGATCGAGTGAGGTCAGTGAGGCTTCTGAGCTCACCCTTTGATGAGATGGAAGATGATGAGATGACAGCCTGGTACAGTGATGGGCCAGTCACCAAGGCCAGTCTACTCTGCAGCAAAACAAGCAGAGGTGCCACTGTAACTGGCAGTTGAAGTTCTCAAAGAGTGCTAAACGATTTTGTTGGAAGAGAAAGAATGAAAGTGTATAGAGGGTGAGAAACTGAAGAGGCCTGGATGATAGGGGGACAGCGTGATGTTTGTAAAAGGGAAGGGGAGGGGGACAGAGTGATGGTTGTAAAAGGAAGAGGGCGGCATTTTTCAATTCTCGCCTAGGGCCGCAAAACACCTAGAAACTGCACTGGGTCTGTGGGCTCTGCAGAGAGGAGTCCCTAGGGTGGTGGCTTGAAGGGGGCGAGTTACAGTGTCTGGTGTTTACGCCATACAGACACTTGTCCTAGCGCGTTAAGAGATCATAAAAGTAAAACCTGCACCCGCAAAAACTGTGCGGCCAGATTCTTTCAGGACCCGGTGTTAAAATGTTTTGGAAGGCTCGGATGGAGCGGTAAAAGTAGGAGGAACTTCTGCTAACTGTGTGCCTTATATGGACTGCAAGCCTGCCAGGGCCTGTGAGTTGCAATTACGATGGTTTGGTTTAAAGCTCTATGGAAGCTCCCTCCTAGAAGGATCCATCTACCCATTCTGTAGCCAGGGTCATCCTGTGTCTTATATATGCAGTGATTAATAGCTGTGAGCTGTGCCACCCTATAGTATTTCTTAATGTTAGGGATTCCTATGCCACTACCATATCACCCCCTCAACAACTGGGCGGCCACTCTGGGTGGCTTCCCAACCAACAACCGCTCTCTCTGCTCGCGGTCTATAGCTTTGAAGTATGTGGTGGGAACCAGAAATAGTATGTTTGGCAACACATACAAGAAGCGTGGGAGAGACATCATCTTAAATAATGCTGCACGACCCAAGAGTGACTATGGAAGAGTTTTCCAGTGTTGTACATCAGACCTTAAGCGTTGTAGTGGGCAGGAGGTTTTGAGCATAGAATTGCTCAGGATCAGTAGTAATATATATACCAAGGTATCTAAACCCCTCCTCTTTTCTCTCCACAGCATTTCCTCTATGCAGCAGGGGTAACCCTCCCCTCAACACGAAAATTGTTGACTTTGTCCAATTAATTGTATAGCCCGAGTATTTTCCAAAACCTGAGAAAATATTGAGGACTATTGATTGAGACTGGGGTGATGCCAAATACTGCAATATGTTGTACGCATAAAGAGGGATACGGTCCTCCCAACCCTCGGCCCATTTAAGTCCCCTTATCAGTGAGTCTCTGCGTATCCACGATACAAATGGTTCTAGTAGCAATGCAAAAAGCAACGGCGACAGGGGACCACCGTGCTTAGTCCCTCTGTTTAGAGCAAAACTTAGGGATTTGTTTATTAAGTTTACTTAGTACCACGAATAAATAGGGCCACTCAATTGTGTTGAAGGCCATCGTGGTGTCTAGGGACATCACCACTGCATCTTCCCTCAGCTTATCTACCCTGCCCAACAACCCATGCATCCATTGAAGGTTAAGAGATGTGTTCCGTTCCAACATGAAACACAATTGGTCGGGGTGTACCAGGTTTGGGATAACTTGTATCAGGTATGTGGCAAGTAATTTGGCTAAGATCTTAACCTCTGCATTGAGCAGGGAGATAGGACGATACGAGGAGCTTTTGTTTTTGGGTTTACCTTCCTTATGAATTACCACTATGGGTGCTAGTGCCTGGTCTGCAGGGAGCCTACCCGCGTCTCAACTTTCTACATACATGTCTTTGAGGTGGGGGCAATGGTGTTAGGTGTCAGTTACTAGAGTTCTATTGGGAGGCCGTTGGGTCCCATCGCTTTTCCAGGTAGCAGGCTTCTGAGGGCCTGTGCTACCTCCTCGTTAGATAAGTTGCTTGCAAGCAATGTTAGCTCCTCAGCTGCAAGTGTTGTCAGTGGCATATCCTCCAGTAAGACTCTAGACTCTGATTCTGGCATGGTATTAGTGGATGAGTATATCTTCCAATAATGCATCCAGAACTCATCTTCTATTGATTGTGGATCGCATAAGTTTTCTCTTTTCTCATGATAAACTCTATTACAAGCCGATTCACTTGATCACGCTAGTAAAACCATGCCAGTAGTTTCCCTACTTTTTCCTCGACCTCGTATATTCTGTTTAGTGTTGCTTTACTTTGTGTTTTGCTGCCTCTGTAACCAGATCTTTGTACACCTTCTTTTTTATGTCTAACTAATGTGTGATATCTTCCGCACAGTCACTTCTCAACTTATCCTCCAATTGAAATAAGTTTTCCTCCAACCTAGTGATCTCTGCGTTTTTCTCTTTTTTGGCCCTCGCTGTTGTGGAGATAGCTTTGCCCCTTACCACCGCCTTGAAAATCTCCCAGAGCATCTGAGCCAACCCTACTGAGCCCTTGTTCTCCTGGAAGTAAAGTTCTATACTGCCTGTGACCTTTTCCCTTACTAAAGGTATTTTGAGGCTCCACGTACTAATTGGTGCCACTCTACCCACCTGCTGCTCTTCAGCTGCCACCCTGGACCATACTAGGGAGCGATCCGATCTACCTTTTGCCAGATGTTGCACCTCTTTAATTTGTCCCACCTGGTCAGTCTGAGTGAGTAAAAGATGATCTACCCTGGAAAGACTGTTAGGAGCCCCCGAATGGAACATAAATTGTATCTCGCTGGGGTGGCGGGTGCGCCACATGCCCACCAGACCCATAGCGCCCAGGAATTCCTGCAGGTGAAACTGGATGGGTGGCAGGTCTCGAGGTGGTGGCGGTCGAGTCGCCCTGAAGCTACGGATTTGAAATCCCCTCCTATCAGGAGTTGCCCATCTGGTAGGTTTAATAATAAGTTTCTCAGGGCTTTAAAAGCCAAAGTGTGAAGACTAGGGGAGACATACATCATCACTATCTACCCTGTGCGTCCACCCAGGTGTGGGCGATCAACATGGGGATGGCCTTTCTCATCAAGATACCCACCCCTCTAGAACCAGAAGAGAGTGTGTACCCCCATCGATTCAGTGCCTTACAAGTGTTGCCCATTAAGTGCGTCTCCCATAGGAGAATCACATCAGCTGAGTGACGCTTTATAAACTGGAGCACAATCCCTCTTTTAAGCCTGTCTCCCAAGCCATTGATGATCCAGGATAGTAATCTAAGTCCTTTATCTGTGAGTGGGATCATCATGCTCCGAAATGGTCCTCCCCCACACCTCCAGACCCCCACAGTTCCCAAGCACCTCAGTCTGTGGTGACATCTCAGAGTAGGACGAGTGGGATTTCTATTATTACACACTGTGCTACTTCTCTTTCCTAATATAAACACTTGTCTGTCATGTCTTGTAAACAACCAACTACCCACCTCCCTGAGTCCCTGCAAACTGGACATAACAGTACCCATTTCTTCAACTGTCACCCCAACCCCAAACTATTCTACTTTATATGAGGGGTAGACTGCCTGAACATTCGCCAACCACCACCTGCACACAATAATACAAGTGCTTCAACATAATTATTTAAAAAATTAAACGATAATGTCACTTAGTTGGTCTCCAGCCCTTATGCTTTCAGGTCAGATTGTGTCGATTAGCCGCCCAATGTCTCCATCTTGAATCTCACACTTCTGTTGCAGTAAAGGACGATTCAGTTGCAGAGTCTCTCAGTTTCCCAGCCCCATTCGAGATGCCTCACGCTCAGCTAAGCCTGTTTGCCTACTGAGGGGGGGGGGAGGGAGGGTCTCTCCCTCCATTGCATAGGGTGATTTCATTCGCCCATCTCCATCCAACCACCCAGTCTTGCGCCGCCTCGGGGGTGTCAAAAAACCATGCCTTTTCCTCTGATTCAATTCACAGTCTGGCTGGAAACAACAGAGTATTTTAGCTCATTGTCTCTAAGTACTTTTTAAATGCCCAGGAAAGAGCATCTTTGTTTCTGAACCTGTGTTATGAAGTTGGGAAAGAAAGTTATCATGTTGTTTTCATATTTGACCGGTGGGGCGCTGTGGGCCATGTGCAATACATTATCTCGGTCTCTGAAGTTGAGAAGTCTAGCCAAAAGTGGGGCTCCTCATTTTGGCCTGCTCCCTGGTACACTGTGGGACCTTTCAACTGAAATGTAGTTGAAGAGCCTATTAGGTTGTAGGTATTCAGTGATCAGTCTGTCAACAAAAAGATCCGCCATCGCCGGCCCCCAGAATTCTAACATTGTTACATTGTGACCTTCCCTCGTGTTCATCAAGTTTACTCCCCATACTTTTGCTAGCTACTTGTAGATCCTGGATTCGTTGTTAGATTAGTTTGGTATCCTGGTGAAGGTTGGAGATGACTATTTCCATGATTTTAACTTTTTGCTCATCTTCTGCAGGTCAGCTTTGATGAGTGTTATTTCTGTCATGATTGATTCCATTCATCGTTCCAGCAGGGATGTACCCCATTGATTGCTGCCATAATGTCCTACAGGGTGGGGTCCCCCTTCTGCGCTTAACTGAATGATTATGTTGGCTTTGCCCGCCCCCTCTACCTCGGCAGGTTTATGCATTCTGTTTAGTTTAGTTTCAGGTGTGCTTTTGTGCCCTTTGATCCCAGCCATCTCTTATATGAAAGATGAGGGGGTATAATCCAAGGCAAGTCTTCCTCTAGTCCCCTTCAATACTGCCAGCTGCCTGACCGCTGGGAGTGAGGTGCACTCTCCCCACTCGGCCTATACGGGTTCCCTTGGGGGACGGCACTTTGTCACCAACGTCATTTAGTGGGTCCCCTCTCCCCCCTCTCGCAAATTACACTTTCTACCATTATGGAGCACCCGGTCTGGGCTCATGCCTGGTGCGTCCTCACCCGAGCAGTCAATATTTAACCCAAGACCTCAGGGCGAACCCTCACTCCACCTCTGGACGTTCCACCCGCAAATGTACAACTTAGCATGTTCTCTGCTTGACTTCGAATGGGGGGGGGGATCTGAAGGAGCAAGAATGACTTCAGGTCTCACACAGACTTTCCCCCCCTCCACTGATTATTTGTATTACTGAGCACTTGTATTACCTCAGGTTGGAGTTGATTCTGTTGATTCTCACCGGAGACTCCTAAATATTGTCAGCAGGGCCCTCCTCATAGGGTCTTATATTGCCACAGTAAAGATTAGAGAGATCTGCCCAGTTAAACCATCGACTCCTCCGATATGCTGGCAAAAGCAATATGGCTGCTCATCACATTCTTCTCCTCCGCTCGTCGCTTGCACCCAGCTTCTCCTGAGGCGCAGGTTATTCCTGGCAGCTCCCTTGCCTTAGGGATGTATAATGAGCATCTCAAGCTCTGCTGTTTGCCACATAGGCAGTCAACCAGCCGCCGCACTCGCAGGTCGGTGCCTACTGATGTCATGACTCAGCTTGGTCCGCAAATCAAGCCCAGGGCTCTGGGTGGCCCACAAGCCTCAGAGTGCCCTTTCTCCACTGTGGGCCCGCAAAACATCGCAGACGTTTTGGCGGCTCCTTTACCTTAGGGATGTTTCATGGGTGCCTCAGGTTATGCTGTTTTCACACAATGCCCCCCGCCGCCGCACTTGCAGGTCGGTGCCTCCTGAACTCATGATGCAGCTAGGTGCGTAAATCAAGCCTGGGGCTTCGGGTCGTCTGCAGGCTTCTGCAGCCCTTTCTCCGCCACACACCCCATAAAAGATTGTTGGCATTCTCCTTGTGTACGGCTGGAGTCTCCAAACTCTTACTACTCTGTTTAGGTGCACAGCCATGGATTTCTTGACGGATTAATTACAGGTGAAGGCTAGAGCGTTGCGGAGCTCCTCTAGCTCATGTCCATCTTTGCTGGAGCGTAGCCACGCCCCTCTAAGTGGAAGCTTTTTCAATATTATATACTAGTCATAGTTGCTATTATTTATATCATGCAACTAACAACCATTGAGAAAGCCAATACGTCGGGTGCATTGTGCGGCCCCATATGCTTATTTTAATAACTAGCTGATGAATTTGTTCTAATCGGTTTGAATTTGTTGTGCTTCGGGGGGTCTCTGGGGAGTGAGAAAGCCCTGTCTGGGTTGGAGATAGTCTTCCTGGATGTGACAGCTGGAGACGCCATCTTGAAGTCAAGCATGCTCTAGTCATAAAGGGCGGAGGATGCAAATAAAAACACACTGATGCACAGGGTGCCTAAGGCAAGCCCGCCTGCGCCCGTCAGTGTCCCGGAAGCGGCCAGCACCAGCCATGCTGCCCATGGCACAAAAACAGTAAGTGTCCTCGACTAATGTACAGTAGGAAGGAGCTTTTAGTTTCAGACCCAGCTAACAGCATAAAAAAATGCAGGTGGGATGTGGCGGGGGAACATGTGATAGAATGTAGCAAGTGCAATGTCAGGCAAGCGCCTGAGCCTAGGCGCTTGCCTCATCCTAGAAGGCATCCTCAGGCGAGTCAACTTAAGCACATGTTTAAGACGACCCTGATTAATGCTCACTCTGTGTCTAAGCATACACAGGACATCTTTGATTTACTTAATGAGGAGCTTCTTCACTTGTTCTTCCTCACTGTTAGACCTGGCACCATTGGCGTGGGTCTCCCTTCCATTTTTGCTGTTGCCTCCTGTGTTTTTGCTGGTGTTAGATGCTTTGGGGCACTGTGCCACTGCTGTCCAGTGCCACAGTGCAAGTGCTCCCTACTGTTAATTGATGTATTGATCAGTGGCTCCATGATTGGCTGGTTTTATTCACCTGTCAGACCCTAGTACAGTGCACCAGGAGTGCCCAGGGCTTGTAAACCAAATGCTGTTGGTGGGCTTGCAGCACAGGTTGTGCCACCCACAGAAACAGCCTTGTGAAATGTGTCTAAGGTCTGCCATTGCAGAGCCTGGATGCAGTCTGGTACTGTCATGCTGACTGGGCAAGTGCACCCACTTGCCAGTCCCTAAACCTTTCCTTTTCTTCATATCAGACACCCTTATGGTAGGCCCAAGGGCAGGGTGCATTGTAAGTATAAAGTAGGACATGCCCTGGTGTGTGTGGCATGTCCTAATTGTGAATTACAGCCATTTTCATTTTTCACTACTGCAATGATACCTGTTCTCCATAGGCCAGAATGGGCAGATAGATTATTACATTCTTATACTTCTAACTGACTCAGAGAACATGGTAGAACGTTGAGTTTAGTATGCCTGAACTCGGAATGATAAAATGCATCTTTTAGTGAACTTGATTTTAACATTCTGTGTTTGAAAATACCACTTTTAGAAAGTAGATATTTTCTTGCCTAACCTTTCAAGCCGGCTCTGCTAGGTTGTGTATTCCCTGTCTGGAGTTTGTGAGTGACAGGGCTGGGGGATTCCAGGAGACTGAATGAGTTAGGCCAGTGGTGAATAGAGAGATCTACTTCTAGATAGGTAGGAGGAGTTGCACCTGAACCTTGAATAGAGCTGTGCCTGCCTTCCACACTGCTGGCTCTACCTCCTGGGGTGTGGCTGATGTCTCTGCCCTGCACAGTGAAAGAAGATAAGGAATCCTGTCAAAAAAGTGCTCCAGGGCTGTGTTTTCCCTCCACAATGCTGGCTCCACCTCCTGTGGGGCATCTGATGTTGTTGCCCTGCACTGTGAAAGGGAAGAAGGAGCCTTGTAAACAGAGTGCTCCAGAACTGGTTTGGACTGGGCAAAGGCCCCATTTCCCCTCAGAGAACAAATGATTTTGGGGTATAACTATTAGGACCCTGATCCCAAGAAATAAGATCACTTTTGGGCTACAAGAAGAAACCTTTAATGAGGAGAGGACCCTGAAGAAACTGAGAAGAGACTATTGCTAAGCTGAAGAGCTGATTAGGGGATTGGCCTGCAGTGGTTGCCTGACTGCCAAAGGAAGGAGAAAGGAATGTTGTGTACTTTGCTTTCAACTTGTGAAGGATCTCCAAGGGCTTGGAACAGAGCTTGCCTCCTGCTGAAGTCTCAGGGACAACAGACTTCACCCTCCAGCTCCCCAGAGTTCTTTGGAAGTGCCTGCTGCTATTTTGGGACTTCTGAGGGACTGCATGTTGCAAGGAGCTGGAAGCGGGACTCAACGAGGAAGAAGCGTGTCGCCGTGCTGCTGCTGCCATCGCACTTCTGAACAAGGGTGTTGCCGCTGGAGCTGTCGTATTGCACCGCATCGAGAGAAGTGTATCGCAACGAGGAAGAAGCGTGTCGCCGTCGCTGCTGCTGCCGTCACACTTCTGAACAAGGGTGTCGCCGTTGTTGCTGTCGCATTGCACCGCATCGAGGAAGGCGGGTCGTATCCCTGGAGAAACGTGCCGCCTTCGGAGCTGCTGCCGTCGCATTTCTGAACAAGATGTCGCTGCTGTAGTTGTCGCATGTGCAGAAGCTTCACGCAACCGTCGAAGAAGAGTGTCGCAGCTGAAGCTGTTGCATCGCTGAACAAGGGGGTCGCCGCTGTAGCTGACGCATCGAATCGAGACTTCTCACATCATCGGAGAAGCGTGCCGCATCTGGAAGATCTTCACATCTTTATTTCTTTGCACCGGAACTTTGCCGCATTTCCATCGCTGCAACATTACTTGTTATTATTATATGAAATTTGTAATGCGCTCAGCTTACCCAGGGGCATCCCGGCGCAACAGACCAAAGAAGGAGGAACTCGATAACTCACTACTGTGGAAACAAGTAGGTTTTAAGAAGTTTCCTAAATACTAGGATCTTGTGCTCTGAGCGAATCTTAAGGGGCAGAGAGTTCCACAGAGATGCCACCTGTACCGAGAAGCGCCTGCCCCCAGTCCGAGCTCTCCTGACTCTCGCAGATTGCAGAAGATGTTGCTGGTCTGAGCGCAAAAGGCGTGGAGGTTTATAAGGACGGGCCATATTAAAAAGGATGGGGGGGCCTTTGCCATGTAGAATTTTATGGGCCGTACACAACGCCTTGAATTTCACCCGCTCCTTAACAGGGAGCCAGTGAAGTGCTTTCAGGGCCGGGGCAGCGGACTGCCTTCTAGGGATCTCCATCAAAACTCTGGCAGCTGCATTTTGCACCTGTTGGAGGGTTTTAAAGGTGGATTCAGGGGCACCAAGAAACAGGGCATTACCAAAGTCAAGCCTTGAAAGGATTAAACCACGCATCAAAAGCTTCTTAGCTGGATCCGGAAGCAGTGGGAGTACCTTTCGGGCTGACTTCAGTAGACCGAAGCAAACCCCCGCGGTCTTTCTGGCGTGGGTCCTGAAGGACAGATCTTCCTCCAACCATACTCCCAAGGACTTGATCTCCTTCTTGGGAGATGGAGGGTCGCCAAGAGACCGGGGCCAACAGCTGGCAATGATGGAGGGACTGGAGTTGCCCAAGAGCATCAACTCGGTTTTTCCTCCATTGAGCTTCAGAGCCGAGTTGGACATCCATTGGTAGACATTAGCCAGGCAGTCATGCAACAAGTTGGGTTGTTCCGCCAGCTGAGTGAGGCCCACCACCAGCTGAGTATCATCAGCATAGCTGATGATCTTCAACCCCGAGGGGGCTACCACTCTTTCAAGTGGAGTCATATATGCATTGAACAAAGTAGGGCTCAACGATGAGCCCTGAGGGACTCCACATTGAAGAGGGAATAGGGAAGACTGCTCTGCCCCTTCCCAGACTTGGTAGAAACGGTTGGAGAGAAAAGATCCCAACCATTTCAGGGCCGTCCCTGAGACACCTACCTCTGACAGGCGTTGGAGGAGCACCTGGTGACTCACGGTGTCAAAGGCAGCACTCAAGTCCAGGAGGATCACTGCCACTGATCCTCCAGTATCAAGAGTGCTCCTTGCTTCCTCCACTACCGCCAGCAGGGCTGTGTCCGTTCCTTGGCCGGGACGGAAACCAGTCTGGGAGTCTCCCAACAGGTGGTTGGACTCAAGATAGTAAGAGAGCTGACGGTTAACCAGCTTCTCGGCGATTTTAGAAAACCCCGGCAGAAGCGAGATAGGCCTGAAGTTGGTCAGATTGGCGGGATCCAAGCCTGGTGGAAGCACAACGCATCATAAGGTCCATTGACGTAAAGTGTTGCATCTTAAGAACTGAACTGAACTAAGCTAAAACTACAATTCTTAAGTATAGTATTGTAGATTTCTGTTGTTTAATAGTCTTGTGTTAAGTCTATATAAAGAATACTTATTTTTGATATAAAGCTTGTATGTTGTCCATTTGTAGTGTTACTGGGTTACTGTATGTGGTCAGAAATGCTTTACACACTGCCTCTGAGATAAGCCTGTCTGCTCATGCCAAGCTACCAAGCGGGTGAGAAGGGGTTATTTTAGGAGTTTACCCCGACTAGAGGCAAGGGTCCCTATTCGTCACAAGTACCTACCTGTGCCAACTAGAGACCCCCAAATATAACACTAACCATGTCTGTCTGAGAGCTCTCGTCCGGTGATTGAGATGGCCATCCGGACGGTTTTAAAATCATCAGGGTGGATCAGAGATTGGGGTGTGGTGTTGGAGTTGCAGTGGTGTTAAGGGAACATTGGAATTGCCAATGGAATGAGTTAGTGGAACTGGTCCAATCCGAAGCACTGGATTTTTCTATGATCTTCTCCCCTCAACTTACCTTGGAAGGTGTCCTGATTTACAGGCCCCCTGTCCAGCTGGCACATTTCTCATAGCCCTGGACGATGTGATCATCCCGCTGGCGCTTCGTTATTCTCATTTGTATCCTCCTCGGTGATCTCAACATTCATGTGGATAATCGAGAAGCTGGGGATACGCTAGAGTTTCTTGACTCCATGAATCAAGTTCATCTGCAACAACTGGTCACACTTCCCACCCATCGGGGTGGCCACATTCTGGATCTAGTGTGCTCTAATATGCCACTATTAGTGGAGGACCCCTTGCTGGTGATTTGGTCAGACCATTTCCTTATTAACCCCTTGGACGCTGATGACGGAACCGCTCCGTCATCAGCTGCGGGTGCGCTGTGCTGGGCTGGAAGTTCTATTGAGCGGGGCGGGCCATGACGGAACCGCTCCGTCATGAGCACAGCTCAACCGAGGCTGGTGACGGAGCGGTTCTGTCACCAGCATGCGGCCGCCGCACGGCTGCCCCACCCCCTTAGCACTGCAGCGGAATACCCGCCGCAGTGAACGGGTTAAATTCACCTGGCAAATATAGAATAAGCCGATGGAGGCTCGTAAGGCCAACAGGCAGCAGGGGAAAGCTGTTAATAAGATCAGCCCAGGGAATTTAGAATAGCATTAGCTAAGTCCATACCCTTTCTATCAGTAGAAATCGAGGAAACACTTGGGAGCTATAATAGCTGGATCAACAAAGTGGTTGATCAACTCACCCCCTCAGTCCAGCTCCGCTTAGGTGCAATAGGAACACCCCCATGAAGCCTTGGTTATACAAGCCCTCTAAAATTGGAGAGACAACAGTGCAAAAAGCTTGAATGCAAATGAAGACAGAAGTATAGATCAGAGGATAGAGATACCTTTAAAACGGCTCAAAAGAAATACTATGCTTCCAATTTCAAAGCTAAAAGCCTCTACAATGCGGAATGTATTGCTCAATCTGGCAATAATGCTAAATACATTTTTGCAATTGTTAAAGGTTTTCTCTCCCGGAAAGCTGAGATCTTTGTCTATGCACTGTCGCAGGAATGGTGCGATGAACTTTCAGGTTTCTTAATCAACAAGGTTTGTGCTATCAAAGCTAATTTTGGTGCCTGTGATATCCAGCAATTGGTTATGGACTCTCCTATTGTGAAGATTCCTATCCCATAGGCTAAACTAGAGGTATTTGAAGCCATATCCGCGAGTGAGTCCCTGGCAGCCTTAAAGACTCTTAAATCTGGCTTGCCTATTGATCCCTGCCCAACTAAACTATTGACGGGTGCAAAGGAGGTTATTAACCCTGTGGTTAATAATTTGATCAATCTACCCCTATCCTCAGCCATGGTACCTTCTGCCTGGAAACAGACCACAATTGTTCCCCTGCTCAAGAATCCCTCACTGGATCCTGCTCTTCCATCTAACTATCACCCTATTTCCCTTCTTCCAGCAGTGGCCAAGGTCCTGGAAAAACAGGTGAACAATCAACTATCTGGCTTTGTTGAACGGCATGAATTGCTTCATCTGCCCCAATCAGGTTTTAGATCGTCCCACAGCACAGAATGCGCACTGGTTGAAATATCTGAGGCTATACGAGAAACCTTAGATTCAGGGGGCATGGCAGCCTTGATCCTTTTAGACATGTTCGATACTGTCCTGCATGTACTGCATGGCCTGCTCCTAGCCCTGCCTTTGGGAATTCAGCATGGTAGGGTCAGCCTGGAAATGGCTTTGATCCTATCTGGAGGATAGAACACAGCAAATCTGGATCTCACCCTTTGCGGCTGCCACCCAGAATCTAATTACGGGGGTTACTTAGTGCTCTGTATTGAGTCTCCTGTTTTTTTAACATCTATGTGTCTCCCCTCATTAAGCTAGTGGATAAACTTGGAGCCAAAGTTGTCTCTTACACTGATGATACTCCGCTCCTTTTTTCCTGGAATAAAAGTGAGACCAGCTGTATCAATACAAAAACCTGCCTGACCGCAATCTTTCAATGGCTAGAGCTAGCTCAATTGAAATGTAATGAGGACATGACTTAGATCCTCCTTTTTGGTAACTTTCCCCGCAGTTTTGGTGCTCCTTTTGGCCTGATGAATTTCCCCTGCCTTCAACCCAGCTCCTTTTGGCCTGATGAATTTCCCCTGCCTTCAACCCACGGGTGTCCTACTAAGAACTTGGGGTTTCTGGTTCAATGAAAAATTGTGCTTTGGCCCTCTGATTGAAAAACTATCAAGAATATTTTTGCGTATCTTAAAGGCACTGAAAAAAATCTTACAGCTGCTCCCCATTACTGCAAGGAAAACTGTCACCCAAGCTTTGATCACATTACGCATTGATTAGGTCACTGCATTGTATGTTGGTCTGCCTGGCTACCTCTTAAATAAACTTCAGGTTATTCAGAATGCAGCAGCCAGACTACTATTGAACCTCCCTAAGAGGGTTAGCATTAGGCAGCACCTTTGTGGCCTCTAGTGGTTGCCAGTCAAAGAGAGGGCGAAGTTTAAATCTTCTTTTAATTGTTCACCCTGCCCTCTATAGTCATGGTCCGGCCAATCTGAGAGCAAGATTCAGCTTCTATGCTCCGTCTAGGCAGCTATGTTCCACTACCAAGCTTATGGCATGCGTCCCCAGGTTTCACAAGCAGAAGACCAGTGGCAGCTCCCTCTCACGGAAGGGGGCCATAGCCTGGAAACCAGCTCCCAGTGGAGTTGCGTGCTCTGAGTGACACAAAGGATTTCAGAAAGAGACTGAAGATCCTACTTTTTAAATAGCTCACTGTTTCTCGTCTAACCACCTGCAAGGTACGAGCTGGGACACTCCCTGGAGTAGCTGTTCACGAAACAAGCGCTGTTTAACATAACACAATCTTGTACTCCTATGACATTCCTTTCTGCTGGAACTTCCCCCTGAAAAGTTTGTCATTAACCTGGAAGGGATGACACAAATACCATCTATTCATGCTCCATGTTCTGCCATCATCCAGAATGACCAAATTTGTTCCCACTTCCACCACTTTCATTGGCTTGAAAACTTTCTTCCAGATCCCTGGGACGGGAACAGGTAACTTAACCAAAACCACATTCCCACCTTAGACTTACCAACTTTGGTACCATGTCTGATATCGTACCTCATTTTGAAAAAGATTTGGTGCCATTCTCAAAGCCTGTTCATATCAGCTCGGCTCACCCACTTGGGTTCACCCCCTCCCAACCAATTAGGTGACAACTTTGTTCCTGGAAATCTCCACTTTAACACTAGGAACAGAGAGACATTTGTAATAAGATTAGGTGTAGTATGGTACGACCACAGCATACACTGAAGGGCCCTATCGGGAGGGCTTCCTGACATGAGCCAATTGAAACCATTACTTCATCATTCGATTTACTCTTTCTACCCTAGGAAGTGACAATTGGACCAATTTTGTAGGAATTTACTAATCTCTTCCGAAGTAAATTGCACCCTGTTGCAGTAATAATAGTGCTAGGTATCCCTTCTATCATAAACACCTCTTTGAGAAACCCTATGAGGGACTTCGTGTTGACATATGCCACCACCTTAGCCATTACCCAGTGGGAGTGATAATCCACCAAAACCAACATACATTTCCCATCTCACATCAATACCTTGAGGGGACCTAAAATGTCTAAACCCAATTTATACCATGGTTTTGAAGGGACATTAAATGGAGGTGGGTGTATTCCTGGTGGACCTGGATTTGTCACTAAGGGCACATATTTAGCAATCTCTCACTTTTTCTTCCATCACAGGGAACCAATAAGTAGCTCTGACCTTAATCTTAGTCACGTTTCCTCGTAGATGCCCTTCCTGAGCAATTTCTGCAATTCTTCACCACATCCCCTCTGGAGGAACGAGTCAGTCTCCCCTCATGATCCTGTTGCCGATAATACTTAATTTATGTTGCACTACCAAATCATCTTTGAGGCCCTTAATTAAATTTCCAGGTTTGATGGGCCAGCCCTGAATAATAATTTCCTTAACTTGCTTAAGGATCTCATCTTCCTCCATCCCCAGCTCCCATTCTTCTTTAGATATTCTCAGAGCTCCCACACAATTTACCTTTCCAACCCGACAATCAGCTGCACCCTCAACCTCTTTACACGGTAGTCTAGATAGCCGGTCTGCCACCCAATTCATATTGCCTATTAAGAAATTAAATCATTTAAGACCTAGTAGCCATTTATCAACCCAGGGGGGTCATGGTGACTCTTCCTTTGGTTAAAAACAAACACTAAGGGTTTATGATCAGTGTGCACCGTAAAAGGCAGACCCCATAGGAAAATGTGTAAATGAGCTATTGCCCAAGCACAGGCCAAAGCATCCCTTTCCACTGTAGAATAGTTACGTTGCACTGCTCTCAAAGCTCTGGATACAAAAGCAACAATTGTTTCCTTCCCATCCACAATCTGAGTTAGAGCAGCTCTGATCCCAATTCTACTAGCATCAGTGATTAAAATGGTCTTACATCGGATATCAAAACTGCCCAGAGAGGGAGCATTTATTATGGCTTCCTTAATAGCAATGAAGGACTCTTTACAAGCCACCTCCCACAAGAATGGGGTACCTATCTTTACTAGGCTCCTTAAAGGAGCTGTTACAGCTGCAAAATGTCTTGCAAATTTCTTAATTTATTCTACTAAATCTAAAAAAGGCTCTTAACTTGTCTTTATTTCCTGGGGGAGGAGCTTCACTCACAGCCTTAACTAAATCATGTTTTACTTTTGTCCCCTCGCTTGGGAATGGTACAGCCTAATAGTCCACAGAATCAACCCCAATCCTGCACTTATCTTTACTAACTGTAAAGCCTGCATCCTTGCGTGCATTAAGTACTTCCTTTAAAGTCTTGGCATGATGTTGCTCCGAAATCCATTAATCAATGTTGTCCGGGAAACAAGACATTTTCAATGTTACCCAAAATGTTTTGCATCAACCGCTGAAAAACTACAGCCGCCGATTCCATGTCAAATGGCATGCAGCAAAACCTGTCTGCTCCAAACAGCGTTATGGAGGGTGTGAGACATCTGGACTCTGGATGCAATTCTATTTGGTGATATGCAGATCAGTAAATGATATTGCAGATATCTGACTTACCGATCATGCTACTCATTTCATTAATAAGTGGGAGGGGAAACCTGTCCACCCAAATATTTGCATTCATGTCTCTAAGGTCCACACAGAGACGCAACCCTCTTGCACCCAACTTCTGACAGACTGCAATTGGGGCAAGACATAGGAAGCTTTCAAGAGGCTCAATAATGCCCTGAGAGACAAATGTATCCAATTCTTCTCTCAGTGGTGCCTCCATAGGGTGAGGAATGGGACGAACTTTGGGAATCACCATGACATCATTATCCTTCACCTTGATTTTATGTTGAAATTTTTTCAAATGTCCAAGATCTTCTTTGAACATCTCTGGATATTCTTCACATATAGCCTTGACACCGTTACTGTCCCCGCACACGGCAAATACCGGCTCAACACTGTCGTCCAGCTTGATCCCCAACTCTCTCTGGTGAGCCCAGCCCAGCCTAGCCCAGCAAACAGGACCCCTTTTTCGTTAAGTAGACCTTACCCTGCGTTTTCCGGTCTTCAAATTTGATTTGCATAGATAACATGCCTTCCAGAGGTATGGGGTCCGTATTGTAACCATCACGTTCTACGTCTGGGACACTCAAAATATAATCCTTACCCATGAAGTTTTCCTTAAATACATATAAATCAGTGCAAGTGTAGGGAGAGCATGAGTAAACAAACACATTGAATTCAATCCCATCAAGCAAAGGTTTACACTTAGGATAACTATTTACCATGCTTGATGGGTCTTTGTTAATCTGCAATACATATGTATTGTAACCTTAATCAACAGCATTTTCAATCGAATGATTATTCCTCCTTTCGACACATATTTCTACACAGTCTAGCATAATGTCCCCTTTTGTTACACTTCTTACACACATTGGACTGTGCTGGACAATTTGGGTTGTTGCTTAGGTAGTTGCAATTCCCACAACAAAAACATTTCAGCCTTTCATGTCATCAGTAAATTTCTTATTGGAGGGTTCAATTGTTTTGTTTTCCAAGTCCCCCATTGCCATCTGCTAAATCTGCCCCAGGTTTAATTTTCACCATATGCACAGTCTCGCTCACATTACTTTGTTTCGTTGCCTTTATACATTCTGCTGTGTGCTCAATACTTTTAGCTCTTTTGATCTCTACCTTCAAGTCTGGGTTACCTGTTACCTGTTACACTTCCAGATTCACACCGACCCCAGGACTACCCTCAGAGGCACCCTAATCTACAGACCCCCAGGTCCACGCACTCAATTCAGTGAAGCCATCGCAGACTTCGCAAGCCCGCACGCCCTCGCCTCCCCAGACTGCATCCTCCTAGAAGACCTCAACTTCCACCTGGAGAACAACAATGACAGCAACACCACCACCCTGCTGGACAACCTCGCAAACCTCGTACTCAAGCAACTGGTGAACACCCCCACCCACTACGCCGGCCACACGCTTGACCCCGTCTTCTCCTCCAGCAAGCACATCTCCTTCAGCCACTCCACCGGACTCCATTGGATAGACCACAGCTGCGTCCGCTGCGCCTTCAAGAAAACCACTACCCACCACCACCCGCTACAAGCCCCCCGCAGAAGCTGGAGCAAGATCACCGCCGACCAGCTCACCACCTCCCTCAGCCAGAACTCTCCCACCATCACGACGGACCCCACCGAAGACGCCCGCAACCTCGCACAATGGATCACCGACTGCGCCGACGAACTCGCACCACGGAAGAAACCACCCAGTGGGCCCCACAGCAAGAAAGCCTTATGATTCACGGACGACCTCATAAACTTCAAGAAAACCTGCCGCTCCCTGGAGAAAACCTGGCACCAGAACCAGACAACAGAGAACGTGACAGCCCTCAAGAACGCCGCCCTCAAGAACGCCACCCACAAGCACCACCAACTGATCCGGACCGCCAAGAGAACCACCTACAAACAGCGCCTGGACAACAACACCCACAACAGCAAGGAACTCTTCAGCATCGACAAAGAGCTCTCCAACCCCAGCGCCAGCAACAACGACATTCACCCTCACAAGACCTCTGCGACTCACTCGCCTCGTTCTTTCACCGCAAGATCGCCAACATACACGACAGCTTCGGCGCACAGACCAACGACCCAACCACCGAACCAGCGCACCCAACCGCCACCCTCTGCACCTGGAACCTGGTCAGCACCGAAGACACCGCCCGCACTATGAGCACCATCCACTCCGGCTCCCCCACGGCCCATGCCCACACCACATCTTCAACAAAGCCGACTCCATCTTCGCACCCCAACTCCGTGACGTCATCAACAGCTCCTTTGCATCAGCCACCTTCCCAGAGAGCTGGAAGCATGCCGAACTCAGCGCCCTCCTGAAATTCTGACCCATCTCGCTCCTCCCGTTTCCTGCCAAAGTCATCGAGAAGACGGTCAACAAACAACTCTCCGCCTTCCTCGAGACGAACGGATCCCTCGACCCGTCACAGTCCGGTTTTCGAGCCAACCACAGAACCGAGACTGCCCTCATTGCAGCCACCAACGACATCAGGTCTATATCACCGCACCCTGATAAAACGCCTCAGCGACACCGGAATCCAAGGCGCGGCTTTAGAATGGATCATCTCGTTCCTCGCCGGTAGAACCCAGAGAGTCCGGTCAGCAGCTACCGAAGTCATCTGTGGCATCCCACAAGGATCCTCGCTCAGCCCCACCCTCTTCAACGTCTACATGAGCCCCCTCGCAGCCATCGCACGCAAACACAACCTCAACATCATCTCCTACGCCGACGACACACAGTTGATACTCTCCCTCACCAACGACCCAGCCTCCAGGAAGGAATGAAGGACGTCGCGAATGGATGAAGCTCAGCCGGTTCCAAGAGGGTGCCTGGCGTCGAGGGCGGTGTGCCAATTACGCCTCCACCCCGCTCCTGTGACCCATGGTGCAGATCGCAATCATTTTACAAGTGCAGTAACCTGTTTTTGGTAAGCCTCCTAAACCAGGAGTAACAGGGACTGGGCATTTGATCTCCCTTAGCACTTTCCCTTTTTTACCCTTTTTTTCACTTTCACTTTCACGCCCCTAGGTAAGGGTGAGCCTTAGAGTGCTCATACCGCCAGGGTTTAGCACAATTAAAAGTCCTGATGAATGCCTGGTAAACTAACACCGTTTCAGAGGCAGAAACATGTTGACTGATCTTATTAGTAAATGGAATTAACCATAAAATCAATCTTGGACTTAATTCCTGAGACATAAACTAATCTTTAACGGTGTCCTAGTGATCTATAAATATAGGTTTTTTCTATACACTTGAGACACTTTTATCTTTATCCTCACTGAAAGCCTTTACACAATTAACCTGCTCCGCAGTAATTCTGGCGTCGCAGCACACTAAAGAGGCACTCGGCCTCTTTAGTGGGGCCCGATGATGAAGCATGTCACCGACCAGGTCGCTGAGTGAGGGCTTTCTAAACTAACCTAAGTCAGGTCAGTTTCAACTTCTTGATCCTTTTTGTGGTTTACTCTTATTCCACTGACCCTCTTCTTTTGTTTGAGTACCTTGACCGGGGATTAAGAGTGTGTCTGAAATCTCCCTATCTCTCTTTTTGTTGTTACACGGAAAGTAAGCAGCACCATAATATCATGTAGGAGTAAAATCGCATTAAGGTCGCATTAAGGTTTATAATGACCCTTGGTTATTTAAGAGCAAGAACGCATTTAGATTAAAAAATTGATTGATGCAGCATTAACAGAACTACAGATAGACTTTCAGGTGGACAACTACCCTGCCACTGCAGGGCATGAATGAGTTGCTTTACTGTCAATGCATTGGCATAATTTAAGATGGACGGATTAACATACCTAATAGCCAATATCTAACGTGAGATATAAAAACTTCTCTAGTTGGATACAAAACGTGAATGATACTTTCGGCAATCACAGGTTTAAGGGGGTTGACCAAAACAAACCAATGACTGTAGGGAGCCAACCCAGAGCCCCATCAGTGTATGTTTTTGGCGTTTATATATTTATATGTATTTATATGTATTCTGGCATGCAGCAAAACAGGTCTGTAGCCATTACAACGAAAATATTTTCATGATCGAAGAAACCCACTGGATGAAGCAATTTTCCTTCTATGCACCGCACACTTGCTGTGCATTCAGCATAATCAACCAGAGTAAATCCTGAGGTCAGCCAAAATATCAATGTATGCCAAGTCACAATGCAATAGATTCATGAACTTATACCACTGGCAATCTGCAATTTGAGTTTCAGAAAGAAAAAAAATAAGTTGACCAGTGGATGGTAGACAAATTGCAGAAAATAAATATAATTTAATGGTCAAGACAAAGTTTTCCATCCATATTTTCTACACCAATCGCCTGCTCCAGTGACACTGTCCTAGAACCCAATGGAAAAGTGGGAGTTGATTCACTAATCGTGTAATTCAAAACATGAACCCATTAATCAATCTAATAAATCAAAAAAACTGGTAAAAGAACAATTTACTTTGGCTTGTTAAAAGTTAAATTGTGTTTGCCAACAGCAATCATTTTTTCATTTACCTTCATGGACCATAGTACGTGTAAGTCAACTGTACCAGCTTGTATTACCCATTTTTAAAACGTTCTCTGTCGGATGATACAATGGCAAGATCACAAAATCTCTGTATTGCAGGATTATGCTAGAGATACTGCAATTCTAAGCAAAGGATTCTTAAACCTACGGAAAAGACTTATGGATAAGGGATTTACCAATTCTTTTTCAGGTCTTTCGAAGTTCCGGATAACCTTCAGAACAGTCCAAAATCTTTGTAGAGCCATCAGACCAAGCACCATTCCTGTAGAATCTATCCAAATCTCAGATGGAATCAGACCCTCTGCCCGGAACTTCCTTGCCTCAACACCGCTTTTGATCTGACGAACACGGTTTAACTCCTGAAGCAGATTCTCAGAATATATGCTTTGACTACCACTGGGCCGCCCCTCCCTCTTTTTTCACATGCCCCTCCTGAGTTATAATGACTATTATATGTCTGTTAGAAGACCTTTTTTAAGATATATGCAATGTGATTTATCTCATATGCTGGTTTAGATTTGTGTCGACCAATGTTAAATCTGTCTTTTTCGATTTTTTGTTAGTTGATAGCCACTGACTTCATCTCTGAAGTATTATGGTCACACTTATCTTACATTCACATCCCCATCCTCACATCCACCACCCACTCTTAGCAGAATATGAAGAGAAATATTGCAGCCTCACCGTAAGAAGTTAATCTCTTCACCCTCGAAGTGTCCTTCTCAGGGGTACAAGTATTATTCAATAGTAACCAACTATCACTCCCAGTAAGCGATAGGCCGCTTAGAGCTCAAGTGTGCTAATACCTATATGATAGTACTTCTTGTACCCTTAGCCTACCTGGGCTTATTAGATCTCTTTCCCCCACTAATTTAGACGCAGGCCCCCACTAGAGCCCTCTAACACGACAGGTCCACTGTACTAAGGTATACCAACCTCAGAACTGATCTTTAAGTATGTTATCCAGAGATTCTTATAGTCAAACTGTATGCTGACCCTTCGCCCATAACTACCTTCTCACCTAAGCTATAGATACTATCTAAACTACATAAGCTGGACAACTTCATCTTGTCTAACTCACCTCATCTGCATCATTCAGGACTGTTGCAGAGGATTCTCACATCCCTGGACAAGTCACAGTTCTACATTCTGCCTATACCGTTTATGCGGTCTTTGATCCTACTTATATTTGTTTATGTCTCAGTAGTATGAAGGCTTGGTCTATCTCATGTTGACTGTTTATATTTGGGACGTGACCTGGCTGGAACATGTTTGTAACAGAGCCTACAGTCCTTTAGGATTATTTGGGTATGATGTTCCTATACCTACATTGGCTTTTTTTATAATAGTTTAAAGTTTGGGTATCATTTACTTAAATGGTTCTCACTGCACTTAGTTTTCTCCACCTCAGCCGCCTACGTATTATCTACAAGCATCCCCTGGTGGGAGAGAGGCCTTAGCGCCTCTCTGGAATGGTCTGGAGAAAATGAGCGCCCTGGCAGTGATCTCCTTTTCCCTAACCCCTCTTTACCTACATCTTTTTCCAGTGGGATATCTGCTTCATCACAGTTGACCCTACAATCCTCTCAGGCTCACACTGAGCCCAACACGCCAAAGCATATACCAGTTACCCACACAATGCTCAAATGCCCTGTATGAAAGTTGTATCATTGAATACCAAAAGATTAAATCAACTGGTGAAAAGATACTAAATCTTGGACTATTGCAAAGAGCAACATGGGGACCTAGAATTCCTGTAAGAGATGAAGATCGGCTTCAAAGAGGCACTGCTAATGAGGAAGGGGTGGGTCTCAGACGTCACATACTCTGAAGCTAATTGGAAAACATGGGGTCCTATTCCTTGTATCCAAGAACTCGGATTTAACAATAGTCACAGCTGAGCACGACAGCAATGGAAGATGTCTAATTACTAGACTAACTAATGGGGTTCATGAGATATACATTATGAATATCTATGCCCCCAATCTAGATGGTCCTAACTTCTGGTGCACAATTAACAAAAAAGTAGCAGATAACCCGCAAAGGTCTAAGACAATAGTTGGGGGGGGGGTTAATCTCTGGATCCTATCTTGGATCTGCAAGCAGCGTTCAAATACAGAACTCCCAGGGCACACAAGCAACTGCTTAACCTATGTTCCGCCCATCATTTACTAGATGCTTGGAGACAACGTAGCCTGAAAGGCAGTGAGTTCACATTCTTCTCTTCCCCTCGCTCTAGCTTTTCCCCGATTGTCTATCTCATTGTTGATGTCTCACTTCTTAAAGATACTCCGAATACAAAGATCCATCCAATAGTTATCTTCGATCATGCTGCAATCTCGATGTCCACACCTAGCATTGCTGACAAAAGTGGGGGCCAAACCTAGTGCTTAAATTCTGAAATATTAGAAAACCGAGGCTAATGTTATGGACCTCAACAAAGAGACAGAGCTCTTTTTAGGGAAAATAAACACTTAACTCTCCAATAGTATTGTGGGATGCATTTAAATGTGCCATGAGAGGGTAAATTATTAAAAGAATGTCTAGGAAAAACAGTGAAATAAAGAGTATTCTTAAATCTTTAGGGAATGAAATTAAAAGTAAAGAGGATCTCTATAAACACTCAAATAATAAGTCCCTTTTACATGATATTAAACCGTTAAAGTGCTCCTTTAATTCCATTGTCAGTATAGGAGCCTACCTTGGTGTCCTGCCCAAAAATCCTAACAACTACTACAACAAAAACAGAGTTGGTAAACTACTGGCCTCCACTCCTAAATTCAACATTCTCAATCTCAATTACCCACATCACAGACTAGGATGGTTCGCAAAAATCCACAACCAAGAGATTCTTGAGGTCTTTAGAGGAGTCTACAAAAGGTTGTATACCCCGCAATCATTATGTGATAAACCAAAATGCCAGGAGGTCCTTAGCTCGCTTCCTATGACCACAGTGTCTCAGAACAAAGGACGCACTAGGATAAGCCAATAGAAACACAGGAGATTATTAAAGAGATAAAGGCCATTCGCTCAGGCAAAGCGCCCAACACAGATGTCTTCCCAATTGTTTTTCATAAAATATTTGCACCTTCAATCATCAAACAGCTTAAATAAATGTTTTATCAATATGCATTCTTCGAGCA
This sequence comes from Lissotriton vulgaris, assembly GCF_964263255.1. Taxonomy (NCBI): domain Eukaryota; kingdom Metazoa; phylum Chordata; class Amphibia; order Caudata; family Salamandridae; genus Lissotriton; species Lissotriton vulgaris. The sequence goes on along the minus strand of NC_141685.1, from coordinate 1,433,287,219 downwards.
AGGTCTCAGGCATGGCCGCTGAAGCCACCATAGTGGTCATATCCAAGGAGGGGAAGGATCATTCTCATCCAAAAAATGTCCAGTCCGTTTCCCTATTAAACATGGCAGCCAAAATCTTTGAGAAAGTCCTAGCCAATAGGCTGGAATGTTACCCAAACGTATCCATGATTTCCAAACGAGTTTTTCTTAAGAACGTCTCGCAAGAGATACCATTCACACTTTTCATCAAATTCTAGAAAAAGGTTGACTCTCCTCGCTGCCAACTGCGGCTATTGCTCTTGACGTGGAAAAGGCATTTGACAAAATGTCTTGGCTTTTTTTACATGCTGTACTGAAATCCCACAAATTAGTTAACTCTCATTAACATGGTCTTGGAGCTTTATGCAAATCCCAAAGCAAACATTAGGATTAATTGTTCTACCTCCTAATACTTCCACTTTCAACAAGGAAGAAGAGGATGTCCCCTCTCTCCCTTGCTTTTTAGGTCGAGCCTAGAGCAGAAAAATGACCTCTCGGAATCTGTCTGCACTTTCTGAGACTCGTGCGTGTGGCTGGCATCCACTTTGCTTGAGCAAGCAGCGTGGCCTCGCTTGTTATTTTCTGGCACGCGCTGTTATGGCTTGCGCTCTCTCACACACTAACTCACGCACGCACTTTCGCAAACACACAGACACTCTCGCTCACACATTCTCTCTCACTCGAACGCTATCTTACGTCTAGATTTTGCCACCACTGTCGTAGTTTATGGAGTTGATAACCTCTTAAACGTCCAATAATTTGGTCAATAGGTGCATATATTTAAAAAATAACAGTTCATAATCGCACCAAAATGCGTGTGTACCACTTAAAGCACACACAAACTTAAAACGTGGTATATGTTACAATAGGATGCAATATCATCTTTGCTTCTTTTCCAGTAAGATCGTATTGTGTCCGATTTAAGCATTTTCAAGGGGAGCCCTGCCACCTAGCGTTTAAACTGCAGAAGTGTAGTTATGCTAAAGAGGTTTTGCTTTGACTAAGCATGCAGAGGTGAACCACTGGAAGTATCTAGCATTCCCAGCTTCCACTGCTGATAAGTTCGCCGCAGTTATTGCTGCTGTCACCCCGGCTCACCATGCGTGTCTCTGCCTAGACGGCCAAGTATCTAAGATTTTACACATCTTTAAAATGGTACCGGTCCCCATTCCAAATCCATGTCTGGTTTCGAGTCAAAGTGGATGGCGCTGTATTACTGGAATAGATGCAGGGTTGATTTGGCAGAACAGGGATCTGCTACAAGAGAAGCAGTGTGTTGTGTAGGTTGCAATTGAGGCACATAACAGTCCTTTTTGGTCTGTGGGTGCCCTTCCGTCAGGCCATCATGTCAGCAGTCACTCTGATTAGGTCAGGATTTGTATGTAGTAAAAAGAGCCTCAGCATTAATCTCCCTTCATCCGCTCATGATAAAATCTCACAAGTAAGGCACTGAAATGTCACACAAGGGCAGAGGAAATATAAAATTGTCATACAGACTGTGCTTTGGTTGATCTTGGTTGCAACGTTGCTGCAAGTATTGATGAAAAGTTCAAATCTTTTGATTCTAAAAATCCTGGTATCAGCAGGTCATGTAACGGTACAGGATTTCATTATTACTGGCAATGATCTGCTTGTTATTAGGAACTTATACAGTACGAAAAGTGAGACCTATTGGCTATGCCAATGCTTGTTTTTACTTACTATTGACCCATGACTAAGATTACTTATTGCAGATCCGAAAATCAAAGACCTTCAATTTAAGCAAAACACTTTTAAAACAGCTGTAGAAGCAGCCGATATCCTTATCTTTACGGAGGATAGTGAATTGCCAATCCATTGTATAGTTAACATTATCTGCACATTTTCAGAAGTCTCTGGCTATACCCTGAATAAAGACAAGACTGAGGTATTTCCTTTAAATCCACTGTGTCTCCCTTCTCATCTAGGCGACTCAGGTTTTAAGTGGCAAGCCACACGCCTTAAATATTTGGAGATCTGGTTTGTATGGATCTCACGGAGACCGTCCTCTTTAATGAATCTCACACTATCACCAAAGTGAGAGATCTCCCTAATGCCCGGTCTCCCAACTGTATTTCCTTGTGGGGTAGACACACTCAAAATGATGATCACTTGGACTGTTAATTTTTTATCATCTATGCTCCCTCTAAACCGTTTCTTCCAAGAGCTAGATACACTCGCCTCCGAGTTCCTTGGAATGACAAGAGAGCAAGGATTGCATACAAATCTCACAGGAAGCCTACTGCATTAGAGGGGTGCAGTCTTCCGAATTGGAACCTATATCAAACAGCCGTTCTAGCGGTCCAAGGGGCTATCTGGTTTCTCCTTTATCATGATGTCGAAATTCACATCACATTCCCACTGCATTCTTTCCGACATGGCCAGTGCGTTAACATTTTAGATAAACAACTTTCTGAACACATTAATAACTCCAGATGGGCGTCACTATGTTTCAACCCTAAGCTCTGGACTGAGCTCGATCTTAGCATTGCAAGTGTATGGGCCTCCAATGGAATCAGGCTAATTAAATACCTCTATGGCAATAATTATGCCTCACTCCCCTTTTCAGTCCTTGCCAGGAAACATGATCTCACCAGCCAGGACTTTTATACTTTTCTAAAAAAAAATAAAAGGTTAAAATATATAGACTTATACTTTCTAGAGAGTCTGCCCTAATCGCACATTTGGACCTCTGCCAATGCCTGGGGCATGTTTCCTCCAAAATCTACACTTTCCTATTTCCAAGTCTCAATTATTGGCTGCAAGTTGTTAGTCTTATACTGGGCATCCATACATAAATTTGTTTTACTAATCTTTAATATACCCATAACCCTTTCCTTTTCTATAGTAATGTTGGTCCCTAGGCTTCATTATTTCCTCTGCTCTTAGACACTACTGATATGGCACTGCTGGACTTACTCTTAACCATTGCAGTTAAAGTCATACTTACAGAGTGGAAATCTTTCCAACATCTATCGTATCAAGCTTGGTGGGCATGGGTGTCATACCCCTGAAGTACCCACACAATGTATTCGGAACGGCAATCTGCACCACTAATTTCTAGCAGTGTTTGGTGATCTACTATTAGGCCTGTTCCTTAAGGCTTAATACTATGTTCATTAAGCAGATATCCTGTCCCTATTTTCTTTCCCCCTCTTCTCCTCCCTCTTATTCTCTTCTCTTGTTTGGCGACTCTTGATATACAAGCAATACAAATTATGCCACACTCTTTGGCACTAAGTCCACCCGTCGAATTCAGCTCGTATAAGTTATGGTCCCTTTTTGAGCCTTTAGTTTGCACACCCTGTTAGTGCGCAAATTTTTGTCCTTTAATGCCTAAACTGTTTTTAGATACTCAATCGTAACAACTGATATATGTAATTATTTGCTTTGCCATAAGTATCCGGTATCTTGTTACTTTTGTCTGTGTCGCTCTTCCGCCTGATTGTATGCTTTTTTTTCTCAAACTAATAAAATACTTTTAACACAAAAAAAAGTTCACCATCATGTTGATCTATTAGATGGGCCCATGGCTACTGAAAAAATAAGTTGCCTTGTATTATGTAATAAGAATCTTAGACATCTCAGCAAAAAATGACACGAAATGATGTAATAAATAAGACACCAAATATTTTTAAGATTTTATTTACATAAAAAAATTGGAATTTATACAAGACGCATTGTTTAACAATACACAAGATTTTCTTAAAAAACAGGGCATATTGTTTCATTATTACAGTTCTGTGCACAATGCATGTCCTTTCCCAGAACAAAAGTTACATTGATAAGGAATCTGTATTCACAACTTCAAATATAAACTCTTCAGACGTCAAAAATGTAACACTCACTATCTCAGTGTTTCAAATTAAAGTGAAACACCTTCCCAGTTTACATTATTCTTTAAAAACTCTTCGCTTTGCTTTAAGAGTTGTTACATATTTACAAAGTTGCCTTTCAGGAGCCACACAGAACAAACAGCTCTGACATTTTAATTTCTTGTGGCTACATGGTTAACACAGTGATGCAACTGACATTGATGACTGGATACCCCGAAAATAAGGAAAGCTTTATGGGGGCATCCAATGAGAATAACTCTTCGTGGCAGAGTGCACCTGCTATTTGCGAAGTTTATCTTTAAAAAAAATAATTGCCACTTTTGCAAAACAATGAACCGTGATAAGCCATCATCTTCCTTTTTATCATTAAAGGAAATCCAACCAATCACTGTTGTAAAACATGAGACATATGTACAAACTAGTGTTCCCCATTAGTACCCTTCCCTAGATCATCAGCAACCAGCTAACTCATGCCAGGGGTGGAAACCAATAGCACCTGTAAGTAAGCTAATGAGCACACCCTGTACCACACATGTAAGCAGACCACTATACAGGCCTCAATACTATGGCAACAGTAGCTGCCTCACCAGAAATGCTTGACACAGCTACCCACAAAATATGAAAAAGAAAAACTGGCCTGAATCCAAAGCACTTTGTCAGGTACTTCACAGAGAGAAGGGTGAATCGAATCAGAGATGCAAGATTCTAGAGGTGTTTCCAATGTAGGTCTACAAGTAATAGCTCCATATTACAGATCAGTATATTCAAGTTTGAATATAAAGAATTTCAGTGTAAAATCTTTTATATAGTCATTTGTAGCCTGAAAATCTGTCATGGGTCTGGCACTCCTGAACCTATGTTCCCCATTCCTGATTTTGATGATCTCTACACCCACATCAAACCACTTGCCCCAAAAGGGTCCAACTAAGTTGTTCCACAAAGTAAACTCGATACCAAGCAGTGCCTCTCGGGCGGCATGGAGAACTGGCATATATTATGTGGATATAGCGATGAAATAAACTGACCACAATTTAATCTTAGTTCTAGTGCCTAAAACGGAATGTTTTGTAAAAGATTAGAGGATTCATCTCTAAAAATACACAATAGCATTTCAGTTTAAAATTCAATGCATCCCTCTACTTACAACAGGCTGGTACACAATCATCGGCCAGTAAATCTGCTCAGTCAGAGCAGCGAAAATCAGTCAACAGACTATTAGAGTATCAGGGACAGTTACATTTCTTCTGCCCCCTATAGGTTTGAGACATGAAAACTGACTGTGTTGTTCTCCGACACTACAATCTCGATTTTAATATCCATAAGTGGGGCATAACTTACAGGAAAATCAGATCCATACTCTAGGTACAAGACATCACTTGTACTGTGTTCTATTTAATGTCTTGTGGATTCAAATGTAAACCTCATCACATCTGGTATTTTGTACCTTGCATATAGTCCTGACTGAAGCAGTTTAAAATCTATTTTCAGCCTACAGGGCATCATTTTTCCCCACTACATACCAGGCAACTGTTTTCTGGCCTAACATTTATAAGAGGAGATTGTAAGCTACATTTACAGGGAACTCCAAGCGTAGAGTGTCTGGTGGTCTGAAAGCCTTTTCACAATATCATAAGTATGGCTGAAAACCCTATAGCAATTTTCAAGCATGTGCCCAGGAAAAGGGCATGCATCATTCCAGAGGTGCTGGGTGATGTCATCCTACATGGCACTTGACCCAGAAGTAAGAATTAGAGTTATGACTCATCACATGGATGAAATACTTACTTTTGCAAAAACTGGGTTCCCAACAGATTTCTGCTTATTTGTCCAAGAGACGCCCACGCAGTTCCCAGTATCCCCACTTAAATTCATCACTTCAGGCAGTTTGATAATAGAATCAGATGCTAAACTGAAAAGGCTTACTTCACCCTCTACAAAGTGTAGAGAAACTACTCAAGAGACAAGTCCTCCACTGGAATTACCTGCATACATGATGTGAGAAGATGTTGTCAACTTAATTCTGGCCAATTTCAAAATCAGTAGCGCTGGTTAGGCTCTCATGTTTTGCAGCATAGCGTTCCCCTTTTATCCACCATCATTAACAGTCAAATTGTCTTTCAGGCTGACTTGTGTGGCCTACATGTCACTGCAAGTCACTGCCAAGCAAGGAAAATACAAACAGAGAAATGCTAAAAATCCATGTTCTCTTTGTAGAGGCTGATCCGCATTAGATGATTCAACACTAGTTCCTGCAAGTAACACAATCACTAGGCATAGTGGAATTCTTACTAGAAGTACTTGGAACCACTTCATTTACAGGACATTGACCTACTGTGCATGATTTGCACCAGAATCAAAGGGATAATTGCAATATTTTATTAAGCAGAACTCCATTCTTCCATACAGTTAAATGTGTATATTCACAGGGGCCATAAGATGCTTCCAAACCTGGAATCCAAAAGGATTAAACCTTATCTAGAGAGGCCTGGCCTGATATGACCCAGGGATTTCGCAGCCTTTTGGTTGACAAAGCAAATTATTTCACAACATTGCAAGTACTTTAAGGAAACTCCCCCAAAAACCAAAATAGTTATGGATAACAGAAGTTCAACTGAGGAGCTATTACCTCTACAAGAAAATGCCACTTAACCTTCAGCTGAATGGAGAGAAACAGACCATTCAGTCCATGCACAGATTTACAAGCTTATTTTTCAGTGTTTTAAAAACAAGAGGCAGGCCTCTTATAGTGGTGTGCCCTATACAATCTGTGTGCATATGTGGTATTCTCTTTTAATTGGGTGTTTTTTCCTCCTCTCAGCAGGAATTATTCAGACAATGTAGATCATCAGAGACAAAATCATGGGAGACAACTATATGTACCATTACCCTAAAGTAGATATTCCTAAGTGCAAACAGTAAATGACAAGTAACATTTCAAACTAAATCTAAATGTTGTACATTATATTGACTACACATGTTTACATTTACAAATAAGCAACAAGTTACAAAATTATATTGCTTTTTTGAATAGGGAAAGCAGTGAGAGTTTGTACAAAGCCCTAAAATCAGGACACAGGAGAAGCGTATGCAGAATTAATGTAATCTCAAATACAGCCCTAAAATTACTGTGTAATGCCATGTAACTATTGTACATACATTACAGTGTAACTACATCTTTCTGTGCAGCACTGTATAAAGTATCACTTAATGTAAGTGTAACAGAACAAAATGTTCAATAGTTATGTATTCCTCTACATTAAAACAGGTGCTACACAATGTTTTCACTATACAAATCCAGTTATTTTGTACTGAAAATTATCAATCATTGCTCTGTTAAAATTACTTTAAATACCATGTTCAAGAAACTCTTAATGTCCATTAAAGTGCTCTTCTGTCTGCATCCAGCAAAGTTTAGCTGGGCAATAGGGCTTTAAGTCCAGCAGCATGGTTTAAAACATTCTGAGCAGAAACATAGTTCATGGAAATCAGTCAAAGTTAACACATGAAATACTCAAGTAAATGTATTTCAGGTGAATGCCTTGGTAAAAAACAGAACGAACTACAGTACAAAGCATAAAAAACACTGTTAATCTGCTTTTTTTCACTGAACAGTAGATGTATTTCTACATTGCTTATCCAATCGGCCTCCAATTACTCAAAATATCTGTAGTCATCTTGCCAAGGAGAAAGTACCAATTCACATTACAGTGTTTATCCAAAGTTTAAATCAGTATAAATGTATTACTAAATAATAGGCCAGAAATCTATTAACAAAATAGGTATATATTTCAAATTAGATGTGACTTGAACATTTCTCATTGAACTATATTTTCATTGTCGATTTGCTTTGTAAGACCACAACTGCATTTCCAACAGCTGACCAGACTGACAATATATAGATGTTTACGGTGTGAATTTTCCATTCAAATAAGTCAATCATTATAGGACAATATTTCAACATGACTTAGGGTAGAGTTAAAGATTATCCAATTTACGAAAGGAGTGATAGTATCCTAATGCATACAAGTCAAGTGTCAATCGCAGAAGGTATTACAAACTAAACTGTCAAGGGGTTTAAACAAATTTTTTTCAAAAACCACTGCAATACTTCGCATCAGGATCTAAAAATAGTATTGACTCTAAATGTTTGTAACAAAAAGAACAGCTTTCCTAGTATCAAGCACTGTCACCTACCTCCGCAATTCTTGGACACAAAAATCACAAGCATAAAAAAACGTTGACGCATAACGAATCAGCTATATTCTAAACCATTTTAAAATGGAAAATTTGTTAAGAAAGGATAACGTTTTATCTGTTAAAGACACCTGTTTAGTTCCACATAATTTTAGTCTGAGGCTGACTGCGTAAGTGATACTAGATAAAGCCATAGTTCACAGACAAGGCAAATACTCTGGACTTTTAATTATGGTGTTAACAGTGTAGATGTTAATAAGCCGCTGATATGTAAAAGTGTATTAGAGTAACTGTCATGACTAAGTGCACATTCTCTTCCAGGAGGCATAATTTTACTCCTCAGTGTGTAGATATATATATATATATATATATATATAGAATGGTTTTCAAATGTCCTCTCACATTTAACCAATCTCTAACAATAACGTGTGCCCAAAAGAAAGACAGTCACAAAGGTATGTATATTTGAAATGTTCTGATTGGTTTCTATTGAATCATTTGCCTTATGAAACAAATCAAGTGATAAAAGCCGCTTGAAATGTCTTGAAAAGAATAATATTGATGGAGAAATTCTATACATTTTCAATATTAGGTTGTGGTTTACTTTCAGCACAAAATGGCTGTAATACAGTAATCACTCATTCAATTGTTATGTTCTATGTTTTCATGTGTTAGTAGGTGGACTCATTGTAATGGATTCAGTAAATCGAGCCACAAACAAATTCAATTGAAATGCACACTCAAGGAAATCAATTATTCAAATCAGCTGACTACATTTGCAAATTTTATATTCTTTGAGCAAAATAGGAATAATAAATCTTACTCGTCAAAGGCAAAGTGTCTCAAGCTAAATCATTTACATTTGAGAGGAGTGTATGCTGTTGGAACTCTGTACTAATATATGAACAGATTTCAATGAAATTATATTAAACCCTGTAAGGACCTGCAAGAGGGTCTCAAGAATATATTTTAAAAGAGAATCAATAACTATTTGATCCACCAGAAACAGTTGACTAATTACGTATGTTAACCTTGTATTCCCTAAGTATGTGTTTTATGATAAAGTACTATTTTATCCCTACAGAAATGTCAGGTGATAAATTATTCAAAGTTGAAAGAACTTGGTTACAAATTGTAAATGCTACAATGATCATGGGCAAGTTTAAGGCCAGGGCTAGAGATAGTTTTCACTTGTAGGAGAAACAAGCACAAATGGCACAGAGGAGAGAGGTACATTGCTACCTAAGTGAGTTAGTACGTATGTGGCTAGTCAGTGCCCATATTGGAAGTCTAAGGAATACCAAAGCTGAAAATTAATATGTACAACAAGCAGATATGTATTCAAGTATAATATTAAACAACACATGAACAAAGTTGTTGACTGAAACATTTAGTAAAAAGAAAATGGGTAAAACAATGCCAACAAAAGGAAAAACAAAAATCATTGTAAAAGTTCAAAAGGAAATAGTGCAGGTAGGCTTTAAAAGCAAGACCCCCATCAAGGTGCAGTTATATTACACAATTACCCAGAGTAATGGTCATAGGGTTTGAATTGTTTTTTTACACTTTCAAAAATATGCACATATTGCGCTTACTAATGGGACAAACAAATAGGAGACTACTTGAAATACAAGGCGATACATAAAACAAATTCTGTTCTGCTGAATACATGCTGTATTAAGTGTTTTGGTTACTCCCAGCAGTATCAACTTTTGGTCATACAAATGGAATCTCTGGCCATGTGGGTGGAAAAGAAAAATATTATGATGTGCCTTACTAATTAGGGAGTTGCTGAAGAATTACAATCACAATAGTCCAGAAAAAAATATTAGATGAAAGATGAAAAATGCACGTCAATCACCACAATTCTTTCCAACTATTCAAGTTTAGCCAAGCAAAGAACCCTGGACCTCCCTCAGAAAACAAAGTACACATGGAGAGTATTATAGTTCAGGGACAAAGATTATTTTACTAATTTTACTTTAAACACAATGGAGTTTTCGGAGATGAAGAGATTGCAAAGGCAACAGATAAAAGTGCTTTCTGTGCAAGGCAGATAGTGATGACAGCGTTTCTTTCAGCCTTCTAAAAACAAAAACAACTTAAAACAAATGTGAAGGCATATATGTATAAAAATATGCAATTAATCTGTAACAAAAAATATAACCCCCATGACCAAATGATTTCAAAATTGATAATGGGAATATTCCAATCTAATTTCATTCTCAAACTGTTAAGATGAAAAGAGAAAAACACCAAAGACACGTTCCATCTGGCATGGGACTATGTGTCACCGTTGGATGCTGAAGAATTTATTTTTGTAAACTGGCTGAAAATTGTCTCAAAAGCTTCATCTCTGTGGACCATGGCACCAAAAACAAGTGGCTGTAGGGAGAAATAAAATAACCATAAATAATCAAATGAAGCATTTTGTTTGAATTTTAATGTTATTTATAAGTAGCCCCAAAGCCTCAGGTCATGCTACAACATGAGTACATTTTTAACGTATTCACGAACACATTCAGGTATATAATCAGATGGTTTAAAAGGTGTGCATTAAATACCCTTGTCTAAAAATATTAGAAACGCATAAAGGCATCGACAACAGGGAACACATTAAAGAGTAGGGTAGAGAGTGGAGAAGTGAAGAGGTGGCAATATTGGGGATTCTGAGATAATGGTAGGAGCATGAGTCCATTGGAAAAGTGTTTTTTGACTTTTTTTTTTAACTCTGGCGCTGTTTGAGAAATCTTCACAGCACTTTCCCAAAAAAGTGTTCCACCGATTCCAATTGTGCATGGAAAGTTTTGGGGTGATACGTTATGTGGGAGCTATGAAAAAGAGGGAGGGGGTAAAAGAAAAAAGTGCATTTCCTATGTTAATTCTCATAGGGGTTTTGAACACGACTACAGCCTGAACTGCTGGAAGGAATTGCACCAAATTTGGCAGAAAGGCTTATTTTATAGTGATCACGCTTTTGCCTCTCTGGTGTAAACCTCTTCTGTAGTTTTGGAGATACAAAAGGAAATCCAAATTTGGATATTTAGAGGTGCGGATCCAACAGTCCCCATGCTGATATCTGATTGGCTGCCAACACCTCAACCAGGAAGTATTGGCAGCCATATTGAATGTTAAAAAGAAAAGGGGACAGGGTAGCAATACTCTGACCTCCTAACTCTGGTCCTAGGGTCCACCAGGGATCCCACTAGGTCAAAAAGAAGACACATTAAAAAAATATATTTGCCACAAAATTGTGACGGAGTCACAAATCTGCAGCTCAAATTAAAAAAAAACAAGTGCAGTCTCCTGCGTTTGTGTACATTATAGCCCCCCGGATGGGCCAGGTCCCGGGGGCAAGTGGGCATTAAAAAAATAAAAGGAAGTGGGCACACCTGACCCCCCCCCCCCGGTATTACAGAAGACACTGCCATTGGATCAAAGTCTGCATTTGTCAACAGTGGTTAATTTAATATCCTTAGAATGGGTAACATTTTTCCTACAAAGGGACACCAAATTTTGCAAATGTTTTACAGCCAACAGTGATTAGTGACTCTGGTTAGGAGAATTTGCTATTGTTGGATCTTTTCGTGATTATGGGGTACAAGTTGTTCATAGCCATCACATAAATCATTATTACTTATTTCTAAAGGACAAAAGAAAAAGCGTAACAAGGCTCTGTTTCCTGAAACCTTGATAAAGTTTCACCGGGTGACTGCCTTGGGATATGCAGTCTTTACCCTGCTACACTTTAGTCCCATGCAGGCCCCTTTGTGGTATTTCACCAGGGAGGTACGTTTTTTTCTTCAAATGTCATAATTATACTATCTTTTATTAAAAAAATTAAACATTCAAGAGATGGCTAAGTGTTAAGGATGGTAAGGGAGGGCAGACGTAAAGTGAGGCAAGACATTTTAAGGGCTCAAGTACTGGAGGAATTAAAGGGAGGAAGGGTTTTTTAGGGATCAGGGGCAAGTGTAGGTGAAGGGTTTAGACCCTGGTATTGGTAAAGGGAAGGCAGAGAAAAGGGAGGTAAGAGGTCTTTAGAGTTCAGGGGCAGGGATGTGTTAACTGGAGGTAAAGTGTTTTTCGGGTTTAGGGGAGTGTAGAGGTAAAGGGAGGTAGCAATTAGGGTTCAGGAGTGGGCAGAGATAAAGGGAGGAAAGGAGGTTGTAGTGTTCAGGTAGGGTAGAAGTAAAGGGAGGTGGTTTTTTTTTTAGGTGTCAGGGACAGGTAGGTAAGGGGTTTTAATGGTTCAGGCATGGGTGGAGGTAAAAGGAGTCCAGGTGTTTTTAGGGTTAAGGGCGTGGCAGTGGTAAAGGAAGCTAAGAGGGTTATTAGGGCTCAAGGTAGGGTTAAAGGAAGGTAAGGAGTTTTTTTAGCTTCAGGTGCGGGTCGAAGTAAAGGAAGGAAAAGGGTTTTTTGGGTTTGGGTGGGGTAGTAGTAAAGGGAAGTAGAATTGTTTTAGGTTTCAGGGGCAGACAGAGGTGAAGGAATAATGGGGTTTTTAGGGTTCAGGCACTGGTCGAGGTAAAGAGGCCAGGTTTTTTATGGTTCATGGGTGGGTGGTGGTAAAAGGACGATTTTTATTTAGGGTTCAGGACAGGTAGATGTAAAGGGAGGGAAGTAATTTATAGGGTTCAGGGAAGAATAGAGGTAGAGTGAGGAAAGGAGTTTTTAGGGTTCAGGGCAGCAGCGGCTCCTGTATAAGCGCGCAAGGGCTGTGCCCCTTTCCTGTCATAGCTTCCTTGTATAAGGCCCTGGAACATTTGTCATATAGGTAGGAATGCGGCTCACTGAGAAGAATACATATGTCTGAGGTGAGAAGTGTACAAACCTGCATTCTGGACGTATTAGTTTAGTGAATTTAGAGAGGCTTGAAACAGGTTTTAATCTCTATACGAAAAGCCGTATAGTTTGGAAATAGAAATAAAGGTGTGGTGTAATGACTGTGGAACTGGGGAGTCCGGTTAGAGTCTTGAGGTCAGCTTAACTCAGTCTCCCCGTGTCTAAAAAAGAACAATTCGAATGTGCTCTTGTTTAATATAACTGATGCTCATGTAAAGGGCTAGAGAATACCTTAGGGTCGAGTTCGTACTAAATAAATCTGTAAAAAAGGAATCCTGATGAATGAGACCCAACATAACTTTTTCAAGTAAGCGGACCGGATCAGCAGCTGCCTCAAAAAAAGTGCCCAAATAAATTGGAGAAAAAAAGAAAAAAAATCAATTATTTTCTAACTGCTCTGCTGTCTCCTCTGCAGCACCAATGGGGTCAGTGCAAAACTATTTATACTGTTAGGATTACGTATGGTTCTTTTATCTCCCATTGTAGATTAAATGTGTTTGTTGTGGCAGTAGACATCTAGAGGTGATCTGCAGGGAGAATAAAACACGCACTAAGAACGCCACATGTATAGCTTTTCATTAATTAAATTGCTGGCTACACAATGAGTGATGTTTGGGGAGTGGGTGTGAATGGGCGAGTCATTGAATGTGGTGGGGGTTGACTGTGTGGCTAGGTTAATGTGATGACTGGTTATATGAATTGGGTGAATGGCAGTGGGAAGCTTGATGCGGATGTGTGAATATGAGTGAGTAAGTGAATGATGTAAGGTGGAAGAAAGCTAAATAATTGTTGTGTGGGTAGGTAGGTAGGGGAATGATCTTACGTGAGTAGTTGAGTGAGTAACTAAGTGGTTGACTGTGAGAATGTTACAGCGGGTAGACTATCTTGTTAAAACATCACAAGTTGACTGAAATACAACCTACTGCCTTCAATAACCTATTTAAATAACTGAAAGTATAACAGTGAGGCAGGAAGGCAATGTGAATTTGGTGAATGGGTGAATGAGTGTGAGTGGGTGAACAGCAGAATGGGTGAGTGTGTGGGTGAGAGTATATGGTTCAGTGGGGGAATGAGTGTGTATGGGTAGATGGATGAATGTGAGTTGATGAGAAATTGTGCTGAACAAACGCTGGTGAAGGTTTAAATGTAATCTGGTTAGCCTCGGGCCTCTTTCCTCTTAGCTGGGTCTGAAGGCTCATTAGACTAATGCATCCACAAAGCCTTCCGACATGGTTGATGATCTCCACTCAGCCTTTCACCCTCTCTGGGTCGATAGAATACTACTGAGTTGGGTAAAAATGAACATCTGTGTTGACCCTCCCCTTCCCAGCCAGACTTTTTCTGAGAAAATCAGGCATCAGATTGCTTGCTTTGCTAAATTGCGTAGTGCAAATCTGTTTATTGACTTCCACCTCACCACTTTTTGCAGTCACCAGCCGCCACTGGTTCAGGGGCGGGTAGAGGTAAAGGAAGGCAACGTTTTTAGGGTTCAGGGGCAGGGTAAAAGTAATAAAGGGCTTCCTTTTTTTTATAAAGAAGGGGGGTTTCGGGTTACCCACATAACAAAAATATTATAGAGTGTGTGTATATATATATATATATATATATATATATATATATATATATATATATATATATATATATATATATATATATATATATATCAAGGCACTTTGGTGCTGAGACGCGTTATGGCCGACTGAGCATAATCTAAAATAAAAGATTCTGCGCACTTAAAGGTGGTCCGTGCTCCTGTTTGTTTGTGGAACTGCAAAACGTGGGCTGGCAGAGGGGTTCCTACTATATATATATATATATATATATTGCATTCGTGCATGCATCATTATCAGCATTGACAACTACATAGCGCGGTGAAGGGATGCATTTTAAACCCGTGCGTGTTATTAAAACACGTTTTAATGGTCAACTTGTCTTATTGTAATACCCGCAGGGTGGAACCCTGCATTGTTACGTCTGGTATTCCTGCCTGAGCCTTGTGCCTTACTTCGCTTGCATACATTTCAAAATACTGCCTTTAGGCTATGGGGTAAAATAAGCCCTTACAAAAAAATTTGATTTTCTGCGAGTTAGACAAGTTAAAAATAAATTACATTTTAACACTTAGCCATGTTAAAACGTTCCAAAAACTGCAGTATTCAGACGAAAGTGGTTAACATTTCATGAACTATGCTAAAGCATGCAATGCTTGACACCTGTTCCATTAAATCCAACTAGTAGCATAATGTATTCCAAAAGTTTTGCATCTCTCACCTTTTGTGTAGAGGGTGTTGAAACAGCAATGCCCATCCCTGATCCTGGCAAAACAGACAGCACTTTATACTGAAAATAAGTAAACAACATTATTATACCTTTAATAAAATGTATACTTTTAATTTTAAATCAATAATTTGGCTGAAAACACATAAGAAAAGCTGGTGTCAAAATAAAAGTAAAATATTAATGTTATTGTATATTTATTTTATTGCTTTTGCCCAGAGTCCACAGAATGCATCAAGGCGCTTTGAAGGGAAGGGCGTTACAAGGATTGTGTAACCAAATTAACAGGAAAATAATTACAGCAATAAAGTAAGTCTCTGAAGCCTGAGTTATCACGTAAAACGAAGGAAAACAGCACGATTGAAGCCTTTACGGATCCCAGTTAAGTTATTCGAGCCATGCCGGGGGATACTCATCCAGTTTAGCTATACTCAATGAGTAAAACAAAGCGATGGACCGAATACTTGAATATTAACATATCAGGTTTTACTTTCCATTTTGGGGGTGGGGTCAAGAATGTT
The DNA here is from genome assembly GCF_964263255.1 of Lissotriton vulgaris. Lineage (NCBI taxonomy): Eukaryota > Metazoa > Chordata > Amphibia > Caudata > Salamandridae > Lissotriton > Lissotriton vulgaris. The sequence continues at coordinate 1,433,271,510 of NC_141685.1, read as the reverse complement.
TGCAAATCATTGGTTACTGCCTATAGGGGCACAGGGAACTAAATCAACATGGAGTGGGATGCAGCCAATAATTATCACCAGTAACTCGCATCAATTATTGCATTCCATTCATCACTTTTTCCTCAGTTAACGTTTATATGAAGTATAGGTATGGAGTGATGTGCGTCTGTAAATCATAATACTACAGAACTGAACCAGGTTGAGAAGGCAAACATATCTAACGTCAATATGCCGCCTTACAGAGGGGATGTGAACTAGCGGTTTGTGTTGGAATTTTGGACTCGCAGTGGAGTCAAGGATGGTTTACATATTACTGGGACTCGTTTTTAGTGAAATATTAAGAAAAATATTGTTTTACAATTGTTGAAGGAGAAGGGATTGTGACCCCATCTAGACTTTGCCTTTCGTAAACCATGGTCCAACCCTCACTCAACGATGGAAAAAAAAAACACAAGCTACACCTATGCATGTATTCTACACTTACATATATTGCCTATACTAAATGCTTTCGTTTTCCACAGGGCTCTAGTGCTCCTCTTTCCATTTCTCAGCTTATGCCGCTGGGCCTTGCTATGGAATTAACAGATGCTTCCAAAAGATGGTTGTGACAAGAGTATCAGAAATCTGTGGTACACAAAGGGCAGTGGTGGAAGTCTTATAAGCCAACCACGCCCTAATCAGGTTTCCTTTTTATGCACAACCTTGGGACCTTGTAAATGTGTACAGGAATTTATATAGCGCAAATCACCACTGGTTTCTAACCGATTGCTTAGGGAACCCGTCCTGGTATTCCCCTGTGAGATAACCCCGGCAGGGTATCCGCAAGGTGAAAGCCAGGCATCCCGCCGCGAAGGGCCGTTGTGGAGATTAAGCAAGCTATTGCCCAGAGTCGCAGAGTGTGAACCTGTGAGTCGAGTAGGCACCGGAGCGAGAATTGTCGAGTCCATGGACCTTCACCTTTACTTTCTAGAAATGGTGGAAAGCGGTTTCTTTGATGTGAAGAGAAAGGATGTGCCAGAATGTCTTGGCTATTTGTAAGTTGGGATTTGTACTGGTTAGAGGGCGCTTAAGAAAACAGGTGTTTTTTGGGTAGGTAGGCAGGCTTCATTATTCAAATCCTTAGGGAGTAGCATAGATATTAAAATAGCATGACATTTCTGTTAGCAGAAAGTAAACATAAAACGTTGGTTCTATCCAAAGTTCCTTAAAAAACATTGCTCCACTTAAATATGCATTTCAAGTTGATAGACTAGGAGAGGATGAGCACGGCCTGAAGCCATATAATACACCTACATGGATTTGCAGTAACCTCAACATTTCCTAGTAAGTTTGAATTACACAATATTCACGAATTTCTCAAAAGACGGTGCTTCCTTGAATCGCCCTGTATAGAAAAACACAATTCTGCCTTTTATGCTTTGGTATGTTCTCCAAAGATGTAGGTTGCAGCGGGATCCATTGATAGCCAATGAGGTACTAGGTGAATATTCCAAGTTGATTGAAGAGACCAACTCACTCAAGTAGTCACATTTCATTGTTGTAACTTGGAAAGTGGTATTCAACATACCCAAATCTGAGTCGAGGATGAGAATTCGAGCAAGGACTGACAACAACAAACCCCAGGCAGTTTAAAGACCAGTGGTGAGTGGTTGCCTGGGAGTAGAATTTGATACAGTTGATGCCTGCCATTCCAACCTCCATTAACAGAGGAGGACATTGAAGGGTGAAGGAGGGGGCCTGTTAGCCTCCCCGCACAGAAAGGGAGAGGATGTCATCATGCTATGCACTCCGATTAGTGAGCACTAACCACAGTCCGGGGAGACAATCTTAGATTAGAAAGCAGTTAAGAAGCTCATGAATCCAGCAAAGCTTCTTACCAAAAGTTCTGTGTGCTCTCTAGAGACTGCTTTGCATAGGTGAAAGCAACAGTGACAAGTAAAACTCAAGTGGCCCCCAGCCACAGAAAATGGCACAGTATTAGGTTACAATACATTGCTGGAAATGGAAAAAGTTACTCTGGGATCCCATCCATTGGTGGTAAAGTGGTGGCAGCATAAAGGGGCGGAGTTATAAGTACAGTCTGGCAGTAAAGTTATACACATTAAGAAATTTGCAATAAGGATAAATGCGATAGTAAATACATACTGGCTTACTTAATCAGTCATAGAAAGACATTTTAAAATATATCATGGGTTTAAGGCATCTGTGACTAAGATCTTTGTGTACCAAGCAATTTCCAGGGCAATATATCATTAAGATAACTCTGGTGGTTAATGCACTTACTGGAAAGGTCTGTTGGCAAGTAGCCAGACATTTGACTAGTCATTAACCCCTCCCCTGCTGGTGACGGAACCGCTCCGTCACCAGCCGCGGTCGCGCTGTGCTGATGACGGAGCGGTTCCGTCACGGCCCGCTCGGCACGCCAGAGCAGGCGCGGATTCCGCGCAATCTTCCATTGAGCGGGCGGGGCCGTGACGGAACGGCTCCGTCATGAGCACAGCGCAACCGCGGCTGGTGACGGAGCGGTTCCGTCACCAGCATGGACCCGCCGCACGGCCGCCCCGCCCCCTTAGTGCTGCGGCGGAATAGCCACCGCAGCAAAGGGGTTAAAAGCAGAAAGCTAATTTTCATGCTCCAATGAACAGCGTACAAATCAATGTTTTATATCTTATAAACATAGTTTTGTGGGATACTCTTTGTTGCAGAAGCCCTTGCATTTCCTGCAGGTCAGAGGTTATTTATATACAAGTTCTTTACAGTATAGCTTAGTGAGCTATAAATCGCCAATAAGTAGCTACATGCAAAGTGCAAGGCATACATATACAACCATACCGTTTTTTCTTAAAGTTGTATTGCTCTAAGCTTACTAAAAAGGATACCTTAGGGGAGTAAAATGTGCTTGTTGCAAATACTGTATAGACTGTTATTTGTATAATCGCTCATGTAGACTTGCATTTCACATTCTTACAGTACACGCATATCACTCTTCATTCAAAGCTTAAAAGGATAAGAAACCAGGCCCACAATTATAGTTTATCTCTTAGGCACTAGTGAAGTGACAAGGAGGGTGCCCTTGCCCCATCAAATGCATTGGCAATAAAGTGTTAGGCTCCAGCTAGCTACCAGCCAGGATGGGACTAACAAAAGGAATGATGATGACCCTTTAAATGAGGCATCTGTTTTGGGCCCAGCTGGATCTGAGAATAAGAGGCCTCCCTCAGGCTCTGCAATTTGCTACTCTAAACCCCCAACACACTAAGTGTAGTTGTTGTGACACTGTCTCTGTATCAACAAACTGCACGGCACATATTTAGCAAGCATCACTGGTGCCTGGCCTGCATCCGGCTGAACATCAACTGCCAGAGATGGCGCAATCCCCCTCTGTTCCAGCAGTGTTAGTGTAGGTTACAGGGCAGAAAGATATGCTGGTGGCACCAGCTGAGGCACAATAAAGATTTCTCAAGTGATCCAAAAAAAGTCCTTGAGGTCTGAACTATGCAATTTTGATAACGCTGGACATGTCCCCTAGGCCCAATTTGGGCACTTTTCTTTAATATGATAATTTATTGTACACCGTATGGAAATTCCACTCTGCTTTTGAGATAACTTCAAAGAGTACCTTATTGTGTCGAGCTCAAGCATATCCGGTAGTGTTTTACGGGATCTAGAAATATATAGCATTAATAAATGGCCACAGAAAGGGAACATATTACATAAGACCTGCTTCTGGCTTTTACCCCAAGCTACTTATAAGAGTTTTTGCTCTTTTTATCAATAATCATTGTAAGATAACTGCAGGGGTATATACAAAAATGACTTCATTTCTGGTTTAAGTCTTCTGGTGTTTGCTGCTTAACTTTCTATGCACAGTTTGTAGCCATTTCTTATTTCAAGGGAATAAATTACATTTCGGTTATTGCTTGGGCATTTCTTTTCTGTCGGGACTAGTTTACGTTTCTCTTCCAATAAAAAAAATATCACTACTGGCTTTCAAGAATGAATATTTTTAGATTGGAAACCCTGAATTGGGCTTTGATGGCGAATAACTAAATCACACGTAAAGCTGTGCTGAAGGACTGAACAAATTGGTAGCGAACATCACACTGCAGAAAATGAAAAAGGTGATCTGAGATCCACTTAAGATTAATAGGACAAATCATGTTCTTGGGGTCAGAGTGGGTATAATGAATCCAAGGTCATAGTAGTCACATTGTAGCGGAATTTGTATACCGCTTCAGGCCATTTATTGGGTCACGAGGCACTCCGATTTCTGGGATCTTGGGTGTTCTGGTCAGAGGGCAAATTTGATGCATGGTATTGAATAAAGAATGCCCTAGAAGGGAGGAGTGCGGTGGCACAGTTACACTAAAGCATAAAGTGTTTATAGAAATCATTGGAATTCAAGATGGTATTCAATCATTCTTGTCAAAATAGTTTTCCATATCTTACCAGTGTGACGTGAGAAGTTTCTGATTGGTGAATGGCTTAATAAAGTACACACAGAGTACCGAGTTGACATCTCACCACAGACAGTAATAAAGTTCATCTTTGTAGAAAGGTACATATCGTTGTCCCTCTGTTCTCACAATGTGAGAACCTTTAGCAAAATTAACGTGCATTTTGAGATCAAAATGCGGTTAGAATATCAGCTTTTAAGATAGGATAAAAAAAGAGTATCCAAACTGGAGTCTGGTAACATCAATTTCCTAATAATTGCCTTTTAATAGGTTTTCTTATGAATGAAGTATGATTGTATTTCAGACCATAAACAATATACAAAAATTATAAACTGATTGAGAAGTAGAAAAAAAGTAAAAATAAATGTAGCTATGATCTGCATCAAGAAAAATAGTGCTGCAGATTTGAGGACAGTCATAAGAACAGTCTTTTGAAAGCAACCAATGACAGTCACTCATCAAAATTCCAGAAATGGAGAAGGACTCCATGCGTGCATGATGTACGAGTATTAATTTTAAAAAGCACCCTATGTTTTCCTTAAAATAATCTTAGTGTGAAAGAAAAGGAATTAACCAAACAAGACTTTGTATGGAACTCGGACACATGGCACTGTGATGATCGACTTCTATCGAGCAAACATGGCTCCTTTTGCAATGATATATTATTTTTAAAAACTGATCTAACAAAACAAAAAACGTCGATAGAAGTCAGACATGTAATCCTGCTTTCAACAGCGGTAAACAACATGCCATCAACAAGCAGTCCAAACATTAGTCAAAACATACCTTCTGAATATCTATGATGTCTGTAAGTTTTATGACCTTATTTTTCTTAGATGAACCAGATTTCGAGCTTTCAAAGCATAAATAACTGAAAAGAGAAGAAAAAAAATGGTAAGACGCGTGCCAAAACACAAAGGCATTCAATTTTAACTTGTAGCTCATTTGATCAGTATTGATGGTCTAGTATCCAATTGAATGCTGCATCTTTTGCAGCTATGCCCTTACAATTAAACCCCTTTCAGAGACCTGAGAATGAGTGACAATATACCTAACAGGTGTAAGGGAAAAACGATTCAATGTCTTAACACCTGCATTTTGATAGATTTTCTAACCTTACTCCTACTCAAACATACTGCAGTCTCAGAGAGGCTACAGAAGCTTTCAACTGAAAAATGGTTCCTGACAATATCACTCAGTGCTCTTATTCATGACATGCAAAGCTAATTCAAAATTTGACAAAAGGAGGAAAATTGCCTGCAGCAGAGACAAAACTGACGACTAGCAATTTATAAAACATTATGACTCAGCAAACAACCATTTTGCTATATATTAAAGATGCAATAGAGCCATTTACAGCACATCAGTGTATATTTCTGTATCCCATCGATACACAGCATGGAGAGCCAGGCCGCAGGTCCGCCCTACTGTCAAGTCACATCGTAACAGATTGAATGAAGGTTATTACTGATAAAGGCATTTCCAAAGAGAGTATGACCAACTTTTTCTAGTTAATGCCTTGGCAAGTAGCAATCCTGTCATAGTTCTAAGATTATGAGCAATTGTCTAAGAATTCAAATTTCAAAGGATGATTTAATAAGCAAAAACTTTTCATGGCAGCTATTGCTATCTACTGTAGACTTCTCTTAATAGTGGAATAGCTCCTCTTTACTCATCACGGATGCTCTCAGGGCAATCCAGCGAGCAATGGAGAGGTCTCTAGTTAACGCACCTTAAGATTTCCTCAAGACTGAAATCCGTGCAGCAATATCAGCGAAGCCTTCGAGTTTAACTTTGGCCAGGAAAGCTGTCCATTCTGTGTTGTCCTACTAACAGAATACATTCTAAGGTGCTTTTGTCCACAGGGACAAGGTCCCTACAGTGGAAAAATGACTATGCTGTGCTGAACAATTTAAATTAAACCATGGAAACTACAGGAGTGTGTGCTGTGCTTCCAAATGAAATTTTTAATTGGACATGATACTTTCCTTGACAAAGTAGTTGCCACGGTTCATTGTGTAAGACTACATATGCATGTCTTCTCTGGATTTCTGCCTTTAGAACAAGTAGCATAGTTAAAATAATACCTATTAATAGCAATAAAAACTAACAACAACAAAAAAGAGTTGTTACCATTATTCATGGAACTGGATTGATAACTTGGGGGGAGAAGCCCACCGTCTTGATATGAGCTGTGACTGTGCTCCCACAAAGTTAAGCACAAGCAGTACTCTGTGAGGAGTTCAGGCCTAGACCTCGGTCGACTGGCAGAAAAGTTACGATTCTCCCACAGAAAGGGTGTGTGGTTTTTAGCAGCATTAACAATTATTAAGTTAAGTAAAATTGATAAAATTCCGACATCGATGTACTCGAAAAAAATAAATGACTAGAAAAAGCCACATGTTTCTGCAGTTACACATTTTTAAAGTTAATGAAAAAAATGTAGGTAAAACAATAGTAAACTCAAAAGAGAAGACTATCCTCTTGGGGGCACTACAAAGGGACTTACAATCACGTCCAGGCTGCCTGCAATGAAGTGAGGGTCAGGCAAAGCCTAAATGTTATATTATAAATGTATACAGCCGAAAAATTCCAACAGTGTCCTGGCGCCAGCAAACCAAGAAGCAAGCAGAAGCATTAATCAAAGAACAGACATGTCTTGATGGCTTTCCTGAACAACGTCAGGGAGGGAAGATTTCTGATATTAAACGGGAGGGAGTTCCAGAGCCTTGTGGCTCTCACCACAAATATTCTGACATCCCAGTTTGATATGAAAAATCTGAGAAAGTATCACTTTTGCCTCTTGTTATCTCAGGCATCTATTCGGAGAGTACCAATGCAGTGAACGTTTCAGGAACTGAAGGCCGGTCCCATGTGGTGCCTTGTATGTAATACACAGTTTTAAACTTGATCCGACTTTTACTTGGCAGCCAATGCAGACTCTAGAGATGGCTTTCCACTGACTGGAATTTGGGAATCCCCAAGAGAATTCTTGCAGCCGCGTTTTGAGTCATCTGGAGCCTGCATACATTCTTCATGGGTATGCCAAGATATAACCCATTACAGTAATCTAGTCTGGAAAGGACTAGGGAAGTGACTACCATTTTCCTGCTTTCTGTTGGGATCAGAGGTAGGATTTTCTTGATTGCCTTCAGAATAAAGAAACTTGATGACGAAACTGACTTCACTTGGGCTTCAAAGTCCAGTATCTGGTCTATCATCACACCTAGGTTTTTAACTTTTTGAGACAGGGATAGGTGCTGTTCTCAGGTCATCTGGCCACCAAATCTGGGACCAGGAGGGGGAAAAGTAACCTAACAGAATCACAACAGTTTTTCTGGAATTTAGCTTGAGGCAGTTCAAACTCATCCATGAGCTGACTGCTGTCATACAGTCCCTAAAGCTGTTTACTGGTGGTAATGGATCATCCACGTACAATATTAGTGCAATTCCGAAGGACCTAATAAGAGCTGCCAGTTCCGAAACATATACATTGAAAAGCCTAGGACTTAGGAAAGAGCCATGTTTGAAAGACGGGTTAGTGAAGTTACCCAAAGCGACCGATTGTGTCCTATCAGCTAGAAAGGAGGAAACCAATGCCAGTGCTTTTCCCGAGATGCCAAAAGAATTTAGAGTTTTAAGCAGGGTTTTGTGGTCTACCATGGCAAAGGCCGCCAACAGGTCAAGCAGGACAAGAGCCGCAGAGCCCCCTGCCTCCAGTACTGTTCTTATTTCATCTGTGGCCTTTATTAGCGCTGTTTCAGTGCTATGCTCTGCCCTGAATCCAAATTGCGCCCTTTCCTTCAAGTTATGTACCTGTAAATATAATTTAAGCTGGTTGTTCATAACCTTTTCAGCAGTTTGGCTGGAACTGTTAGGCGTGAGATGGGCCTATAGTTGCCTGGGTCCAGTGCATCCAGGTTTTTTTTTTTTCAAAAGGCATAAAATCAAGGCTCTTTTCCACATAGAGGGAAAGACACCTTCTGTAAACAGAGTTGGAAATGGAGTTTAGACTAGCTCCAAGGATCTCCAGAGCTTGTTTGAATAGGTTAGGAGGGAGTGGGACCTAGGGTGGGTCTGATCCTATTTTGGAAATGAGTGGTTGTCTCATCAACAGTTACTGCTATGAATTCTTCAAGGATGAGGGCATTTTGGTGTAATACCCTTGAGGTGTGATTATCAGAGTTTGCCCCATTGCCAAAGTTGATGAAGATTTGCTCCACTTTATTTTGGAAGTGCTGGGCGAGTCAGTTACAAAATTCCTGGGAGTGGTCGCACCCCTTTCTTTCGGGAGGTGTAGACAGTTTGGTTACCACTCGAAAGGGTTCTTTCGAGGAGTTTTCTGCCTCCTTGATTTGCTTAGAAAAATAGTAAGCCTTTACTGACAGGGTCAGTTTTTTGTAGTCGGCTAGTAGTATTTTGTATTTTACCAGTTCCTGTTCATTATAGTTGATTCTCCAACATCTCTCCTGTTTTCTGCACTCCTGTTTTTTTAAGTCTAAGAATGTCAGAAAACCAAGGGGCAGATGGAGGAGTTCTACTACTTAATTTTTTGAGGGGGCTATCAAATTGGCGGTTTCATTGAGCCATTGATTGAAATGAATAGAAGCCTGTTCTGGTTCTAGTGGTGCTTTTTTGAGTAGATGTGTAAGCTGGAGCTTAAGCTGGTTGTGGTCTACCTGTTTCCAGTTACGATATGATCCAGCAAAATGGTTGGATTGGCTTGGTTGGCCCTTGAATGAGTTATCAAGCAAAAAAATAATAGCACTGTGATCGGTCCAACTCAGTGGTAGGATTTTCTTGTTCTTAAGTGCATCATGGTTGGATACCAGCCAGAGTGTGGTCGGTCAGATGTGTGGGGCCCTTGACTCTTTGATTTAGCCCAGCGATGGTATCAAGTAATGAGGTTGTGTTTAAGTTCATATCCATGTCCAGATGAAAATTGAAATCACCTAGTATAGTAAAATTGTTCTCCAGCACACACGTTTCAAGTAGTGTGTTGAGGAAGGCCAGGAAAGTATTTTTTTTTACCCCTGGTGGGCGTTATAGCAACACTCCTTTAAATGCGAGACAAATGGCAATTTTGAAACTAAAGTATAAGGCCTCACAGTCTGTGGAAGGGATGGTCTCGAAGGAGGCTGAGAAGGTGTCTTGATATATAATAGCAAAGTCCACCCCTTTTTTGTGCTTCCTGTCTTGTTTGAAAAATGTGTATCCAGGAGGCACCGCCGTACAGAAGTCTGGGACTGATGCCTGGTTGCCCAGGCCCATGTTTCAGTAATGAGCAAATCTAGGCCCTGGGCCTCGAGTAGCTCAGCAATGTCTAATTTATGTTTGAGCAGAGATCAAGCATTTATAAGTGTGCCTTGAGGTACTAGTTTGGGTTTGGAGATATAATTCTTGCGTGGCCAATTATTGACAAACAGTTTATGTGTATTTAGGCTATGTTTTAAACCAAAAAAAGCAGTTGGTGCATTTCAACGGCCTATTTGTAAGAGACCTTTCCAGGGAAAAGTGTGTGCAATTTCCAGTGTTAGAGGCAGGCAAGTGATTTAGCATCCGCAGGTCAATACTTGAGTGGGTAAAAGGGTTATTTTTTTGGCTAAGGCAACAACCAGCGCCTCTGGCGCTGGGCGCGGTCCTGTCATGGACAGGCACAGGCAGGCACGACTTTGCCATGCCAATATGGGCCCGCTGTGCATCCGGCATAGCATGCCGGTTAAGTAGGTAGCTGCTGACCACTAGAGCGTCACCCTCCCAGAAGGAAGTGAGTGTAGCCCATGGGGAAGGAGTTGCGTCCCTCCGCTCAAATGGCACGAATTGCCACGGCGGACCAAGGACCAACCCGGGAGTAAGCTGTGCAAGAGGCAAGTAAGTAAAGTATAAAGGTACAGCGGTTAAACATGGTGCAATTTAAATAGTATTTTACTTAAAATGCTGGTGGGAGTAAAAAACATATTAAGATGTGCCTCAGTGGATAGTTTGTCTTTAGAAACTAATTTGGAGTGGAATACCTTCAATTGGACAACACCAGATCCCTACTTTTTGCTGTCCCGTTGTAGCCTTGAATGCTGAATTCAAATGCTCTATACTTAACAAATCAGGAATGAGTGGCTGGTGTGGTTTCATCTTTTTGAATAGGCTTGGTAGCTTGTCCCGCTTCTCCAAAAGTCCAAGGCACCACAGGGCACTTTCTTACTAGCACTCTGCGCTTTTTCCCTACACTGGGTCTTCTCTGAGTGGATCTCTAGTTCTATAGGGCTGGTAGTCAGAGATTTAAAAGGAATCCTAATTTCAGATAGTAGTCCAGCAACAGTCGTTTTCTTGCCGTCTCAGATTCCAGAAGCATTGTGAAAGCCCTGAGCAAAAACTAGGACTGCAGATACCCCCGCCCCCAACCCTCCAAATTCTATAAAAGCAAAAGAACACCACAAAGCAAAAATCAGCAAAGACATTTTTTAGGTGGGAGGGTTTTAAGAAAGCAGGCAAGGCTCTTGACCCCTCAATAGCTGTCTGAGGGGAAAACAGAAGTAGGGGCCAGAAGTATTGAAAACAAATCAAAGGCGATATTACTGCTGAAGCCAGACACGTTTTGCAGGGAATAAGCAGATATGGTTTGCTCAGGGACTAATTAGTATACGACTGTTGCATGTGATGGAGTGAAAGGAGGGATATGGTGAGCCCTGAACACCTCCTCCGAGTTACCACAATACAGGAGCCAAGGACGGTGTAGTAAGAGACTCCTGCCATCTTCACGCACACAGCTCTTTGAGTTCAAATGACTACCGCTGAGCCCCAAAAAGGAGTCTGTGATGACCAGAGCCTACGACAGGGCTAGACATCTACTGAGATTCAACGGATTTTGAAGAGACTTTTTGCACGAACCAATGGCTCAAAGGTGAAAATCAATGAAAACAATATCAAAAATCTAAGCTTGTGCCGACCTTAGGGGCATGGAGCAAGGACGTGGATGCAGCCATGATTGCAGAGAGCGATATACCATTCTAGAGGTTGCCTGAAAAATGGAACTTATTGTGGGGTGCATGGAATACGTACAGGGGTGAACTGTGTGATCCATTATCGGACTCGGAGGACAGCGATTCGGAATCGGAAGAGATCTAAAGTCATAATGTTGGAGACGGGGCTGGGGGTTGTGACTACTGTAAGAAGGTTTATTCGCACATTGGGGAACTTGGCAATTGTGTCCAGAGCTATTGTGAAATGCTGTACTGCAAGTTTAAAGTATATTTCTGCAAACTGTATGATTTTCATGAGAACGAATAAAAACAGTTTAAAAAAAAATCTAAGCTTGAAATTAATTAATTCTGCATCATGGAGTTCCTTGTGACATCCAAGTCTTACGCACTGATACTGCCTCAGTTCATTCTTCTTTAAAAGTTAGTAAAGGAAGACACTAGTTCCACAATAATATAAAGAAAAGAAACTGTTATATAACAGCTGTACTAAAAAAAAAAGCAGCAGTCCAATGTTTCGTTTGGCAGAATATGAAGTGAACAAATCATGGTGGCTGTACAAAAAAATATATCATTCACAAAAAGGTTACTTACTTTTCTGTAGCATAAAGAACTCCATTCCGAATGTAGTCTGTAGGCATTTTTTTGTCCCGGTTAATAAGGCAACAACGCCAGCCACTTTCACAAGCTAACAAGATAAAAACAAACAATAAAAATGATGAAGGACCAACAAATTCGAGTATATAAATGGTAAACACCAGAATCAATACAACAACCTGCTGATGTCTAATTGTACATACTTCTGAGATTTAAGTTGTACTCTTTCTTCACTGGTGTAAGACGTACTCTTCACTAGTGTAAAAACACAATCTGTTCGCACTAAAATACTGTGATTCTATCAACTAGAGCAGCACGTATGATAATGCCCAAACCAAATAAATAAAAAAGCATTAGCAAAGCAAATGGGTCTCACCCTGACTGCTAGTCTTTAGGCTTAGTTAAAGCTTGTTTTGTCATGGCTTTAGCAAAACGTTTATGCGGAGGAAGTTGCTGGGCAATCGTCAAAAAAGCAGCTAAAGCAAAAATATGTGTTTGACTTCAAAAAGCGAACATTGCTATTGCAGTCCGCGGCACTGAAGGGAAGGGAACTGCTCTGTGGGCTCCTTGCGAAAGGTCAGAATGCGGTCAATCAAATTGATGAAATTTCTGAAGCTGTATGCTGTAGCAGGTAGAAGAAACGTGTGAATCACACAACCACAGATCAACAAATGAAGAGCGTTGGCTGAGAGCGCCAATAAGTACATTATGTTTATAGCCATAGTACAATCAAAAGGTCTTAGCTATTAGCAGTGAGAATTTTAGGTGTTCACCACTGGTAAGATGAAAAGACAATACTGGCAGGCACTAAACGATGCGTACCAGGTACACTTTTGGCGATAGTATACACCCAGGCTATTCTATACAGAAATTCAGCAAAAAGCATGATGGCAACATGTTACTAGGACAATTCCAAAGCATTTTAAATTAAATTGCTGCTTGCCTGGAATATATACATTTTCGGAAATAGGGGCTGTGCAGGAGGAGCAGTAGGAATGTGCCCAGAATCACCCTGACAAACGGATTCAAAGGTTGCCCATATTGAAAGCAATGGTTAACGGCAATCTACAACACTTCGGAGTTGCTCAAAATGAATTTTACTTTTTCGTTGATTCACAAAAACGTCTTCATCAATCATGGTTTAATCAGATTAATGAAGGTTTTTTTCATCACTGTTAGCAGCATCGTTTTTTTCTGTTCTTTTATAGGGCACTCTAGTTAACTAGCTGGTTGCTTCAGTGTTGTGTGTATTTCACTAAAGGTGAAGCGTGCTGTGGGAAAGTGCTACTGATTAAGTACTCTACGCCCCACATCTGGAGAAGAGCAGATAAGTCCTCAGCACTCTTACCAACCTTTGTCAGTTCCGTCCAAGGCAGAGACGAGGTAAACGAGAAGGCCACTGAAAAGAGCCTTGACAATGAAGGGATTTCACCCCAAATTGAGTGCGCCTTGTACAGGCGACAGGTAGCCGTATCTTTGTAAGGCCAACGGTAGCAGTCTGCCAGCTACTGCTGTGGGAGGACACTGGTAAGGCGCACTGGCCTGTGTTGTCAGGCACAGGTTTTTCCAAGTCAATGCGTTGTTTGATCGTTAGAGTTTTCATGGCCTGTGATACGTAGTCTGACGCCCCCCTCCTTTGGTAATGTAGGTGGTGAGCAGTAAACGTTTGGACTTGCTTTTGATTCACGATTTTGATGGGGAGAAAATAACAGCACAATTCAAAGGGGTGTCAGTAGGAAAGGTGTGTATGAAATAGAGCCTGCACGTGTCTCCAACAGGTCGACTACGAGCTACCAATAGCTCGCTCCCTCCTTCTCCAAGCTGGAACATCATTGCCTGTCAGCTGGGTTGAAAATATGAGCTGCCTTTTGCAAAGGAAACATTGTGCACCCCGTTCCGTGAGGCCTCGGAAGATAATAGTGCAGAGTCCCTCTTCTGAAAATGTTCTTTATTTATCTTTCTTTTTCTACTTTCTTTCTCTACTCCCCTTCCTTGGATCTTTCTTTCTATTCTGTCTAGACTTGTTTTCCAGCTTGATTAACTTTTTCTCCCCTCTTTCTTACTTTCTCTCCTTTCATAAGCTTTCTTTCTTCCAATGTCTTTGGTTATTTACTTTTTTCATTCCGACTTGCCTTTCTTTTACTTGCTGTTTCCCCCTCTGCTTTTTATTTCTTTCTTCTACATTTTTAATTTCTCTTTTTTCCTAATTTCAGTTTCTAACTCTTATTTTTTCATTGTATATTCCTTCTTTACCCAAGCTTTTGTTTTCTTTTCTTCCTCCTAGCCTTTTATTCACTCCATTTTGTTTTGTTCTTCCGTTTTTCTTTTTTGCATTAATCTTTTCCTTTATTCCCTTTCTGCTTCTTTCTTAATTCGTTTAGTTATCTTTTTCAGTTTGTGACTTTTTTCTTTATTTCTTTCATCCTTCCTTTTACTAGCACTTTTTTCTTCCTTCCTTTTGTCATATTCAGCATTTTTTCCTTCCACTTTATTTCTCTTTATCTGTTCGTTCTTTCATTCATTTTCGTCTATCTGGCCCTTTTCTTCCTTTCTTTTTTGCTGCTGTGATATGAGTATTGCAACTATGCTGTAATGCTCACTGGAACACAACTGGGGCACTTGTGTCATAGTGTTTGAGTTGTGTACCCTTTCGCAATGCTGATGTTGGGCAGTGGTTCGGGAAAGATTTCACTGATCAAAAATAGCTTTCGAAATGTTGGAGAACCCTGATCCATAGATGACTCTTGGAAGGAGACTTCAATCTGTGCAGAGAAGGAATACCATTCCCATAGACCCCAATGGAAAATGTTCAATTTTAAAGGCCTTCAAGTGTATGCAGTGGTATTTTGTCCCGCACTAGATGTGCTGAAAGCAGTACACCAGTAAGCAACAACCACCAGCAACCTGCTCATGTTTTAAAAATGGTTTATCAACCCACTTGTGAAAGCTAAAATTGTGCTGCTCGGACTCTTCACCGGAGCAGACCCTGAAACAAGCATTAAAGAGGGTTTGCAGCAAAGCAGAATCCCATGGTGCATGTTATTAAGGGCGCTTTGGGCATTTATGGACCTAACACCAACACATAGGTATAGTCAGCATGAAAGGAGCAGATGATTTTAACACTCTGCTACACTTTACAGAGAAATCACTAATGCGATAATGTATATGAGAGAAATGTCCAGTATTGTAAACGGGAACAGAAGAGGTAGGGGACACCTTTTATAGGGAAATGCCCTAGTAAGCTTTTCTAAGCATCTCCACAAGAGGTTTGACCCATGTAACCAAAAGCAGGTCCTAGTATATTTGAAATAGCAGCCTATGCCTGACACATTTCTCTCCCCCCCCCCCCCCCCCCCCCCGAAAAAAAGAGTCTTATAGGACAAAGAATAACCAAAATCAGCAGCAAGGTATTTAACCGTTTATATTGCGATATTTTCCTAGGCCTTAAGCAAAAAAAAAAACACTTGCTACGGTATATTGGCTGCTTGTTATTGCTACATTTCCAGAGTCAAGTGCACAAACAGGATAGCTGTACAAGAGGAATTAAATAATCTTCTGAACTTTGGGACACAAATGGTAAGTAACAGAGTATCCACAGCCACCTTGTCCCTTGTTTTGTTATAAAGGGGGTGTTCGGTGGCATTCCATAGTTGCTCCTATATGTAACAAAAACTACAGATTTTATTTGTTCAGCTGATGTTGGACAGGAACACTGGCCCTCCAGGGCCCTGGTAAGTTGTCCATTGTTTTCACTTAAGGCCCTGATCCTGATAGAAAAACAGCTGCAAATCAAGGTTTTCAAACTTGAACGATAACTTAAGCTCCAAAAACGGAAGCTTGACACAAAGGTTAATGTACCAAATCAGGAGATCCTGACTCCAAGCAGCAGGTGTCCGTTTATAATTTTACAAAATTATACAAGTTCGCTCATCTAGTGGAACGAGCCTGGATACTGTGTTTAGTAACTTTGCTTCAAAGCTGGATACCTTTTGCTCAATGTTCAGCTAAACAAACTTTGCAGATTCCCAACGATAGATGTAGGCTGGGACTGAGAAGCGATCTAGAAACCGTGTGCCTTGGGTCAGACTTGCCATGGTTCACCTAGACTTCCAAAGCACACTTATCGAACAAAGGATGCAAAACATACTGAAAATGAAGCTTTTTCATGATTGCTCCTTCTCAGGAATCTTTGTGCCCCAGTGACAATGGCTCTATAGGAAAATTTGTTGGGGAGTTTTCCTCCTCTAAGGAGTCAAGTTGGCTCGGAATCCTCCATATGGCCTCTGCAGGCTCCACAATAGGCCGCACAAGTCCACAACAGACCAGTGACAACATTAAATTGCCAGTGGTCACAAAACCCATTCAATTAACATTCCATTTAACTGAGTGTTCTTCTTACCTCAATCACATAAGCTGCCATTTGAGAACCCCAAGAGCTGTCCGCAAACTGTCTTCTCCAGTTCTTAAAAACTGCTCACAAAAGAGAATTCAAAGCAAATGTTGTAGCACCACCCAAAGAATTCCTTTGGCAGGCAACATAGGCTTTCTTTCCTGCACGGACACCAAACTTCTACCAGTGCTTAATTGATTTGTAGCTAGGTTTGTACTATACAAATACCACTATATACACACACATTCACTCTCTTCTTCATGTTCAGATCTCCCTGAAAACGTTTGAGCAGGGGTTCTTAGAAGTGATGGTATTCTTTTAGCAATCGACTTAGTAGGTATTCCCTGTTCTGCAAGAGTAACTTGTGAAACTAAAAACAGAGCCCATTGCCTGCAAGATCCAACACATTAGAAGGTTCTGACTTGCTTTCCCTGCTTTTTAACTCTACTAATGCCCATAAAATCCAGCAGTGTCAACTTTCAATTACTTTCTTACACTACTGTGAAAGCAAATGGCACGAAACCCCTTGGAAAGCTGGATATGTAAATCCTGGGAAGAGCAACGCTAAAGCGCTCTGGGCAGTGAACGTCCTGTAAACTACGCCACTAATCTACTCTCTTTAGTCAGGGATTCTCAAAATGTGAGTGTTGGCAGATGGCATGAGCAAAGCCACTTAAGGCAAAGGAGCAGTTATATGAAATAATTCAGTTTCGTCAAGAGAAATATAAAAAAATGATATTCTATGTTATAGGTCCATCCGTTCAAATCTGTGCTGTTGGGAGCGACCTAGAAAAGAAATTAAAAGCAGTGCTAACATGTATTGGTTTGTCAGCAGATGACTAACTGATATTTGCTTACATCCATCCAGAACACCACTGCAAGACTCATACTCTACCTCCCCTGCCATATCAACATCACACCCCACTTCAATTTAAACTTCTCAGGCACACATACAAAGCCCTACGCAACACAGACCCAGAATACCTGAACAGCTGCCTACACTTTCACCAACCCAACTGACACGCTCGGCCTCACTCACACATACCCACATCTGCAAAAGCAGAACTGGAGATCAATCATACTCCTACATTGCACCCAACACATGGGACGACGCCCCCCCCCCCCCTCAACACATCAGAGCCTCCTCCTCACTTCTTGAGTTCCACAAGCAGCTGAAAAGCATCTTGGAGACCACACCCCTATACACCTGTCCGAGACCCTGGAAACTCTCTTGGGTGATTACTGAGCTATACATATCAAAATGATATAACCTAACATTGTAGCATTTTTGGGGGATAAATTTAAATAGAAAGTCAACAGATTAAAATAAAAAAAATGCAACAAGAAAAACTTAAATGAAAAAGAAGATATTCCAAAATTTCCCACAAAGAGGAAGGTTGGAAGAGTGGGCCTGAGATGCTCAGTGGGGATCTCGACAAAATCTTAGTGCGGTCTCCAATTCCAATGGAAGTAGATATTTTCACTCTTCTAATTGCTTTAATTTCCACATGTGCTGAAATTGGGATGGTTGGGACAAAATTTGAAAAGTGGAAAGTGGCGGCCCTGGACAAAATCTGCATATTGGCAAGGTAAGAAAGCATTTTAATAGATGGACATCTGACTTTGTTTCTTTTTCTTTACTGCTATGAAGTAATTTTTTTTAGAAGTCATTTGTGTTCTCATCAGCAGCTAATGACTTTAAGGAACTGGGGATCATCTACTGGTATTAAGAATAGACCTGGATTCCATTGACTTTTGTAATGGGTTGAAATCTGGGAGATACTTTCTGCTGCATGTGTATCATGATGTCCCTACCAGTATTCCATCCTAAAATCAACAATTTCATAACTTTTTTCATACCTTTGGTTGTTCAGTAACAAGGCTAGTTTTGCCCTTGAAACATGCCAGACAGGAGGCTATGTTTCCCAAAGGTAACTTTCAATCATTCTGTACACATTGGAATTTGTGTAATTTCTTCCATTTACTACAAATAGTTTCTTATCAATTAGGAGAAGCAAACTCATTTTGGGTTAAAGTTTATCTCCAGAAAGTCCAAAAATGTTCTGCTAATCACGGGGTTCATCAATTTGCCCAAGTCAGTATTTTGTCTTATTATTCCCTCATTTTGATGGGACTTTTATTTCCGCGTAGTTAATTCTCATTCGAGTATGATCTGCTGCTTGAAGTAATGTGTTCTGCTATTGTTGTCTGAACTCAGCCACAGGAAAGTCCCTGATGGCTAATAAGGGTGGGTAAGAATGCTGGCTTGATCAGTGTTATGGGTTTATAAGAGGGCACTCATCCTCCGTGCACATAACTATGTTGCTTTTCTTCAACGCCTCTGAAAGATAATTTTTCATACATTACTGCTGGTTGATGATCCTCACATCTTACTCTCTTTTACTCCTCACTTTAGTTTATTCTCTCGAGTATACACCAGCAATTCTTCTGAATTAATTGTGATGTGAGACAGCAAGGGGGGGCAATGATCTACCCCATTGCCCATATTTGTTACTTGCACACTACACTCCACCTCTCATAGAATTCACTTTTTCTTGTCTGAGAATGTTCCTAATCTTGAAAAGGTGGTGAAAGAGTTAATATTTCTAACTCTAAAAGCTTTTCGTGGTTGCTGTTTCCCCCTCCTTCATTGGAGGCTCTCTCTTTTTTCTAAATATCAGTATTGGGCGTTAGTGGCAAATATGCAACCACAGCTGGGAGCACCTGAGGAAAGTTTGTGATCGCTTGTATATCTGGATGTGCCTAATGTGGTGATGACTGCACTGTGGTGTTGCTGACATCTACAAAAATGTGTTGGGTGATCTTTTCTTTGGGGGAGTTCTTTGGAAAATATATGATTGGGAGGAGTAATTCTGCAGGGCAAAATTCTGCTCACAGCTTTCTTTTATGCACTTGTAGTTCCTGTGACATTTATTGTCCTAGCTGGGGCACCTTGTGTCCATTTAAGACAGTGGAGAATGCTACCTGCCTTTAAACATGGTGCCCATTACAGCCTCTTTTGTACACCATCCTTTTGCCTGGCTCCAAAGAACTAACTCATACCATTGTCAAATGTTCCACCCTGCCCTGTGCTGGTGGAAATGGGTGGTCAAGGTCTCTCACTCCAACTTTCACAACCTGAAAAGCAGGAAAAGCCAGGTACAGTCAGACTCCATGTTCCTTTGTTGAAGAATTCTTCCGTATGCTAGTTGCCAGTGATGTCTTCATTCTTTCTGGAGCTACGGTACAGCAGAACCAATCTAATGCTGAACAAGTATGGCATGGAGTGGAAACCAATGAACCCCCCACCCGTTCAAACTGCAGTATGTTATATACCCACTATCACGGGAAGCCATAGCAGGCCTTATATACACTCATATGGATTTACAGAACAATGCCAGCATATTTTGATGCATACTTGCTCTTGAATGAATACTTCTTATTCTGTCAGTAGCAGAGCAGAGTAAGTCTTGATGTCGCAGTTCTTAACATAGTATAAGATTCAAAATATGTCTTTTTCGAAACATTTCTGCACTGGACAGAGCACAGACAGGTCAGGCAAACAAGAAACTTAAAAACACATTACAACAATGAGACTGGATCACCATCTGTCTTTTTCATGCCTTCACAGGTTCAAAAACATGGAACGCCATGTCCCCAGTCAGGCCATGATTCGCCATGGCTGGCCCTGGATAACCTCAAAACAGGAATGACATTAAGAATTAAGTAGAAGATACCTGGCAATGGACGTTCAGATTCTGGTATATTAAAGACTTCATGGAAATTTCCTTTTTTGGTACTATGAAAACGGCTTCCGTCTTCATCTTTGCTCAATCCTGCGGGAGCGCTTGAGCTCACATTGCTTCTTGTTGATGCTGTCTGAACCTGTACAGAGACAACACAAATGCTCAAGGGTACACTTCACACAGTTTACCGTTTTCACATGACAAAGTAAGACCAATTCAGAAGTCTAAACTAGAAGCTGTCTTTTCATTCTAGCAATATTGATGCTTAGTGAAGAAAAACAGGAAGGATATGTCCATGTCTAAAGATCCCATTTTTGTGGCATTCATTTCGTCAGTAAACGAGTTCTTTGATAACCAGGTAAAATTGGTCATTTACTTGGCAGGACCCAAGGCACTGGAAGCCCTAGATGGGATTTTTTAGGCTCTTTTGAGAAATCCTAACATTGAAATATTAACCTCTTTAGGACTTTTGTCACAAAAGACTGCACATTAATAAATTAGCTTTTAGTGGCTGCTCTTTTTTCATTTCATTGTTTATAATTTGTCTTCAATTCATTATATATTTTCTATTTATTTTTTACTAACAATGAAAATGACTAGCGTCCAGTAATAAAATAGTGTTTTCCTATATATTTTCAAATATACATTGTATTGTTGTTTTGCAGACTTGCGGATATTATTTCCATCAATGATATACTCCTACTATATTTATATAAAATATTTATGTATTAACACATTTTAAAATGACTACTTTATAGCTATGTTTATTGTAAAGCATGACATAATGTACAAAGCAGCCGAGGCTGTAAAACAAAGTAATAAATGAGGTTCTTGATTATGACAAAACATCTGTGGCTATGACCCTAACAAATGGATAACTGTACACTGATGGAAACGTTACTAATAACCAAGTTTAGCACACATGATAAGCTAAGCGTAGGTGGAATAAAACTCGGAAGAACAATAGAGATTCAGAGGCTGACCTCTTAAACTCATTACTGAAGATCAGAGTATTTTTGGCCGGTCTCAAGATGAAAAAACGTCTTCAGAGGTAAAAAAAAAAAAATTACATTCTGCTACATTCCTCACTTACAAATGCAGACTACACATGAAATGCCAGTCCAGTATTGCTCTACTGGAGGCCACTTTGTTTTAGCTTGCCCTACACAACCGGCCTGATGAGGGTAAAAAGAGGCTTCAGACTATTCCTGAAACCCGTGTAGTGTATCTAAAGGAGAAGGGGTTTTATATGCATATTCGATTTATCAGGACAAAGTAAATGGTAACTAGAGAAATTAATATGAATTGAGTAGAGAAAATGTAAGCACATACAACCAAGAGTAATCAACGTACATTTGATATATTCTTTCAAATCATAAAGTAGTACACAACAAGGCGCCATAAATCAGAAAATTAGGTGATGGTACGGTGCTAAAGTGCACCAAACGTGAGGGTGAGTAACTGAAGGTTCAGCTTAAGAGAAAAAACAATTGGCTTCCAACAAAAGTATATATCCCGAGGCTGTAGGTCACTTATAAAATTGAGTCCCAGATGAGCCCCCGAACAGTGGCCAACAGGTCAGTCAATAAGAGTGGAAGTCAACTTTTCGACCCGTGGAGTCAATTTTGCTGGGCCCTCATCAGGACAAAGCAAATAGGCACATTTGAAGTAATAACACTGCTAAAAAAGAATTAAAATACCACATGAGTCACATGTAACTGTGCGGTACCTTTAATCACATCCCAAAGAATTCACTGATATCTGCTAAGGTGGGAAAGTGAACAGCAGTGCAAAATATTCACTGTCTGCTGAAGTGCAATTGCAGGATTTTCTTGGTTTGATTTATGTTCATATCTCTAGGTAAAATTCACATACTCCTGGTAAATACTGTTTTCTAACAATCAGCCCTACTCAAAATACCTTTCATGCTGTGTGACCTTCAAATTGTTATCTTCCAGCACAGTATGTGGGTCAATGTACGCACACCTAGAGGGGTTTCTTGACTCTGTTCTGTATTAACGGTCACAGATGTCAGCAGCCGGGCGTACGCCCACCACTCTGTAGTGTGTGCGCAGGTGCACCTCAAAAACAAACCTTTGCATTTTTTTTAAAATCTGTCATGTGACATCAGTCTGTGCATGAATAACATTTGGGCATCCAGGATCCAGGGCACTGATATGTAACATGGATATAGATATCTCGATTACTTAAAATCAGATCATAGCCCTAAACTGTGAGAATTATGTTCAAAATCACTACCTTGCGAGTTAGGCATGTAGGTCTCACAAATGCATTAAAAACGTTTTTTTATTTTTATAAAACACAAAAACCGAGCATTTAAAATATCATAAAAATGGTGTTTGTAGTTTTAGGTTTAAACTAAATCTAATGCACCAAATTTGCCTGAACTACATGGACAGCTTGTTGATCTTGTGCCAGCATACTCAAACAGATGATGAGTTTGGAAGATGGAAAATTAATATCACATCACAAAACTGACGAGTTAAAACTGGTACTGTGAACTCTATGGTCAGCTACGTGGCTCAAGAAAAAAAACGGGTTAGCATTCAAGATTAGTGTTTAAGTGACAAAACAGGACATTCAATACACATCACGTGCATTAACAGCAAACATTACAAAGGAGCAAATGCACACAAAGAGCATCAGCTTATGAAGACATGTCAGAAATAAATAATGTTTCCAAGCTATGATCCATACCTTGTCATGACCTGATAGCTAGCAGGAAAAGAAACAACAAACACAAATGTGACAGTGACAAAAGAAAAAGTGAAGTCTCTAAAACAGTATATACAGAGTGACACAGACTTTAGCCCACAAAAAGTACAATACTGTACACAACAAACATACATCTCCAGGCTGCCTTTTACCAGTGGTTAGAGCACACGTTTATCCAAGTGATCATTTTGATGATTTTCCAATTTTCAAAAAGTAATTCTGCATTGAAAGTAATAGTTAATGCTGGTTTACATAACATATACCCCGATATAGAATTTGACATTATAACTTTGGTCGCATCCAGTGCATCTACATGGTTTTAAAAGAAGAACAGGACTATAAACTTTTTTATTCCATTTTCAAACCGCCAGAGTCTTTTATATTGTTACAGCTGCCTTTAGAGGAATGGTCTAATACCAACTGGGTTTAAACCAGAACAGAGGAGTGTTAAGAGTGTCCTTAAGATTCTGTACATAGAAAAAGAGACGGGTCCCACAACTTTTTATGTATGTACAGATGTTTTGCTATACAGGATGATAGGAAACACAGGTTGCAATTTCTGAACTGTGATATTTGGGTATGTCCATTTTAAGCCTTCCCTGCACATGAACTCTTTTGGAACTTTAATTGAATGTGCCTTGGTAAAAACTTACTGGTTAACGAGGTGCATACAATAGCAACAGTTCAACTTCAACCTCCAGCGCCTCTCGGGATACAAATAACTATCAAAACAAAGCTCAAAAAGACAGATACATCTATGATTGATGGCTGGGTTGGAAAGATCAGATCCGAAAATGTCACTGGGCATAATGAATGACATGAGACACCCCTCTGTTCACTATATTACAGCAGAGAATGGTGGTAAAAGTTCACTATCAAAAAAGAATGCTACATTGTTTACTAGATTTAAACTAAAAACACATTTTAAATGAAGCACACCCAAATGGTCCGGATATTATTTTTAAGTAAAGCCGAACTGAATTGGGGTTTCAATAAAACTATTACACAGATATGAGCTGTAACAGAATTTCTTCTCACTAAAATTTGGATCACAAAGATAATAAGCTCAGACACCAACACAACCAGGTACAGTCAGGATTATTGACACTTATAACTGGATTGTCTCTTTGCTGCTGCTGTGGGGAATTTCACCACCACCAAGGTATCTACAATCAGACGAGTTTGTCAACTCAACTTTACTCTAAATAGTATTTTCAAAACCACATGCACAGTTTATTTTCAGTACATGAGAGCAATTGGCAAGCTCCACAATTCTATTCCTTTCAAATTTCTGTTCTGATGTACTACATATACATTTGCCAGAGGTATCAATGCAATAATGGATTTAGAGTACCATATTTGTGCCCCAATAAGATTCTCCTTCAATCATTTTCCTAAAATTATTCATCTAAAGAATCACAGAAAGGTGAATATGTTCAAGGGTTTTACCACTTTCTAAATGTAGAAAATGTTGATCACAAACTATGGACATCTCAGAAAAGGTTACGGTGCAAAAAGTGGCACAAATATTGGGTTCGGAAGGTTTTCTAGAAAGTATCAACCAGTGTTTTTTTTTTATCAAGGTTAAGTACACAGGAGTAGGGTTATTCTTATACAATTTTAGAGCATAGCCTTTTGAAATTCTATTTTATTAGCAATAAATAGGCATAAAAAATTATAGAAGGGCTAATGCAGGCATGAGATTAGGTTTTAAAAAGTTGCAATAATTAGCTCTACTATATATTGCGCATTTACAATTTACATTTGCAACATGCTTGGATAGTTACTAAGGAAGAGACTAACTTGGACCTCATCTATAAATATGTGCTTGAATCACTGGAAAATGCAAAGTTTCTCAATATGCACTGAAGAACAAACAAAATACAAATTACCCGTCTTGACACCGTAGCGTTTAATCGCTCTTTTAGTTGTGGATCTGTAGGCAAGTTGATCCATATCATGTAAGGTGTATCATACTTTGATCGAAGTCTTGGACAACGTTTGAAGATGAAATCAATAAGGAAGAACTTGATTCCAGCATACAGCCCTAAAATTGAGAAAAGATGAACATAAATTGAGCAAATAATATAGTTGAATTAGCCCCAGCAATGAAGACCCAGTCAGTACTAAATAAATACGACTGATATTTACATTTAACAGCAAACCAACCATAAACACCCAGTGAGCACTTATTGAAGCAGGTTTTATGGTGCTGGGCAAGATATTCACAAAGATTTGTCAAACCGTGCTGAGAAGTTTAATTGATCAAAGTGTATGCCGCAAATTGACATTTAGTCTCTGGGTATTCCTATCAAATGTATATTTTACTTCGTAGCAAGTCAGTTAAAATAACCTAAGCGATAAACACTTAATGACTAAGGACGAGACGTACACAAAGTGCCAGTGTAGTTATTTAAAAGCAGCTTTGAATTATCATCAACAATCATTGGTAGTGGGTGAACTTTAAAGCAGGCAAGAGGTGAAGATACAACCCATCAGGGAGGCCTTAACAAAAAGAGCTGAGAAATGGGGGGGGGGGGGTCTCTCTTTGGAGAATATTTTTTTTTATAAAACTACTAGACAGTCTGTACACTGCGGAGCAAAATTTCTCACAGGGAAGGGTTAAAATCCAATTTCAAACAATGTAAGATATTGTGCCTCCTCATTTTTCAAAAAGTAAATAGCATCTCACTTGACATCCAAATTCAACTTCTGTTTTACCATCTTGCCTGCTTCATGCAGTATTCACCCTTGTAGATGCGAGAAATCTACTTGAAAGGCACAACAACTGCCTGTAGCCTCCACAGCTCCACTGTTAAGTCCAGAACCAGTGCATCTGACCTGAAAAGATCAGGTCTGGAGTGAATATAAACCACACGTGACTGTTGAGATCACTCCACCGGCCACAGGTGGTAAGAGAGGTTAGGATGTGGATATACCCTCCCGACTAGACAATTACTGTAAGGTATCCAGAACCATCCAGCTCAAGAACTAAAATAAACTAAACCTTACGTGGCATACACCGCTGAGTGTGGAAATGAGGCAATTCTTTTTTGTTATTAAACCTTACACACCTTACTGGTGTCATGCTTCACCTAAAGGTCAGGGTGGGCTCGACCGTGTTTCAGGGAGCACTTAGGAAATGTAGGCCTGGGGGTTTAAAGATAAAAATTCTACTCTGTTCCGTTGGGATATGTAATTTTTAATAGTATGCACAAAGGAAATGACGCTGAATATGGTCGTCAGAGTGGGAACCACACCCATCCTTGAGAAGTTTGGACACGGACAAGCTGTGTTATTTAAGCTAGCATTGGGAACAGGAAAAGCGCTAATGCCTGGATACACGCAAGCCTAATAGGTTGTTAATGGGGCAGGACCTTTATAGTAGTAAGTTTCGACAGAGTGCGCTCCTACAACCCGAGGTAATGTTTTCTTGGTCATGAGGGAGGCAGGGAGTTCTAACGCTGTAGCCTTTTACTTTCCAACAGCATTTGACTACAAGACAACCCCTTCCCGTGATCCGTGAGAAACGATTATTCCATTCAAATTGGTTAAGGGCATACCCAGACCTATGGCTAAACAATTGGTGTTGCGTATGTGTACACAGTGTGTTTTACCGAGTGTTTAAATTACTATGAGGTTGTTGGAGCCACTAACACGACGTACAAGTGGATTATAACTGATGTAGTGAGTGTATGAGTCACAATGAGATAAGGTATTTGCTACTTACGAGAGAAAGAGAATTGCGATAAAGGAACGCATGCTGCCAATAAGGCAAGGTGGGGTCAACGAGACCCAAAATCAGCTCTGCTACATGATCACAGATTACAGATCACGGAGTGATGGGAATAGGAGAACACCTAGCATGAAGGGAGTGCTGTACACAAGGACATTATTTACTGTAGTGCATAAATTGTATGTCTTTTGTCTCCTGTCACATTTCCTTACAGGCAGAGTTTTTACGTACATACCAGAGGAAGAGAAGATAACCCTCCATTCTTTCACGAGGGGGCAGCTTTCTGTTCCTTAAAAGATATACTTAGGAAAATCCTCAATCAATTGCAGGGAGGGAATGTTTGTGTTGCCGTGAAAAAAAGCCCAGGACTGAGCAGGCCATTTTTACGGGCTGAAACATTTTGGCAGATTCTTAGGGTCAGAGGACCATAACCTCCAAAAAGACCAGTTTTTTTATATTTTTTTAATATTCGCTACGTCCCCGTGCATAAAGGGATACCTGGGGAACAGAGTAGGATTTTTATCTTTAAACAACCCTGGCCTACATTTCCTAAGTGCTGCCTGAAACACGGTCGAGCCCACCCTGACCTTTAGAAGTCAGGGTGAACCAGATGATGAAGCATGACACCAATAGGGTGTGTGAGGGTTAAATAACAAAAAGGAATTGCCTCCTTTCCGCACTCAGTGGTGTATGCCACATAAGGTTTAGTTTATTTTAGTTCTTGAGCTTGATGGTTCTGGATACCTTACAGTAATTCAGGTCTGAAGTTAGCCGACCTGATAATTTCAGGCCTGGAGGCAACTGGAACATTAGCATGGCCTGGAGCAGTATCCCCTCTGGAAATACAGCTAAGGGCTACTTGCAACAAGTGCCTGTTTATCAATGATCTGTAGCTCTAGGATAATGAGGACTATCATCCACGACTCAAATGAACAACAAAATGTAAAACATTAATTATATGTATTTGTCAGGTTTAGCTGCTGTGAGTGGAGTGGAAATAAAATCCGGTCATGTCTCACCCACATGTTATGATTATCTTCGGCATATTCTCTGATGCAGCACTGAATCTCATAACATCAAGCATGACTGAAGAGCCGCACGCTGCATCTTATCCGGCAGCCTCCAGCAGCACGCTGAACTCATTTCCACAATCACATTAATCTGAGATACTCAGTTTTATGTTCTTGGACAATACTGGCATAATGAATGTATGCTCTTCCTGCAAGTCTTGGCTTGTTGCCATCACTTGCTTTGTGTTTATATTCGGTCCTATTGAACAGAGTGCTCTGCTTTTATTGCCACATTATACGGGGCATAGTAAACACTGCATCAGATAGATTGCTTGAGAACTTTCTGTTCACCACCTTTATATGGCTGAAAGTGCACAACATCCACACCTGCCAGAAAAATGTCAACATAAGTCACAGCAGAACAATAATGAGCTAGTGGAAAGAAAAATCCATACTGGGGGCGGAAAAATTAGATGAGAAGGGATTCCGAACCAGGACATTTAATAGAACAGTAGATTAGATGGAATCCAGACTTGGAAAAGTGTGGACATCACGCATCATGTTCTTGCAATCCTCACACAGGGCAACCTATTTTACATAAATGTGAATAATAAGCATGGACATTCTCCAACCACTTATTAAGATCAGACACGACGTCGGAGCGTGGTGGTGGTTTAAAAATGTACGTAGGTGTCGCACCGATCCGTGTTTAAGATATTTTGCTTCCCTATGGGTGACAAGTGCGTGAATGAGCAGTTTGTGTAGAAGAACATGTAGTATGCATGCGTACCAATAAACTTTGTATGGTAATACGTGTTACAAAGTGTAGAAGAGCCGTGTGTTTCGATAGCTGAATTAGTTTGTATGTCTGTGGCTCAGACCAGAAAGTCTGTCTGGGAATGGCAAGTTTGTAGGTCTGCTGACACTATGTATGCTGTAAATGTATGCACACTTCTAGTTTTTGCGCATATTTCAGAAAAAAAGCATGTTTAAGAGTGATTTATTCCGTTTTGGTGTAATCATCTCAATTGTAATTTTGTTGGGCTTTTTTTGTTGTTTGAGCGGTGTATGCCTATCGTTCTATAGCTGTTTGAATAGACCACTGGCAGCCATTTGTAGTCAAGTGAGTTATTCATGTCTCTAGCTAACCATTTGCATTGTCGTATAAACTGTGCATGTCTTAAGGAGTGGGTGTGGTGATGAATGCTGTTTATGTTCAATGTTCAGAATGTATGTGATTATCCGAGTTGTAGATACACAGCATTTGTTTTTTCATTCATGAAGTTCCAGCGCCTATTCTTCAGAGAGTTTTCATCATGAATACATAAAAAAGGGTGCGCACTATAGAAAACAAAAGAAGTATAGACCTTTATCAAACACTCACAGTTCTGAAAGATGTGTTTAACAACATTTCTCATTGACCCTGGAAATTACAGTCAATATGCAGAAAATCTAATACCCAGTATTAATCCTCTATAAACAAAGTTTCCACACATTTCATTTTCAAGGTCCAAACATCTGGGCTGAGATCCTAATTTATTTCTTCGAGGAATTTCTGTAGTACCACATGTCATCTTTAGAACACTTGGAGAAGTAGATCTAAAAACGGATGTTTTAGTGTAGGATGCAGAAAAACGCTTGGTTAGTAGGGAAGTGAGTCATGGTCTGCTGTCTGACCTGTGATATTGTCCTGAGACATGTTACAAGACACTATGGCATCTTCCCAAGGTGAGCTATACATCAATTTGAAATCCCAAGGGCCTTGCCTTTTGTGCCACATGTGGGCTAGTACTCTCGGCCCTACTGTATAGAGCATAGACATGCATTGCAGACGGAGGTCGCGCTTTGAGCTCCACAGGGGAGTGGGGGAAGGTGCACTTCATACAGCTCGATCATGGGTATTGCCTCAGCATCCTGGGCGTGCATACCATGGGCCGTAAGATTGAATTGGTGCACGTGCCATTCTATTTCAATGCTTACCAGTTCAACAGAGGCCACATTCTAACCCACATTGTATATCAGTAAGTTCATTAAGAGTGGCTGAAGAGATTACTTTCTTCACTCCCAACTGTTTATCCTTAAAGAATCAATTAATCATGGCTTTCAAGCTTCCATTTCTTTACCTCTGCTGAGTAAAATCCTGATTGACTGTTAAATGACCTAGCTCTCCATGGGCCAGATGTAGGTACATTTTATTTTCCGACCTCTTAAATACCGAGTCATACCGACTCGGTATTTCAGAGGTCGGAAAATAAAAGTACCGAGATGTAGGTAAATGCAGATGTGCAATTACCGAATCGGAAACAGTCGGTATTTTCCGATGCGGGAAATACCGACCAGTTAATGCCCATTCATTCCTATGGGCTTTGAAGCCCATAGGATTGATTGGGCATTTACCGGTCGGTATTTACCACATCGGAAAATACCGACTGTCACAAGGGTGCAGGGGGTGTCACTTTGACACCCTCTGGCACCCCCAAAAGAGGCTCGGGTGCCATGTGGCAGGCATACCTGCCCTAAGGGCAGGTCTGCCTGTCATATGGCATAGGTGTGCATGCACACATGTGCATGCACACCAGAAACGGTATTTTACCATCCAGTAGTATTTGATGGTAAAATACCGATTTTGTACTGCTTGTGGGACTCAGAAGAGTCCCACCTACATACCAATTTACCGGAATCCGTAATGATACCGACTCGGTATTTTACATACTCGGTAAATTTACCTATCGGTAAATTTACCGAGTCTGTAAAATACAGGGACCTACATGTCAAATTGCTCTTACCGGTCGGTAACGGCCGAATTCGGCTGTTTCCACCCGGTAAACGCCTACCTACATCTGGCCCCATGTTTCCTGCTGTTTTTCAACTTACGCATTGTTTTTTTTTCATTCCTTTGAACCTTGCATGTTGATGACTCGGCTTCAGTCTTCCAGTTGTGTTAACTATCATGGACGCATATAATTTACACCCATGGAATCAAGGTAGGGGTATGTTTTTCAGGACTGTCTTAGAGCCTTAGCATCTTAATGTACTAGAAGACAAGGGTTTTGGATGAGTGTTTATAGAGGCAACATAGTTCCTGATCTTTGTCTCACTTCCCGGACCTATCGGGATAAGTGTTACTTTTTCAGTTAAAGTCTTTCTTAGACTATAGTAGAGGTTCGTGAAACACTGTATTTTAGTGTAACACAACTCTTTCTATGACCATCCTTCCTGCTTCCTTTTAGCTTGAAGTACAGTGTACTGGCAATAGCGGAGGTACAACAGGAGTTTGGCATCATAAGCCTGTGGTCAACGATAGCAATGCTATAGATCTGTGGTATAGTTATCAGACATGTTGACTTTAGGGGCGGACACCATTCTTATTGATGTAGGAGTTCTTGCCTATTATGACTGAAGGCTGCTGGGAGGGGCTTAGCCATACCATTTGACTGCTGAAATTGTGCATGGTGTTGTACTGAGTTTGAGGGTGACCATCCGGATTTACTCAGTTGCCACATGTCAGATCTTAGTTTTTGTGCAACACTTGTTCATGAAAAGTTTAGTGTTTGGAGAAAAATAGGTAGTTTGCTTATGCTTTGATTGTCGGGTCAACCACAGTACATACTTATACATCTATAAGTGTTAACAAAGAAGAATTTACCAAAGCAGCATACATTGGGCACTGCAAAAACACAACACAAAGTGTGAATATTTTTCATGAAGATAAATTTCATTACAAATAAACAAGACCATGGATACTGGTGCACATATGGTAATCTAATTGTTTTGGGTCTTGTTGCAATAGGTGAGCAGGAAGCAGTGTAAACTAGAGCAAAAACGATCATCAAAGCGGATACATGACATTAGGGTAGGTGGTGGCAAAAATTACTGACCTACTCTGATATTGGAGTTATTCAGCAAGCGCCAGAACCAGTCTTATGCTACAATATTTTTATTGGCTCTTGAGACCGGACAAATATTTTGAGATTCACGGGTCTCACAAATTAATTCAGCCCCAAATGCAATGGCATAATGCAGTAATCTACTCTTTAATTACATTGAAGGTGGTTTGCCCCCCTGGAAATGATCTGCTTGCTTAACAGTGTATACACCCCAAAACAAACAAAAAAACTGTAGCATGCACAGCTGGAAAGTCAGATTTAGGAGTCAAACCGCCAAGAACTCGAATTCTAAACATGATTGTGGGTTTGTTGATATCCAATTTGCTAAATTTGTATCGGTTCACACAGATCTGACATAATGTCCTGAAGTCATACACTGAAACTTTCTTCTCATAGTCGCAGAATCCATACCCATCATTATGATAGTGATGCATTAGGGGTTTTGTTGTATTGTAACACTTTACAATAGCAAGTAACTAGCAGTGGCTTGGTCAACACGGTAAGTCAGATTCAAGCAACTAATTTGTTGGTGAAGAAATACCACCAATGCTGGCAGGCATTAGGTTTTCTTCGACAAACACCAAACGCATTTCTCTAACTTCCCTTCTGAATAAACCAATGTAACGGTCTTGTAATGCAAAAGACAAATAATTACATTACCCATACAAAGTCCAATCATTTTGTAGGGGAGAAAGCAGGATGCAATAAAGGCTGCCCATAGAGCCACATAGAGCTTCTGTGTTATTTCTGGCTGGACCCACATGAACAAGCTGCGAACAAGAAAAGGCCTCATTAAACAGGTGAGTTTTAATGGTAACAAGTGGATAAAACGTTTTACTTCAAGGAAATAATAAATGAGAATAAAATAAACATACTTCTTAATTTTTTCCAGTATGTCTGCCATCTTGCCAAACAGGTTCTGTGTTGAAAGCAAAAGTTGTTAAATTTCTGTTCATGTGTTCATGGTTGAAGACACTTGACACTGTCAAAAAGTAAGTGTGAGGTCTATTTACACTATACAGCAATGTGTGCAATCAGTTCAAAATGTATGCCAAAGTAATGTCTATTTCCTGTAGTGATACAATGCTCAGGATGTTTTAAGGATTGTGCAGTAAGGATGATATATACATGTACTACTCTTGCACGTTAAATTACTTGTTAAAGCCAATTAGAACATTCGTACTCCGGTTCACATTTTGAGTGAATGGTAGTCAGTCATTAAAGGCCTGCACAGTTTTCTGTTCATCGAAATACAACTTACTAAGAATGGCAGTCCGTAAAACTTTGTTAGCTGCATCAGTGCATCGTTTTGGATTCATCTCATATTTTACTTGGGAGGGGATTCTGCAACAATAGTAGGTGCTCTGTCGAGGAGCTAGATATTGATTACTGTGTAAGCATTAAACCTCAAATAAATAGATCATGGCCATCTTTCACATTCTCTGTGGAAGTGGCATCGAAACTTTGGACTTGGACCTACTACTTTGGAATCACAGATCAAGGATTGGAGGTTTTCCCTTGCAAGACAGAGAGAGAAATCTTGCCTACCAGATGAAGTAGCCAGTCGCATCTACTTTGAGTTACAAGTCAATAAACAAAATGATAGGGTGGGTTTTTTGATGTGTTGGGGAACCAAGATCAAAAGAGGCATAGCACAACTCATTTCATGCAGAACAAGCAGTTGCAGGGATTGAGTATTGCATGTGTCGACCTAGAGGTGGCAGGTTTACAACAATGTCAATTCATATTAAACTACATTGGCCCACAATTGGAATGTGAACTAAATCTGAGAAACAATGTAAGTGCTAAACATTTTTTTTAACTAACTATTTAGCAGTAGTGGTTTTCACTGTGGCACAAAAGCAGTAGCAATACTGGTCCCATGCGTCCTGTTAAGTTATGTTATGTTATGTTATATTAATTTATTGTGCGCACAGCTACTCCAGCCAAGGAGCGTCCCGGCGCATAGGCAAGGAGAACATAACACAACAGGAAAAGATAAGATATGATAGAGGCAGCTAAAACAAAAATGTTTTTATCGCTCTCCGGAAGGACATGAGGTCCTCCAGCAAACGAATTTCAACAGGAAGGGAGTTCCAAGCTAAGGCAGCTTTTACGCTGAAAGAACGACCCCCCATGCGACTGAGTCTGAATCTGGGGACTACAGCAAGGGCCTGGCCCTGGGAACGGAGGGTACGAGTGGGGACATAAAAAGAAAGGCAGCTGGACAAGATTTCTGGGCATATACCTCTCAAAATCTTAAAGGTCAGACAAAGGACCTTAAAGAGGATACGCTTCCTCACTGGAAGCCAGTGTAGGGAACCAAGGACACTTGCCACCGGGCAAAATCTGGGCAGGCCAACAACAGCCTTAGCCGCAGCATTTTGGACCCGCTGCAGGCGAGTTAACTCAGCCTGATTAGCCCCCGCCAGAAGAGAGCTAGCGTAATCCAGGCGAGAGATGATAGTTGCCTGGATTACCAGCTGCCTGGTCGGGGCATCAAAAAATTTGAGTACAGGTCTTAAACCTCTCAACAGACCAAAACAGCAGGCAGCTGTTTTTTTGGTATGCCCTACAAAGGTGAGGCCCGCGTCCAACCAGACCCCCAGATTTTTCACCTCCGACACCGGGGTTGGAGTAGGTCCCAGCTCTAAAGGCCACCATTGGTCGCCCCACAGCTCCACTCCCTTGTCGACAATCATTACCTCCGTTTTTGTGGCATTGAGCTGGAGACAGTTTCCTGTCAACCAGCTTGCCACCGCCTTCAGTCCAGACTGAAACCTGGGGGCATCTTGTTCCGCGTCCCCGCTGAGAGTAACCGCCAGCTGTGTGTCGTCAGCATATGAGACCAGAGTTAGGCCCCATTGCCTAGCGACATCAGCCAGCGGCCTCACGTAAAGATTGAACAACGTGGGACTCAGCGAGGATCCCTGCGGAACCCCCATGGCCAGCGGTTGAAAGTTGGACTTGAAGGGAGGGATGGCAACACAGAAGGAACGATTGTCGAGGAAGGAGCGGAACCATTGCAGCGCCTGGCCGCCAATACCGATCTCCTCAAGCCGATGCAGGAGGATGCTGTGAGATACCGTGTCAAAGGCGGCGCTAAGGTCTAACAATATCAGCGCCGACTGTTTGACCAGCATCCAACCTCCCACGGAGATGTTCCACCATCACAAGAAGGGCGGTCTCCGTGCTGTGTCCAGCACGGAAGCCGTTTTGTGTGGGGTCGAGGGCGTTGGTCCGGGCTAGATGTTCTGACAGGGCCAGATTGACGTGGGCCTCTGTGATCTTTGCCGGCCAGGGTAACAGCGAGATGGGACGGTAGATTTCAGGCTTAGACGGATCCAAAGAGGGCTTCTTAATAATTGGGGACACCACCGCCTGCTTCCACTTAGCTGGAACAACACCCGACTCCAGGGAGAGGTTGACAAGGGAACGCACAGCGGGGCGTCCCATGAAGGTCTGATCTCGAAAGAGAGCAGGTCTTACTGGATGAGATGGAGATCCAGATTTAACTTGCAATGCAAGTTTGTCAAACCCATCCGAGGTAAGTAGGGGGAATGAGAGCAGGGTAGTCTGATAAGGTGTCCCGCTGGAGCGTTCCAGACCGAACCCTGTGCTAGGGAATGTCCGATAGATTGCTTGGACTTTTCCCAAGAAGTAAGAGGCAAGGGTTTCGCAGTGGGAGATGGAACTCACGGCCGTAGAGGTAGTCCGCTTCGCCATAAGATCTTTCACGGCCTTGAAGATGGCCTTCGACGGGTTGGTGCTGTTTCGGAATTCTGCGGCGTAGAAAGCCGCTCGAGCTCGACAGATAGCCCGATGATAGAGCTTGACGGACATGGCGTATACAGCTTTTAAATCAGCCCCATACGTCTTCCGCCATGCCCTCTCCGCCCGTCTACAGGCTCCCTTCAGGGCACGTAGGGCGCCATCGTACCAGGGACTCAACTCTCTAGTATGGATTTTAGTCGATACAATGGGTATCAGAGTGTCCAGAGCCCTAGTAATCCAAGAACAAAAGAGGTCATACCCCTCTTCTACGTCCTTCAAAGGACCCAGCGGCTCCTCTAGCAAAAGGCGATGGAAGTCTTCTAGCCTGAGTTTCTTCCACGACCTCCTAGGTACCCGTCTGACCGAAGAGATGGAGGGAGTGGCCGAAATAGTACAGAGGATCGACACCAAGAAATGGTCAGTCCACTCTACCGGAGAGATAGAGGTAATTTTAGCCTCCGGCAGATTGGTGAAAAAGGGGTCGAGGATATGCCCCCCGTATGGGTAGGCTGGGTGACCAGCTGGGAAAGTTGAAAGGCCTCTAGGTCGGAGGAAATACAGCGCGCTGTCAGACTGGAGAGGGTGTCGAAATGCAGATTCAAGTCACCCATGATGGAAAAGTTGGCGCAGTCAGCGACCAAAGTGCCAACGATATCGGGGAAAGCATTTCTAAACACCGCATCACTACCCGGCGGACGGTATAGAACCATCCCGGAGAGCGTGAACTCAGGGCTGACAGAGACCTTAAAAGAGGCGCTTTCACACCCGGAAATATTGAGGCCACTCCACACACAGGAGTAGCTAGACCTAACTATCAAGGCTATACCCCCACCTCTGGAAGATCTATTCAAGGTGAACATAGAATAACCAGGAGGGCAAGCGAGATTGAGTATAGCAGCATCCGCTTCCTGAAGCCAAGTTTCAGTAATGGCAAAAATATCCGGGGCTTCATCCTCAATAAGGTCATAGATGTTCTGGTGATGTTTCACAGCCGACCTGACATTCAGGTTCAAAATCCGCAAAGAGGATGGAGAACCCCTCATGCGGCGAACATCTGAAGAGTTTTTCCGGGGGAGAGGCCTCGGAGGGTCAAGAGCCCAACCATTACACGGGCAACGGAACGGGCCACAGAGCGGATGGACAGGCGGGTGAGTACAATTATGGCTCACCTGACCGATGGAGTATAAGCTCTCCCTGGAGTATGTCAGCATAGCGGCACAAATGATGGAATACTAGCCGCTACCCAGCAACCGCAGCGTCCCGCACAGCCTTAGCGCGGACGGGCGCAGACGGGCAGGACTCTGGCACGACTCCGGCCACGCGAGGGCGCGTCCGCTACGCGATCCCGCTACGCTAGGGGAGGAGCATTAAATAGGCGTTCCCCCGCTGGCGCATGCGCAATGAAGCGCAGTTAGATCTACTACCTCACCTCAGCCCCAATCCAAGATGGCCGACCCACCCCAGGCACCAAACCCACCAAGCGGCGGTGAGGACACAGTTTATGTGCAAGTAAGGGGAGATGGAGAACGAGGGTCTAAAACAACCTACAAGAAAGAAAAAGGTAATTAAAATACAAAGCTTTCCAGCGAGCGCGCAAACGCTCCCGTCAGCTGTGCGCTCCTTGTCAGGGGGAGGGAGAGCGGGGACTCGCCTGTCCTTCACTGACTTGCTATTGGAGCTTTCAGATGCGTTTTACCAAATTCTGCATGGTTCTTCTTTCATGGAAAACTGATGTTTACTGCCCTGAACTTGGAAACCCTAGTGTGTTTCAAAATTCCAAACTTAAAAAAGCAGCAGCTGGCAGCAGAAATGTCTCAATCCTGGCTGCTCCTTTATGGGATGAGACTTTTCTAAACCTTTGCAAACAACAGGACTAACTAGGGTTCAGGAAAGCTCTGAAAGCATGTCCCTCAGCTCTCTTAATTGGTCTAGCTAGGTTTTCCTCATCTACACAGCAAAGAAGCGCTTGTTAAACAATGTCCTAAGTAAATGCTACAAATTGGTTAGAAGAGCGGCATTTTGTGAATTGGAATTATAATGTATTCCTTTCATACAGATTTATATTTTTTTAATTCAGTTTAGAGTTGGATCACTGAACCCTTCCTACAATTCCTTCTTTAATGGCGCTTATATTTTCATACGCATGCACTTATCAAAGCTTTATTTTGAAAATGTAATGGTCAACAAAACATCATATGAAAGCACTTGGTGCCTCACTTCTAGAGGAGTTAGAGATGAAGCTCTTAAGTGACAGTACTGTGAAATACGTCGACCAGTAAAATATAAGTTACGTGAAATGGACAACAAACAAGTAGCCTCTTTACAAGGCATGCTATCTGTGAAAATGTGATGAATTGAACAAACAAATCTAGATAGTGCTTGGAATGGGTCAACAGCGTTGAGTTTGAAAGGCACAGGCAGCAGTTGTGTTCAGATGACTTTCCAGATTATTGGACAATAAAATGAATACATCACTACTTCATCACAGTTCTTACTAGTAAAGGATGAACACGTAACCAGGCAGATCAGAATTGACGTAAGAAAAATATTGTATACCCCTGTTAACCTTAATATCAATAAACTGGCTTGGTCAACCTCTTCTGACAATGAATGTGGTTGAAGATTCTGGCTCCTCAGAAGCGTGCAGTGTAAGTAAAAATCCAGAACCTCAATAATTTCATGTGATTGTCTAATGCAGATTGCAAGAATGACAAACTTTAACACACATTCATTTGTCGACGACAGTCATCATTTAAGGATATAACTATGAGCACTGCCTGCTTGTTGCAGACCAAAGAAACACTGACTGCCATGTTTTGTGAGCTCTTGAAGGATGCAACTTTCAAATCTCAGGAAAGGGAATTTCTCCAAGGACTGGAGCTTGGCATGTAGCCAGGGACATTGCCAACCAACTCTGTGAACACCCTCTGACACTTTGTTGAGATGCAGATTCTATAACTAATTCAATGTGGCCCACGTCATTTCCATTCCCATCCTAGCTGCATTGGACTAGATGGCTTTTGAACAGAGCTTCTGAACAGGGAACTGTACATGAGCGCTCCAGGTTTTTAGGAAGGAAAGCTGCTGCTTTGATCTTGGATGTAGGTGATGTTCTTGTTGACTAAAAGCAGAGCTCTTTTATTAAGTGATTGATGGCAGTTTAGACTTGCAAGCAAAATAATTCTGGCTAGATGTCTTCTTGGATGAATGTGACCAGAGTCTTGATTGTGCCTATCGCCTACTTTGGGATTCAGAAAAGCATAGAAGAGAGAGGTATGTGCCCTTGATGCTTGTAACTGAAAAACATCTTTGTATGAGCAACGATTTGGAAGCATGAGGGAGATAGAAAAAGAATATCTTCTTTTTTTTTTGCTTTGTAAAATTATGAAAATTACGCCATTGCAGTTTAAATTTTACCCTGGTCAAATCTAAAGTTGTAGGGTTTTGCTAAAGATTTACACTAAGTGTTGTGGGTTATTTATCTTTGTTAGGTTGTCATTTTCAGAGTAGCACTCTCTTTATCCGTTACCTCTAGCTGCTGCATTGATCTCTCAGCAGATACTCTGGCCACAGCAAATGGCAAAGCCTCTGAACTGCTGCTGGAGTGTGTGGCGCCCAGCAGCAAGCTAACCTCATCAAGTGAAGGGTAGCTGACTGATGGGTAGATGTGCCCACCCACACCCGAGGCGTATGCCTTCCACAAAAGGTAGGTGAGCTGAGAAGTAGACAAATATGCCACACAGAATACTTGAAAATATATATGGAGGTTATATCAGGGTACATACGATTTTGAAATTCTTCCCTGCCTTAGTTGAGGTGTGTGCAGGATCATGGAAAATTAATTAATTGCTGGTAAACTAAATTCAGACCAGACTGTGAACACTATGAACCACTAAACAGAGATTCCTTTTGGTCACTGTGATACTTAAGTTTCTGTTAGAAACGTAGCCCGTACTTCCTGTAAAACCTTGAGATGCCTTGGTTCCCTGTAAACCTGTTATCCTATTTTAGGTCAAAGGCTTTAAGTCTCAATATGATTTTCAGTAACTCTGGATGGAACGGGGCCGGAAGGAGTAACTTCTTAGCACTTATACAGGCACTAGTCCATGCATTAGAATTTGCAAAACAGTCTGCTAAGCATTCAGTTCTCTAAAAATCCGACAATGCCAGTTTCTATGTGGCGGTGTCCAATTTTTCAGAAGGAATATGTCTGGCAGACAAGGCCATAATGTCGCATCCATAGATGTCCCAAACGAATATGTGACGTTACAACGCGATCACAATTATTGCGGTACATTACATCGCAGTTTTGACAACGCAAGTCATTACAACGACTTGCGCTGGAGGGTACTGGACTTAGGAATAGTATGATTTACTATTCCATCACCAGTCTACGTACAGTAGGGAAGGTGTTGTAATAGTATATTATACTATTCCTTAGGTTAGAGCACCATCCAGCTCAAGTCGTTGTAACGACTTGTGTTGTAATACCAGCGATGTAAAGGCATTGCGATGCAATGCCCGCATGATAATGGATGTTTTCCGTCCTAAACACTTACCCACCAGGAGGAACAACAGAGAGCCTTGGGTCACTTCAGGAGCGCAAGTGAGAGACTGCACCTGCTCCACTGCCGCGAATATGCCTAACTCACCTGAACTAAGCTGCTGAGAGTGCCTGTGGATGAGGCACATTCAGGAATTTCTAACATTACATACCGGCCGGTCTGGGTAAGACTCGATTCAGGCCTGCTGCCAGAGGGAGAACTTGCTAAAATTAGCGCCGTAATGCTGGAACACTATTGACTTTAAGCCAGATTCACAGTGGCCTCTTAAGATTCAGGCTACTAGTGGGACATACCGTAGATGTTACCAAGAGTGAATGGGGATAATCACAATCTCTAACGTGAGGAGTGAGTGGGACAGGGAAACTCCAAAGAAACACTAGAGCCCCAACCTTAGGGGAGGAATCTATAATTGATTGTGAATGTCATATTTTCCTTTGTGTGGTTAGCAGTAGAAAAAAATGGATAATGATTTCTTGCTTCTGCTGTGCATATTTTGAGTTGTCAGCCTGTATTCACTATCCTGTATCCACCTTTACTACTGGGCCCTTCCCTGTGGGAGCCTTGGGCTACTCAGACCACGCATTGCTGAGAATCAAGTGCAGAAATGGGATTTGGCCCAGTTGCTCAGGATCTATAGTAGGTCAGGCCCTTGTACATCAGCAGTAAAAGGCCTTAACCCACACAATTGGGCCCAGTAGCCCCTACATTCCCAGTGGCCCTCGGAAACGGGTTCTGACACATTTGACCTGTATTATGTGTGCATTACTCAGCAAGTGACCATCTTTTTAAGACACTAAAGCCTACATGATTTTCATTGCTTGTTTTAAAAGCAGCAGTAACATCCAGCTTTCCATGGGCTTTCAGTTCATATCTTTTTGATTATGTGAACTATGGATTTAATTTCTTACACAACAGTGAAAACATTCATCATTGTCTACTGAACCATCAAACCAACGTGAAAATGGACATGGTGGCATTAACAGAATGAACATATAGAAACATATTTCAATGTGCAAAGTAAACAAAAAATGATCATTATAAGAAGACAGTAGTTAATACAAATATGTTACTTTTCACTTGTTACAAGAAATGCACTCTAAAAAACAGAAACGTCTTTAGACAAGAGAAAATTATTATGAATGGTGACGGCACACTAATAAATTCCCAAACACCCAAAATGGCAATGTCCTCTGATGACTGCTTCTTAAAGCATGTTAAGTGTCCATTCAATGGCAGTGAAAATGAAGGGGTCACTCATTCACTCTGGGCGTCAATAGCTCATTTGTGCCCTCCTTGCTCGCTACTAAGGGGGTGAGGCAGGAGGCAGTCACTGATACCATCTAATCCCACTCTCAAAACCCTAAGGGTGTTAAGAAGATCGATTCTATTTTACTAAAATTCTAATGGAACGGTAAACGTTCCCGTATTGCTCTTGCTTCCTTAAGGAAGGACAAAGCCCATGCTGGAGTCTGTTTCCCTGATTTTAGAGCTTACCATCGTGCTTTTTCCTTGAAACAGGCATCTGTTCAACCGATCTCCCCTTTTATCCTCCTCTTTGGCTGAAAATAGAATTCTTTTTTATTTCTCCCTTTGATTTCCGTGAAATCTTATCTTTTACATCTATTTTGACTTGTCTCCGTAATCCTATTATTTCTCATTCCCGTAAGCTCCTTCTCCCTTTCTTGTCCTCTTCTTATCCTTCTCTTTCTCTCCTTTTTCTGAAAAACTTGGCATTCCCAAGGCCTGCGAAGGATTTCTCAACTCCTCTCTCACAACCATCCTCTTTCCTTTTCGTATCTCCAGTTTCAATTTTCTCTACCTTCCAGTTCTCGTTCACAATATAATTTACTACTTCCCATTCTTACTCAATACCTTCAGTCCCTACCAAATTCTAATGACATCCATATCCTCTATCAATCTATATCCTCTGCATTAGATTCCTCTCCCCGCATCATTTCTTTATAAATCTTTTCATCTCTCCCTAGACAGATCCAAGACTAAGACTGAACTAGCCTGGGAACAAGACCATTCACAAGAATGGCCGGTCCCATTTTGGGATAAGATTTGGTCTAAAATCCATAAAACCTCTAGAGCTGCTAATACCACCCAAACCCCTTATTTCATTTATAATCGAATTTTGTTTACCCCATTAACTTTGTCAACTTTCTCCTCAGACATTCCCTCTACTTGCTGGTCATGTCCTTGTTCCTCTGCAGATTTGAAACATATGTTATTTGATTGTCCTCCCATACTCCAATTTTGGAAAATGGTTTGGCTATAAATCCAAAAGATTTTTCAGTTTCAAGTCCCCTTCTCACTTACTCACATTTTTCAAGTTCTCTCCCTCCTACTTTTCCCCAATCCCATCAACAATACATGCTCATAGATCTTTTGATAGCTTTTGCTTTTCACCTTATTACCTCTAATTGGAAACAAGCTACTAACGTTACATTTCGTGCTTGGTGGAACACGGTTTGCTTTCATCATCGACTTGATACTAATTCTGTTTCCCCCCATCTCCCTAGCAATTAAAAG
Organism: Lissotriton vulgaris; assembly: GCF_964263255.1. NCBI lineage: Eukaryota > Metazoa > Chordata > Amphibia > Caudata > Salamandridae > Lissotriton > Lissotriton vulgaris. The sequence continues at coordinate 1,433,229,103 of NC_141685.1, read as the reverse complement.
GGATCTCCTTTGGCAAATTATTTTTCCTCATCTGCTCCCTCAGTCACTACCTCCAATGCTAGATCTGTTGAAGTACGAAAACCACCTTGATTCTCCCATTGCCTTTTCTTAATATCTCTTATTGAACGTTCTATATTATTGTTTTGAACATATTGCATACTTTTTCAATATTGCTATGCTTGCGTTGCTTTCTCTATGTACACAATTTTGATTGCATTTCTTATATATTCATATATACTTTGTAATATCATAATTTTCTTTATTACTGTATAATCTAATGGCTTATTATTTTATCTGTTTCTTCATTTTATGTTCTGTTCTTTTGTACTTTAATAAACTCAAACTTAAAAAAAACCCTACGGGTGCCTGGATAATGAGAGTTTAGAGGAATAGGAGGGGACCCTGGGATGGTAAGCAAGTAAATGTTTGGTTTCAGTAGATCTGATCAACCATTCCTGAAAAAAGTAAGGAGGCATTTCACCACTTAGGCTCATAGAGGTCAGTACACACAGGGTAACACAGGGCTGGCACTTCCATGATAAGCAGGTAGGTATGAGCACCAAGGTAGTACTACATTGCTGTAACAGGAGGAAAAATTGCCTGCTTGACGGTATATGGACTGCTCTAGCTGTCAATGTTATTATGCGTGTAGCACAGGTTGATTCTTGATGTTCCAGAAGTAATGGAGACAGATGCAGTAAAGCCAAATGCTACTCAGGGTGTCCAAGATCTGAGAACAGGCAGGAAAACATGCAGACAAACATGCATGATGGTCACTGCTGTGGTTACCTTCAATGGCTATTTGATACTTAGCTAACAATGTCTCATTTTGATTACCAGCTTTATTTTCTCTTCACCTGGCTAATATTTCCATACTCCCATACAGTACCTGTGCTTTCTGTGCCACATCCAGAACCAGCTGAAATTTCTCTGACACAGTCAAGTCTTCTTTGGGAGGTTCCTTTAGACACAGGAAATAAATATTTTTAATGTCACTGAATCAAGTATACATTTCCTCTTAATCTTAATACTGTTTTAGATCTGAAGATGCAGATTTGAAGAGTACAAGAGCTGTCAGTGCACAATTCATAAGTAACAACTGTAACATGGCAGATGTGAAGAGTTAAAATAAATGCTGCAGACATGAAAACTTAAAAATAAACCCAGGATGCTTAAATATTTAAATAGTATGGAACCACTGAAGTTAGTGTGTATTCCACTTTCAGAAAAGAAAAGGTTAAAGTGGCGTTATAGTTCAGGAAAAACATCAGTTACAACCAACACATTAAAAAAAAGATTAAAATTCAACAGTTAACAGTTATAAATAACTGACGTAACCTACACGCAATACACTATTTATGACGTCACCTATTACATAATTTATAGCATCATTAATACCATCACCGATGACATCTAAAATTACACCTTGCATAGTGGTGCGCGAGTTATAGTTACTTCAGTTAACTATTTCTGCTGGACCTCAGAAGGTTTTTTAAATCGTTTTTTTACATTTGTTACTTTGGGATTCCATCCTAATGATGGAAAATGAAAAAAATTACAAACTTAAGTGATTTATTAAATGAAATAATGTTTATTGGTATTTAAAAATAAAAAGAGAAGAGAAGAATGGCAGGAATCAATCTCAGCTCAATGTACATGTACAATCCATTATATCCTGTCCTACTTACCCCATCTGCTCTCAAGCATTGTACATAGGAAAAGAATGCTAAAAAAACAGAGCAAACCAGATGTGTTCTAGCTTATAAAACGCCAAGCAGCATCCGTGCTAGGGCAGAGAAGAGCTAGAGCAACATGGCCCCATGCTCTGATGCACACAGTTAGTTTGTGTCATGGCAGTGGGTATGGCATATTTCTATGCTGCAAAGAGAGCACAGTTAATGGTGCATGAGAAGCCACCACCAAAACATTGGTCATGGTGATGTCACTCCCTGTGATGACCTCAACGTGAACAGTCATAATATAAAATATTGACTGGTGTCAGGAATCATGTGATGTCACTTCTGTAGATGTAATTGAGAACATATTTTATAATATATACACGATATGGGGCAGGAGCAGAGTGCTCACGAAAATTCTGCATTTAGGAGTCTGGTTTAGTTTAATTTAAAGAAATATTATCTTAGTATAGAACATATTGTTGGGTTGCGGATGTGAACCGGGCTGGTGTCAGAATGTTGGGGTTGTAATGTTTCAGGTTCCTTTAAGTCAATGCGGTTGAGGGGGTTCGGTTTTCGGCAGCTGCTGCTGGGGAGGTTGGCAGTAATAAAAGAAGATTACTCCTACCTGCAGTGTCTTGCTACTTCTTTCACACACACCATATATATATATAGATCAAAACAAAACCCTTTCAGGCTTAGAGTGACGCATACATTATGCAAAAAAAAGAAGCAGAGAACTCTGGGAGATTATATATATATATATATATATATATATATATATATATATATATATATATATATATATAGAGAGAGAGAGAGAGAGAGAGAGAGAGAGAGAGAGAGAGAGAGAGAGAGAGAGAGAGAGAGAGAGAGAGAGAGAGAGAGAGAGAGAGAGAGAGAGAGAGAGAGAGAGAGAGAGAGAGAGAGAGAGAGAGTGTGTTGTAGGACGGATCTCGTAATTTGAAATAAAACGCGTGATGATCGTCATCATCAACTTTTACTTTCCAACAGCTTTAAAGACAGGGAGGTACCACTGACTTTCATACCCGTTGACTTTGGTAATCCTTGATTTTGTGTAATCGGTGCAATGTCCAATACAGAAATCTATCAAAAGCATCTTGTGTCTGCTCAAGTGTATTTTGAGGAGATGAGTGATACTTGTAAATACCCACCCACAGTTGTCATTTACCATAAACCTATACCATACAGCTACTAGTTAATAACCATTTCTTTAATTGCTAATGTTAGTTCAGCAACAGACAACGGTAAAAACATGCTATTGTCTGCGTGTTAAAGAGACTAATTCGGCGATATAAAGGTAGGCAATATAAAATGCCAGCATGTTTAAAATGAGGTCCCATTTGCACCGTCTTTCTGAATTAAAGGTCATGCGAGTGGTGGAGTACAGCCAGACAAGCACCACTAGCTAAACGATAAGGACAATTTATTGGCCACAGTTTGTAAGCAGCTCCAAAGATAAATAGCCACTCTTACAAACATAAAAAAAGGCCACGAAGGTAAGTGGCACAGGAGAGATTATCGCTATTTTGTGATATCTGAAATGGCACTTCAAAATAAATTACATAAATTATCCATTGCACTTTTCATGTTAATTTCAATCCAAATACCAGTAGCAGCAAATTGTATACACATGTGGTTTACAAAAATAGATCTTCATCTAGCTTTCACTTAGTAGGCTTTTGCAACAAACAGACATAAGGGATAAGAGTAAAATCAAAAACTTACAATAGTTTCAGATACTTGAGGCACAATACTCCACTGTATTCTCCATCCCCTGAAAACAAGTACACAGCTGTAAAGCAAAATACTGCTGAATGTGCAAATTACACAAGCAATCTATCTATTTACTTACTCGAATGCCCTGCAGTGACCAAACACCATATTAATATGCTGTTTACCTAGTCTGATTACCATCTATAAGAGGCTGATGATTAGAAACTTTGAGATATATATGGGATCATGGTATCTATTGACACATACCTATAGCATCAGTAAATTGACTAGATGTTTAAAAATAAATATTTAAATCTGTAAAAAGTTATCAATTACTTATGGATAATCGTCATTATGCCTAGTCTTACTGTCCCTTTTCACATTAATGAGGTAGATTTCACTTTCTACACAACATTCTGAGTCTGGGTGCTGTGGAACTTGCTATCATTCACAGAATGATAGTGATACTAGTCTTTGCTGGGCAAGGCCCAAACCATGGACCAGGTGGCAAGGGTAAGCATGAGCACAGAGATGAGGCAGAACAGGATTAGGACTAATGAAGATTACTCATAAATACTCTACTAGTTACCTTCTATTCTTTCATCCTCATTCTAGCAACTATAAGTGATGTGTACCAAAGCAGAGAGAAGACTTTGCAGGAGTGCAGTTTCAGAAAATGACCAAACTATAGCAATGCAAACCCGAAAAACACTTGCTTCAAACACCCTTTTTGGCTGAAGACACCAAAAGCCAAAACTGGTTGCACCATGGCCCTTAACCTGAATTCCATCATGCTGACCATTGAATATGGAGATACAGAATTTCCAGTCTATGGTTTTAAGAGGGGACCAATTACACTTTTGTCAATATTGGACAAGGAGATGTTGAACCACAAAATGTGGAAACCACCTACAGAACACAGTTTCTGGAAGAGCCACCAAAAGTGTTCTTGCCCCTAAAAAACACAGGTGAAGCACTAATAACCAAAGAAAGGTGTACCAAAGACACCTCACTCACGCTCAAATGAAAACATGAAACCTTCACACTGCAAGATTCGGAAGGATAAAAGTGGAGCGGAGTCATCATCAAAAGTCAATGCTCAAACGAAGCATTGAACCCCATACTACACCTCTAGGGTTTCATGTTCTTGCAGGTCTATTATGTATGAATTGCCAACCCAAGTTCCAAGGAATAACCATGTAGTTAATTCCTGTTCTCTCACGTTCATAAGCTAACCAGAGTAAACTCTCAGGAGCCTAACCAATAAACTAGGCGAGGAACAGGAGAACTGAGTATTACATACATTTTCAATTAGAACATAGTCCGCTTCAATAGGAGACACATGTACAACATGGTGAAACAGACTATTACATCTGACCCGCCACCCTTGACCCTAAGAGGTACTCATGAAATCAGATTGAACAAAGAAATGCAGGGGTCAATCGTGCTGGAGTAGAAATGGCAGAACATTCGCTAAAGTTCAAGTCATCGCAGGACCTTCTTTTGAGCAAAAGCTGCAGCATAGAGTAATCTCATAGAAAGATAGAAACCTGCTGGTAAATTATTCTGTTTAGTAAATAACCATGGACCAATTGCTGCATTATATGACACTCAAACTATGCAACTTTGTTTCTTTTTCAGCTGATGTGCTCATTCTGAATGTAACGTTCAATTAGATTCTCCCTTCCAAATGACACAATCTTCTTACAATGTGTTACTCATGGAATGGAAAGCCACCTGATTCACTTCCTCTGACTGGATGTATCTGCAGGCTTAGTAAACTTTAGTCATTCGGTAGTCGGTAGAACACTGAATCTGCCTGTGACTCCCTCTCTCGCGCTCGGTCTGTTATAATGCATCTTAAACATCCCGACACTGCCAGAAACTATGCTCCAATAATATCTACCATTGTAACACGTGCAGCAGGACACCACAATCTGCATGCATTCAGTTGGGCCATGCTATGTCCAATTCAATGGATAACTTTTGAGGGGTCCGGCTAAAAACCCTTTAATGAACCAGAGACCTAGGGCCCGATGTAGGTAAATCTACATTTACCACTTCATAAATACCGAATCATACCGAATCGGTATTTATGAAGTGGTAAATTAGAGGGGGGAAGATGTAGGTATTTCAGATTCGGTAAATACCGAATCTGTAAGATTCGGTATTTACCGATTCTGTAAATACCGATTCGGTATCCCCCATTGCTTCCTATGGGCCTTGAAGCCCATAGGAATCAATGGGCATTACCGAATCGGTAATTACTGATTCGGTAATTACCGATTTGTGCAAGGGTGCAGGGGGTGTCACTTTGACACCCTCTAGCACCCCAAATACAGGCATGTGTGCCATGTGGCACACAGACATGCCCTAAGGGCATGTCTGTCTGTCACATGGCATAGGTGTGCATGCACACATGTGCATGCACACCTGGATTCGGTTTGGATTGGGTGTTAAAATACCGAATCTGAAGGGCCTGTGGGACTGAAAGTAGTCCCACCTACATCCCAAATTTAAAAAAAAAAAAAAAACGGTAAAATTACCGATTCGGTATTTTTGCGATTCGGTAATTTTACCAAATCGGTAAAATACCGAATCGGTAAAATACCGAATCGGAAAAAAAGGTCCCCTACATCTCAGTAGGCCAAATACCGGTCGGAAACGGCCGAAATCGGCCATTTCCGACCGGTATTTGGTACCTAATCTTTTATGCCTCATAGACGGCACTGATATCTATCCACAGTGTGTATAACCAAATATAATACAAACACATAGATGTAAGTACACTCACATACTGTTAGTAGTACCACCTTTTTTGTTTAGACCCAGTGACATCAATTGTATTTCTAGTTTGCTAGGGAACATGTCACTGCTAGGTCTTTAAACTCTCTATAGACCCCCCCCCCCCCATTATTATTATTATTATTATTATTTATTTTTATAAAGCGCATAGTCACCCGGAAGTATCCCAGCGCTGAGGAACCTAAGAGACATGACTGAGGACTGAGTTAACGGGAGGAGCATAAGGGCTAGGGGAAAAGATGTGTTTTTAATCGTTTCCTGAAACGGAGGTAGTGGGGTTCCAGACGAAGATCTCGTGGGAGGGAGTTCCAAAGACGGGCCGCATGAACCGCGAACCGTCTTCCTCCTGATCGTGCTTTCCTAAACCTTGGGGCATTGATAAGGTTTTCTGCATTAGAGCGAAGGGTTCTTGTGGCTATGTAAGGGGTAATGAAGTTTCGGAGAATTGGAGGGCCTTGGTTATTCAGGGTTTTGTGCACCAAACACAGGGCTTTAAATTTAATTCTCTCCCTTATGGGGAGCCAATGCAGGAGTTTGAGGGCAGGCTTGGCCGAAGATCTGGCCGGGGTGTTGGTAATGATCCGAGCAGCGGTGTTCTGGATCCTCTGTAATTTAGTCAATGTTGCTTCCGGTGCACCCAAATAGATCGCATTACTATAGTCCAGTCTAGATATAATAAGACCCTGGACTAAAAGTTTTTGCGATTTCGGAGGAAGAAGGGGCAGGACTTTCCTCAAGGATTTAAGCAGACCGAAACAGGTCCCTACGACCTTTTTTGCTTGTGGGGCGAAAGAGAGCTCCGAGTCGATCCAGACACCCAAGCTTTTTACCTCTGTCTTTGGGTCTGGGGGGGGACCTAGACATGTTGGCCACATGTCCAACGGAAATGAGGTTCCTTTTGGGCCGAGTACAAGGACCTCGGTTTTTGCCCCGTTTAATTTTAGCGCTGATGTATTCATCCAGTGATGGACCTGCGTGAGGCAGTTAAGGAGATCGGCTTTCTGTTGTTGAGGGTGGGACAACGACACCACTAATTGGGTGTCATCAGCGTAGTTGATGACACTCACTCCGAAAGGGGTAATGACTTCCTCCAATGTGGACATATATATGTTAAATAATGTAGGGCTCAGGGAGGAGCCCTGAGGCACACCACATTGGAGGGGCATTTCGGAGGAGCGGGCGTCTTTCTCCCAGATCTGATAGGATCGTTGTGTCAAGAAGGATGAGAGCCAGGATATGGCTGTGCCTTCTAGACCAACTTTTGCCAGCCTTTCGATGAGGAGCTGGTGGTCCACGGTGTCGAACGCTGCACTAAGGTCGAGGAGGATCACTATTCTCCTATTTTGTCCAGTTTTAGAGCAGCTTCTAAGCTGCGGGCCGTTTGTTCAAAGAAACACATCTCTTGTTTCTTTCAATCCTCCGATAAGAAGGATTGATTCGCTCTTGACTGGGCTTGTCTGATACAGGGTCGTATTTGGTGACTCTGGCTAAGGGTTCAGAACCAACAGAAATACATACCAGTATCCAGTTACTTTTACTAAATGGCGGAGAATCATGGTCTGGCTTTCGGCGAGGATGATATACAACAGGTTCTTGACAAACATCCGAACCTGTTGGACTCTATACCTGCAGTCGCCAATAACAACACAGACGACTGGGGTAAAGTCCTTGCTCTCAAAAAATCCCTAACACGCACAACTTTACATGGGGCAGTCATGGCTCAGTATCTAAGGAAAAACTGCGCACCATCAGGTCCGATTGTCACCAATACTCCGAGGTTATTCCTCACAGATAAAGAATTCCTTAAAAATTGGTCCTTGATAGCATGGAGATGCACAAGAGACTGGCTGGTGTTGATTATTCAAACATCACAGCGAATAGCGGACACTATTCTCATAGAGATACAGGTTCTTGAATCCAAAATTAAAACTACCTTAACATCTAAACTCTTTAAACAGGGCCAAGATGAGTCGAATAAGAATAACCAGGAATTCAAAGAATTTACTCTATTTACCAAAATGGAAAAATTCAAAAAAGATCTTGAAAAATTCAGCTTCGAGAAAGTGTACCCCTACACAAGTAGCTCTTACGTACCTCCAGGTTCAAATAACAAAGGTAGAAAAACAGGATCCTCATATGGGTCCAGTTCCTCTGATGACAACTCCACAGACTCAGATTCCTCGAACCAAAGCAATTTTCAACAAAGGACCCGAGGAAAACGATCACAGAGAAACTGGAGAGGGAATCAATACCAAAATCAAACATGGTGGCAACTAGCTCCCTGGCAATTTGGAAATCCAATGTTCCCACAAATGGGTCCCTATCCTCATCAAATGGGACCATTTCCACAACAGTTTGGAAATGGATTTGGAGGCCAACCGCCTTTTTTAGGGTTTGGCCGAGGGAGATCTCAAGGACGGAGAAGAGGTGCACAGCCACAAGTTCACTTCAGTCCACCGCCAGTAACGAGGAACCTGAGGAGTGCAACATCGAAGACCAAGACGACAGCACAAACGAACATGGAAGCGGGCTCGTCATCAATCTGAATGCCCATTCTATTACCCCGATTGAAGAACAAGTCTTGAACAGAGGGTTAGGTTTTGTGCCTACAATGAAGAATGACCACTTTGAAACAAATATCGAGATGGCAAAATTCTTCCGCAAGATCCGTTTACAATTTTTCTTCTCAAAAAGCAACCATGGAGATCAAACACAAGAAGAAACTAATACAGGTTTAAAGAAAAAAATCGAAATTCAATCCAGGACCACAGATGGTCCCAGTACAAGTTCTGGCATTTGAATAAGCCGTAGAGAAGGATATTGAGATTATGTTTTCCACCAACAAAGAAACCTTTAATAACTTTTCCAAGATTGAACAACAAGCTCTAAAAACTTTGACTACCAACAATGAGCTAACCATAAAACCGGCCAACAAAGGCGGTGCGATAGTCGTTATGAACACGAATGACTATCGCACAGAGTGTCTGCGACAACTGGACAATAAAGAGGCCTATTGTCCCCTTGACCAAGATCCGACCCCAGACATACAAAGGCTGATCAAAGGAATGGTTGAGGAAGCATTGGCAGAAGGCTGGGTAACTCGAAATGAAGCTTCCTTTTTATGCACGGAACACCCGGTGATGCCCTACTTTTATTGCCTCCCCAAGGTGCATAAAGAGCAAAGACCACCACCCGGACGGCCAATAATCTCAGGTATTGGATCTGCCTTAGAGCCGCTTTCCACCTTTGTGGACCACTTTTTGCGCCCAATGGTTCTCGAGATGCCCACCTATCTCAGAGACACAACTGATGTGCTGCGCCTTCTTCCAGAAATTGAATTCAATGTAGACACTGACCATCTAGTCTCATTTGACGTGGAGTCGCTGTATACATCCATACCCCAGGATGAGACATTAGAAGTCCTCTCTTCTCTCCTGAGGGAAAAGGATCTGAACAGTATAACACCTGTCAGTTTCATCATGGACTGTGCTACCGTAGCCATGAAGAGAAACTTTTTCAGATTCGAAGAAACAGTGTATCTCCAAACGTCTGGTACCAGTATGGGGAGCGTTTTCGCCCCCAGCCTGGCGAACCTTTATGTTCATCATTTTGAACAGGAGCATATCCTGAATGATACCAATCCGTATATCGCTTCCATAATTATATGGAAGCGGTATATTGATGACATACTGGTAATTTGGAGAGGGACACATGAAGACCTCATGACCTTTCACCATTGGCTTAACAGCAGAAATAATTTTCTACGCTTCACAGTAGAAGCGAGCAAAACTGCCATTGCATTTCTAGACCTGAAGATTTTCTCTACCCCGGAAGGCTTACAATCGGAACTTTACAAAAAACCAATGGCCAAGAACTCTTTACTCTGTTTTGACAGTCACCATCCCAGATCTCTTAAAGAGAATCTGCCATATGGACAATTTTTGAGAGTGCAGAGGAATTGTTCAACCAGAGAAGGCTACGCAACACACTCGAGAGCCTTACAACAACAACTGTTGAGCCGCAAATATCCTTCAAAGTTGGTCAAAAAGTCAATGAAACGCGCTGGTAACAACAATAGAATGGCCCTTCTAGAACCACCGGTAGAAAAAACTACACTGAACAGACTTACATGTGTCACCACGTTTGGGACCCTGACAAATGACCTCCAGAAAATAATTAAAAAACATTGGTCGATTCTCAATTCAGGAAAAGACACCATTGAGAAACCGCTGTTTTCCTTTAAGAGAGGTCCAAACTTGAGAGATCGTATTGTCCACACCAGACCACGTAACAACACACCTAGGGCTCTAGGTACGATCTGGAATTTACCACCAGTAACAGGCCACCATCCGTGTGGAACATGCCAAGCCTGCCCCCAAACAACAAAATCAATGGAGGTTGACATTGGCACCAACAGACCATGGAGACAAGAAAAATTCACAAATTGCAATAGTGACAACTTAATTTACTTGATCACATGTCCGTGTGGTCTCAAATATGTCGGAACGACCACTCGGAAGGTAAAAATCCGAATTTCCGAACATAAAAGTACGATCCGTCGGAAAAGACAAGCCACCAAGCTGACGAATCGCTTTTTAGAGAAACAACATGACCCCACTGCATTTGTGTGGACCGTTCTTGAACAGCCATATATTCCACCGCATGTAACAGACCACACTACCTTTCTCATGCGCAAGGAACAAAAGTGGGTGTTTAGGCTGGGTACAAATAGGAGTGGACTCAATGATGAGATACCTTGGTCCTCCCTGTAATTTGGTGACGACAGTCATACATATCTGTATATAGACACTGGTAAGTGACGCCTCAAGAAAAGTGCCTTAAAAATCACTATTGACTCGGTTTAACCACGGGTCATATAAGATTTCATTGAACATCACATTAGTGTAATTCACACATCCTGGATAGGTCTGTGACTGCAGCCATAGAACGATATATAACCTATTCACTAGTTGATGCCAGTCAGGGTCACCTCAGGGCCAAACCTACCAATACATCTCACTAAATACCCAAGTGATCGTTTTATATAAACGACGAGATCCTTGTCCCTTTGTTTCCTTGGGCTAATAAGACCTGCAGCCTCTGTTTATTACTACGGTAAAACAACCAGTGTTCTCAGATTAACGAAGGTAATCAGCCTTTGTTTATGTTTTCCCCATGTTCTCATAGAAACGAGGGCCCGGCCAATAAAAGCACTCGAAATAGAGTCGGACCATGTGACTCCCAGCCAGCCTATCACGGCGCGCGCACTGTCTCACTAAGACTAAGACAGCAGATGCGTGCTGATTGGTCCATTTGGCACCATGTGATTGCCACCGGACCAATCGCTGGAACGCTTTTAACTAGAGTGTCCGCGGTACCTCGCTACCTCCCCATCGGCTCAGAGGAAGGCGGCGAGGTACCGACGGACAGGTGAGCATTTCGAACGAACGGGATACGTTAACCTTTTACTGCTGACCCCGTGTGGCTTTGCCCGACCATTGCGCTCTTGATCATGCCTTTCAGACAGACGCACATGACGAGAGTTTACTTGCCGATTAGAAGCTTGTCGGTGCAGGGCGCGATAGCGCTCCTTGCGTGCAGTACTTGATAAATCCATTACACCCAGTACTAACCAGCAGCACTATGCTGTACAAGGCACACGGACTCAGCGGTTAGGTGTCATTAAATTCAACAAACCTGATGTGCTTTGGTTCTGCCTTTTGCCGCTTTGCCTATACATACCCCACCTTCAGACAAACAAAAGGAGCGATAACATCCCTTGTTCTTTGCTTCCTTTTCCCCTTTTTAGAGCGGTGCTTCCCTCGATTCCTGAGCTGTTGCCAGGCGAGGCGCAGCCTTCTACTTTGTCTACAATGGTAAGATAAAGTATCCTGCCATGAAAGATCATTTGATGTCTTCATGTGATAGACAAAATAATAAGCTTAAAAAGACTTCTTTGACAAAGGAATTTGGTATATAGTTATAAATGTACTCAACACACTAACTGTTTGCAAATCAGTGTGGTTACTATTTTCTGTTATGTTTGCTTTCTCACTAGTGACATACAACAACTGCGGAATCAGATGACACCTAAAGGATCCAGGTGATCTCCATTCAGGTCGCAGATTAATATTTGTAGTCACTTTTTATTTATTCACTTCACATTATTGCAGTAGCTTCAGCTAAAGAAAGGTCCTGATGAATGCAACGGACTCAGTGGTCCACTAATTGCAGAAACATGTTGACCAATACATCTGGGTGAATATTTGTTTAATTTACCCCACTGCCTTTTAACATTGGAGGAGCGAGCAAAACATGGAATAAAGAAATTTTGTTGCCCTCTCACCCAATTTTAGTTTCACTTTTCACTCTCACTACATGCACTGCATACTCAGTCACTCTCTTTTTTCCAGCTTCAAAATAGCCTGTGAGACTCAGACCATACAGGACGGCATTAGTAACATCAGAGGTTCAACATCTCCTCTACTGTGCTACCCTTGCTGTTCCTAACAAATGGCTATACAGGAATCCCAAATGATGAAGGGCGGTTCCGAGTGGTGACTGATGGGTACCCTGTTAGGGTTCACAAGGTGCCTACCTAGTCTTACAAACACATAGATGTAAGTACACTCACATACTGTTAGTAGTACCACCTTTTTGTTTAGACCCAGTGACATCAATTGTATTTCTAACCAAATGATATCCATCGTGGTCTACTTCTGCCTTAGTGCATCTTCCTTGTCCATTAAGAGTGGTAATTTTCTACTTGTGAGATTATAGGATTTTCCTTGACTACCATAAAGGCACTTTAGCTCGAGCTTGATTCTTTCAGTTCTCCATCAGTAGAGTGAGATACAGAACCAACCACAAGCAAACCTCGTGTCTTCATGGTGCCCTCTCGGCTACACTTGCCCAAGAGAACTGTGGTAATGATATATTCCAAACGCATTCTGGTCCAGGCGAGTCCCAAACCCAGGACTGGTCATGGATCCCGTTAACCTTAAATCAAAAGTATACCTAAGAAAAATGAACTTTTAAATCAAAGTACACGGCCAAAACTTGCATTCAAGGACGGGGTTAAAATGCCTAAAATAGGCATCTGCAGTTGGAATATTCATGGATTTAGTAGTATGGATCAAGACAGTGAGACTCAATTGTTTTTTAACAAACATGACATTCTACTATTACAAGAGACCTGGAATCTGGTATACCCCGCCATTCCTGGCTTCACCGAATATCACATCCCTGCTGAGAGAACATCCAAGTTTGGGCACCCCAGTGGTGGGTTATCCACATACATTTCGCAGAAATACAATTGGGAGCCGGAAAAACAGGATGTGGGACTAAGTTGGGTGCAGGTAACCAAGATCTCTATAAAACCCTGCCACCAATTGTTATTAATAAACATTTACATTCACCCTGATCGAACGAAAAAAAAAGAGAAACTGGCCGTGCTTACAGAACTTATAAAAACATTCCAGAAATCAAACTCCCAAAGCTTGCTGATTCTATCAGGCGACTTTAATTTAAACCTAAACGATGACGATTTATATACTTTCATCTCTAGAAAAAGCACCCGGGCAGAGCCCAACTCATCAATCTCAAAACAACTGACTACGTTGGGATTAACAATCTTAAAGTCTGAAACAGCAGGCGGATTGACAACAGTTCCCACATACATGAGTGGCAAGGTTTTGTCAACGATCGACTTTACCTTAATTAGTAACAAACTGATCGACTTATTGGAGGGCTATGAAATAGTAATGCGATCTGAAAGTGACCACCTTCCTCAAATTACTTGGATCAATTTAGGGGTGCCGGAGTCTGCCCAACTAACTGCTCTCTCTGATCATACAGAGAAATTCAATCTACGAAGACTACGTTGGAGGGGCAGCGGAACCAAAGCCATCCACGAAACCGCAAGCGACTTCTTTGCTCTACACGAAAAGGAACAAAAAGAAGATCCGGTTTCAACTTGGGAAAATCTGTTAGAGAACCTGTCCATTCAACACTCGGTACCCTTTGCTTCACATCAAGTCCCACTAGTTTTACGGGAACCATGGTTTAATAATAAACTAAGACAGGAAAAGAGAAAATTAGCCCAGGTGCAACGGAAGGCAATAAGGAGTAACATCGAGCGCTCCTCACTAACCTACTCCCTTGTTAGGACTATGAGAAAAAAGTATCGTAAAATGGTGTGGAAAGCCAAGAACAAACAGAAGGAAGAAATGTGGGCGAAATTGCTAGTAGCCAGTAAGAAGCGTAACACAAGGGACTTCTGGGGCATTATTAATAAATTAAACAACGCAGAAGTAATATCCCAGGACCCCGGCATTAGCAAACAAAGCTGGGAAGACCATGTTAAAAAGCTCTACTTCAAAACGGATGTATCTCTTCCTGAAAATTATTGTTGTTCCAATCCCACCACGAATTCAATCCACCTGAATGGAGCAGTAGAAAACTCAACAAATAACAGAGATATAGGAAGGCTTAATGACCTGCCGATACAGTCGGTCTCATTCTCCAGCGATAGAGTCAAAAGGTTTATTAACAAACTTAAAACAGAAGGGGCACCAGGTCCCAACGGTCTTCCCAATGCAGTATTTAAATATAACGCTGATTTTTGGGCCCTCCAGCTCTCTGCCCTGTTTAACCAAGTTTTTGCCCGTAAGCAGCAGCCTCTATCATGGAACGGTAATATCATCCATCCCATTTTCAAAAAGGGGGACAGGAGACTGCCACAGAACTATCGTCTAATATCTTTGATAGACGTGGAAGCCAAACTATACGCATCCTGCATTCTGGAGGAAATACAGGAATGGGTGGATAATAACAATCTAATCCCCAGTTATCAAACAGGTTTTCGAAAAGGGACAGGGACAACAACAAATCTCACAGCCCTAGGACTCCTGATAGAAAGAGCCAAAACGAAGAACAGCCGGTTATACGGCTGCTTTATCGACATCAGGGCAGCCTTCGACCGAGTTAGTAGGGGGAGACTTTGGGCAAAACTCAAGAAATGGGGGCTGTCAACAAACCTTCTTAACTCACTAATGCTCCTCTACACGGACACTTGGGCAAGGGTTAAACAAGGACAGGGCACAAGTCTCACGTCAAAAATTCCAACCAAAGACGGACTGAAACAGGGATGTGTCCTGGCTCCTTGCTTATTTAATTTATATCTTGCCGATCTAGGGAAAAAACTTGGTCAAGTTGTAAGCCATGCTCCGAACCTCTGCAATACCCCAATGCCAATCATTCAGTTTGCAGATGACATTGTCCTTTTAAGCCAAACTCCAATCGGGCTGCAAAGGCTGATAAATGCTCTACAACTCTACTTAGAGGAAGAACAGCTGGAACTTAATAGAGACAAGACAAAAGTAATACGTCTTGTAGAGCGAAAATCAATCAAATACAATTGGACATGTAACCACCTTGCAATAGGGGAACAGCTGCACTATCGGTATCTGGGGGTCACCATCGGCAAAGATAATTCAAAAAAACAACACTCTGCGGTGTTAAAAGCTAAGTCCCAGACGTTAATCTACGGATACAGGCGTCTCTTGCAAAAACTGGATGGTCCAAATTATACCCATCTTTTAAAAGTAATGGCCGCTCAGGTTTTACCCACATTATCGTACGGGCTGGTAACATGGCTTGGAGGGGAGGCCGGTCTACTAAATACTCTACAAAACAAAATTTATAAAGAAGTATTCAAACTGCCTAAATGCTCCTCACCAGCGCAGGTGAGATTAGAATTTGGGCTTCAAAATCAAAATTTCAGGGCTAAGTCAACATTTGTTAAATTTTGTCACAAACTTCGTGCCGCCGACCCTGACACTCTAAATAATCTTTGTTGGCAAGCAATCAATACAGATCCCACTCAGCCCTGGGCCATTCATTTGGAGAAATGTCTTGTGGACTTCGATCTGCCAGTTACATGGAATAAAAAAGTTGATCAAGCAAGTTTCTGCAAAATAGTAAATTCTATTGCCAAAAGAAAGTCTGTTCTAGAAGACAAACAAACATTGTCCCATCGACGTCATGCCTGGTCAGTCATTTCCTCTTACTCACTCCAACAACCTCAGGCCTATTTGGCATCCCATTTTAGCCACTATTTAAAAAAATACCTTATCAACCTCCGTATGGGCCTTCATGAATCTAAGGATTTACTACCTTCCTGGAAACCCCAAGATGATTGCCCAAAATGTCGACTCTGCGGATATCATACTGAATCTCTAGTTCATTTGTTTTGTGTATGCCCATCCCTTATGGTATCTAGAAGACGCTTTATACGGGACATATTGAACAACCTGAATATAAGAACATGTCGCCAGGCCGTTATTTTCTGGCTGGGAGGTTCATCTCCGATCCTGACCTGTCGGGGTCTCAAATTTATGATGGAAATTAGAAAGCAGCTACAGGCCTCCCAATGATCATTTTACATATTGCTTTGCCCCACCCTCTTTGCAAGTGCCCCTCAGCCCACTCTATAAATCCCTATCTTGTAAGAAGGGGCGGGTTTTGAGTAGAGCTTTAGTTTTAACTCTTTTTTAAAATTGTCATTTTCTTGTTTTTATAATGTAACCTGGTTAATCTTACCTTTCTTATTGTAAGGATTTTTATTAATTCAACAATAAAAACATATTGTATTGTATTGTATTGTAGAGTGAGATACAAGCACTGTTGTGTGGGTTACTGGACTCTGGGGTTAGAATTAGAGCATGATTGTTGGGTTAAGATTTATAATTAGGCTTCTGTCCCCTCTACCCTCAGTGGCAGTGTTTCATGTCTCTTTCAGTAAACTGCTTAGACTTCTAGAACCACTTCAAAACTCCTGGCTCCGGCAATGGAGAGCCCCCTTGACTCTCTCTTGTGTTTTCTTGAGGCTGCAGTGGAGAAATTCGGATTACAGGTGCTCCCATTATAGAGAGGAGACCCCATAGTGGCTGGAGTAAAAGATCAAATGATGTGGTGTACTAATCTCCTTCCATGGTTCTCTGTTTCCCTATGCTTACTAATGGCATAGCAGGAATATTTATAAGATTTGAGAAGAGCTGCATCTTGGACTGTAACAGGGGCTGTCAATACTTTGACCATCTAGTACCTTCCGCAGGTGCCCTGCAACATTGTGACCCTTTAAACCATTCATGAATGTGATGCTGAACCAAAGCAGCTGTGCCGGAGGGGTAAACCTGATAACCTGAAGGGTACTGCAATGTGCCTAAGCAGAAAGAACTGCACTTCAGAGGAAGGGAGATGGTCTCATATTGGATTGCCAGTGGTCTGGAACAAATGCTCCTGAACCGGTCTGATTATCTCTTTATGGTTCTCCCATCTGATAAGTGCTCTTCTCTAGACAGAGTATAAAACTACCATGTGGATAAACAGAGTATAGCAAAATGAGGAGATAAAAGGAAGACAAACAGGAGTATAAGAAAATGTAAGATAAAGGAAGGCAGGCACAACAATGCTTTGGCATGCCCCCTCTGTAAGGGTTTTGGGCGTTTTCTTTATTTCAGTGTTACAATTCCCTTTTAGGTGGAATTAATGTTATTGCAGAACTAGTGAGACTAGAATCACAAGTGACATTATCCCACTAGTGACAAAGCTTTCTTGGTACAGTTTAAAACCCAGGAAGACACTATGGAAAAGACTTAAGGAAATACGGGGTGGAGGTCTTGGAGGAGTTTGTGCACTTTTACAGACAGCCACATTGTGACATGACCCCGCAATAGAACAGTGTCTTTATAATAAAATGTAATCTCCTTTCAGGCCCAACAATCCTTACTAGACTATGTATAGGCTCAGGATCATCGCAAGTGCCAACTGTTAGCAGGAGTCAGAGTGAAGGAAGCACATCAGTGGGTGCAGCAGTAGCAATCACCAGTGGTATCCCATACTTCTTGCTTTCTTAGGCATGAGCAGGAGATGGTGAAGAGCAGCCTCTGTGGATATTCTGTACCGGCCATCCATTCACACCAAGCCATGGTTCCCAAGAAGGCTACAGATACAGCCTACACTTGCTCAGCCATTTTGGATACAGAGCAGCTTTAAAACTCCTCAAGCTTGGAGACCATTCTGAGAACCACTCTGTATGAAACTGGGTTGTTAGTTGACTGATTGTGAGCCCTGGTGTACGAAACACCCAACCATCCTGGTCAGGGTAAGGCACAAGCCAATCCTAAATTAACCTGTGCTCAACCCCACTGGTCGCTTTACGCACAGCAGTCAGACTTAATTTGGAGGCAATGTGTAAAGTATTGGTGAATCAATTCAAATAGAGTGGAAATACACCACAAAAGAATCCAACTATAGAGGTAGAAAAATCAAGTAGTTATTGAAAAAGAAAAGAAGACCAAAACATAACAATTCAATTGGTATAACCAGATATATTAAATGTTAAATATTTTAGTGAAAATAACACTAAAAAGCACCACCTGTGGCTATCTGGTCATACCGGGTCAAAGCCACAAGTTCAGGCCAACCGCAAAGGAGCGCGGGCTGGGTACAAAGAACCACTTAGGCCCGCTGACAAAGTACCTCACATGCTGTGTTGCATAGCATTGTGTGCATCAGTGAAGCGATGCGCCAGTTACAAGGTGTGGTGAGGCTGTGGTGCGAGGTCCTGTTGCCTCGTCGTGGAGGATCCGATCGACAGGGCTTGAAAGGCGAAGTCCAGCATTGGGATGCAGCTGACAGCTAGTGATGGGTCCGTTTTGAAGGGCTGCGATGCGGAGTCTGTCATCATCAAGGCTGCTGTTGACGAAAGATGCAGCAGCAGCTCCAAAAGTAATGCGAGTTGCGGCACCGTTGCGAAGGGTCCAATCCACGCAGTAGCAGAGATGTGTCTGTTCTGCTAAGGATGACCGATCAGCCAAGATAATGCGTCACTTCTGCTCAGAGATGTGCCGCTCAGCAGAGAAGATGCATGGGTACCACTAGCAAGCACCTTAGGCCCACTTCCAAGGGTCCAGTTGGCACCACTTGGCAGGTTAGACTCACTCTATGGCAGAGTCCAGGTGCAAGGTTGGTGGAAGACTTATGTCCTTGAGGCTTCAAATCAGGAGGCCAGCCATCTCGCCCCTGGAGTCACTAGGTGCTCAAGAGATGCAAGTCCAGTCCTGTTCACCCAAGCAAGTGGGCAGGAGGTCAACACAGCAGGACAGCAGTTACTTCATAGCAGCAGTCCAGCAGAGTGGCAGTCCTTTCAGCAGCATAGCAGTCCTTCTCCCTGGCAGAGTATCCACAGGTCCAGTTGTAATTAAGAGTTGGTGTCTAAGGCCCCCTTTTTATATTCTGGTGCTCTGGTTCTGGAAGGTGGGAAAAGCTTCTATACATTGGCCTTGAAGTGCGCAGATGCCCTGCCTCGCAGCTGGCTGACGTGTCAAGTCAGACCCTTTGTGTGAAGGTAGGACAAGTCTATTCTAGTGTAAGAGGGGTTTGGCCCAGCACCTCTCTCCCATTCTGCCAGCTGTGACCCTACCAATCACACCTAAGCTTCCATTGTGCATGGCTGTCTAGGCGGAATCAACAAAGCTCAACTGGCAACTACATCCAGTCATGTGACCAGAGTAAGACAGCAGGCACAAAATGGCTAGGACAAGAAAGTGACAACTTTTTAAAGTGTCATTTTCAGAACTGTAATTTAAAATCATAACTCACCAATTATGAGTTTAAATTGTGTGATTTGACACCAAACATAAACTAGTCATCTCTTTTGATTCGGAAATTACATTTATAAACCGTAATAAAAGGTTATCCTATGGGAGAGATAGGCCTTGCAGTACTGAACAATGAATTTAAGAGTTTTTCACTTCCAGGAAAAGTAAAAATTATAAGTACATGTTCAAATTTTCAAATACATTTTATCCTGCCCTCTGGACTGTCGAGCAGTACAAAAGGTGGTTGTGATGGACGGAGCATCTGAACCAATCAAACACTCACACCCAGTCAACAGATCTGGGTTTAATCCATCACCGTTCTTTAGCCCACTCTGCCACCCCAGTTCAGACTGTCAAGGGCCTGCCCTACGGTGACTTACACATATTAAAAAGGAAGGGTTGGGCATGGAAAATGGTTTAATATACCAGGCCAAAATGGCAGTAAAACCTGCACACACAGGCTCTGCAATGACAGGCCTGGGCATGTTTAAAGGACTACTTAGGTGGGTGGCACAATCAGGGTTGCAGGCCCACTAGTAGCATTTTACTAACAGGAACTGGGTACATGTAGTACCACTTTACCAGGGACTTAAACAGAAAGTAAATATACCAACTGGGTATAAGCTAATATTACCATGTTTAGAAGAGAGAGCACATGCATTTTTAACAATGGTTAGCAGTGGTAAAGTGCTCAGAGTCCTGAGGCCAGCAAAAACAAATGTAGCCAAAGGTAGGAGGAGGAAGGCTAAAAAGTTTGAGGATGACCCTAAAGAAAGGGCTAGTTCCAACGCACTCCTTGTTAAATGTCCTTTAAATTATGTGTAGAAATCATAATGCATACCATGTAATCAATCAATCAAAGACATTTATAGAGCGCACTACTTACCCGTAGGGTCTCAAGGCGCTAAGGGGGGGGTGGGGGGGGTGCCGTTACTGCTCGAACAGCCAGGTCTTGAGCTTCTACCTGAAGGAGAGGTGGTCTTGGGTCAGGCGCAGGTCGGTCGGGAGGGAGATCCAGGTCTTGGCGGCAAGGTAGGAGAAGGACCTTCCTCCTGTTGTCGCTCTACGGATGCGTGGGACGGCGGCGAGGGCGTGGCTGGCTGATCGGAGGTGGCGTTTGGGAGCGTAGAAGTTGATTCGGTTGTTGAGGTAGCTCGGGCCTTGATCGTGAAGGGCTTTGTGTGCGTGGGTGAGGAGACGGAAGGTGATTCTTTTGTTGACGGGGAGCCAATGCAGGTCTCTCAGGTGTCCGGAGATGTGGCTGTTACGTGGGATGTCGAGGATGAGTCTGGCTGAGGCGTTCTGGATCCGCTGAAGTCTCTTCTGGAGCTTGGCGGTGGTTCCGGCGTAGAGGGCGTTGCCGTAGTCCAGTCGGCTGGTGACGAGGGCCTGGGTGACGGTCTTCCTGGTCTCCGTGGGGATCCACCAGAAGATCTTCCGTAGCATGCGCAGGATGTTGAAGCACGCCGAGGAGACGGCGTTGACTTGCTTGGTCATGGAGAGGGAGGAGTCCAGGATGAAGCCCAGGTTGCGTGCGTGGTTAGTCGGTTTGGGTGCGGTGCCCAGAGCGGGGGGCCACCAGGAGTCGTCCCAGGCGGTGGGCGTGGAGCCCAGGATGAGGACCTCCGTCTTGTCTGAGTTCAGTTTCAGGCGGCTAGTCGTCATCCACTCGGCTACCTCCTTCATCCCTTCGTGCAGGTTGGCTCTGGCGCCGGCGGGGTCGTTGGTCAGGGAGAGGATCAGCTGGGTGTCGTCGGCGTAGGAGATTATGTTGAGGTTGTGTTGGCGTGCGATGGCCGCGAGGGGGCTCATGTAGACGTTGAAGAGGGTGGGGCTCAACGAGGATCCCTGAGGGACGCCGCAGATGACTTAGGTGGCTTCTGACTTGTACGGTGGTAGGCGGACTCTCTGTGTTCTTCCGTCGAGGAAGGAGACGATCCATTCCAGCGCCTTCTCCTGGATTCCGACGTTGCTGAGGCGTTGCACTAGGGTGCGGTGGCAGACAGTGTCGAAGGCCGCGGAGAGGTCTAGGAGGATGAGGGCCGCTGTTTCTCTGTTGTCATCGTGGCTCGAATGTCGTTGGTGGCGGCGATGAGGGCGGTCTCGGTACTGTGGTTGGCTCGGAAGCCAGACTGCGAGGGGTCGAGGGATCCGTTCGTCTCGAGGAAGGCGGCCAGCTGTTTGTTGACGATCTTCTCGATGACTTTGGCTGGAAACAGGAGGAGCGAGATCGGGCGGTAATTCTTGAGTTCGGTGGGGTCTGCTGTAGGTTTCTTGAGAAGAGCGCTGAGTTCGGCATGCTTCCAGCTCTCGGGGAAGGTGGCGGTGTCGAAGGAGGTGTTGATGATGTCCCGCAGGTGGGGTGTGATGACCGCGTCGGCCTTGTTGAAGACGTGGTGAGGGCAGGGGTCGGTCGGAGATCCGGAGTGGACGGAGTTCATCATGCGGACGGTGTCTTCGGTGCTGATCGGAGTCCAGGCTCGGAGGGCGGCGGTGGGCGGCGCAGCTATGGTCGTGGCGTGCGTCGGTTGGGTGCTGAAGCTGTTGTGTATGTCCGCGATCTTGTTGTGGAAGTAGGAGGTGAGGCAGTTGCAGAGATCTTGCGAGGGGGTGATGTCGTTGTTTCCGGCGTTGGGGTTGGAGAGCTCTTTGACGATGTTGAAGAGTTCCTTGCAGTTGTGTGCGTTGTTGTCCAGCCGGTCCTTGAATGCAGTTTTCTTGGCGGCTCGGATCAGTTGGTGGTGCTTCCGGGTGGCGAGTTTGAGGGTGGTCTTGTTGTCCGGTGTGGGTTCCTTTCTGCAGACTTTCTCGAGGGCTCGGCAGTTCTTCTTGGAGCTCTTGAGTTCGTCGGTGAACCATGGGGCTTTCTTGCTGCCGGGTCTGCTGGGCGGGGTCCTCAGAGGGGCGAGTTCGTCCGCGCAGTTGCTGATCCACTTAGTGAGGTTGTCGGCGGCCTGCCTGGGGTTCGCTGAGTTGGCAGGAGGGTGCTGGCTCAGGGAAGCGGCGAGCTTGTCGGCTGTGATCTTGTTCCAGCTTCTGCGGGCAACCTGTTGCTGGTGGTGATGGATCGTCGTTCTTTTGAAGGTGAAGTGGACGCAGCTGTGGTCCGTCCAGTCGAGTTCTGTGGTGTGGCTGAAGGCGATGTCTTTGCTGGATGAGAAGACGGCGTTGAGTGTGTGTCCGGCGAGGTGGGTGGGGGTGCTCACCAGTTGCTTCAGTCCAAGGTTGGCGAGGTTGTCGAGCAGGGTGCTGGTGTTGCGGCCGTTGTTGTTCTCCAGGTGGAAGTTGAGGTCCCCCAGGAGGATGTAGTCAGCGGAGGGGAGGGCATGCGGGCTGACGAAGTCGGCGATGTCCTCGCTGAATTGAGTGCGTGGTCCCGGGGGTCGGTAGATCAGGGTGCCTCTGAGGGTGGTCTTCGGGTCGGTGTGGATCTGGAAATGCAGGTGTTCGGCGGTGGCTAGGGTGTTGTCGGTGCTGGTCGTGATTCGGATGGTGTTCCTGTGGATGATGGCGATGCCTCCTCCCATCTGGTTGGCGGTGCGGTCCCTCCGGGTGATCTTGTAGCCCTCTGGGATGGTGATGGCGATGTCGGGTGCTGAGGAGGCGTTCATCCAGGTCTCCGTGATGAAGGCAACGTCCGGGGCTGTGGCGTCTAGGAGGTTCCAGAGTTCGATGGCGTGTCTGTGGACGGAGCGGGTGTTGAGCAGGATGCACTTGAGGTGGTTGCTGCTGGTGTTCGGCTTGGCAGGTGCTGGTGCCGGGCAGGTCCGGATGCAGGTGAATTTGCAGGCCTGGCAGCTGAAGGGTCCGTGGGAGCGTCGTGGGGTGGCTCGGTAGCATCCTGGGGATCGGCCGGAGTTGAGTGCGATGAGGGCGGCGGCGGTGTATGTCAGGCGGGTCGCCCGGGGTCTACGAGGGCCAGGGGTCCTGGCACTGGGCGCGGTCCAGGCGCGGACGGGCGTAGACGGGCTTACCTTTGGCGCGCCTTCGGCGCACAATCGGCACGCCCGCTGCGCGTGACCGCTTGGCGCGTTCGCACGGTCGTCATATATGGCGAAGTGCGCGGGGGGGCGGAGCAGCTGGGAGGCGGGAGCGGGGAGGGTACAGAAGGCAAAAGGGGCAGGGTTAGCGGCGGTGGCGGCAAATAACAGGAGGGAGATACAATTTACAAAGAAACAAGCAATACTAAACGACAAAAACGATCAAAAAACGGCAAAAAACAGCAGGGGCAGGGAAATACAATTACAATGAAACAAGCAAAACTGAACGACAAAACAAACTAAATACGGCAAATAGACAGCAGGGGCAGGTCAGCCGAGCACGGACCACGCCGCTCGGGGGCAGGGGTCGTGGTCACGCGGCGGCAGGCAGCAGCGAGGCAGTCAGGCAGGGGAGGCACACGCAGCAGCTGGTGGCCGTGCGGCGCGGGGGTGTCCTAGAGCTAGGTCATTTATCCATTTATCCATTACAGTGGTGATGTCTCTTTTTAGTTATAAAAAACCTAATGCCATAAAAAGCGCCTGCCATACCACTCAGAAGAGGTGGAAGAGATGGACAACTGAACATTCTCTCACATCTTTGATATAGGTAGGGTAATTGCCTTCTCAGAGGATAAGGGCAACCCTTGATGCGAAGATAGGTGCTTAGGATGTTGCTCTGTTTTCCCATGATAAAATGTGGAAGCTTTTCATATGCAGAAATTTAGAGATTGCTAAGGGCTAACACAGCCTCTGAAGCAAAAGGGGTGCACTCAAAAAAAATATAATTATTGAAATGGCTATTTTAGCAAATATATCTATTCAGCATGGCTCTGTATGGTACGCCCCAAATGTGCCAGTCATTGTTCATAAGGAATTGGCACATTAAAATATCCAGGTTAGTATATATGTTTAACACCCATAAACTTTTAAAAATATTTACACTCACTTGATGATGTCATATGTGAGGTCATTTGAGATATCATTGATGTCACCAGACATGTCATAAGTGAGATCATATGTGAGGTCATAAGCGGTGCATTTCAGATACACAAGTTATAGTTCTAGCTCAAGTAACTATAATTGCTAAATTTCACTGGTTTTCTAAGAAGGTAATCTGAGCCTAACTATAACATTCTAGCAACCTTTGCTTTTTTTCAGTGAATTTTAACAGTTTTTAAAATTAGATTTCCTAACTATAACGTCCATGTGACCTTTGGTTTTTTAGGTGTATTTCTGAGGTTTTTTTTTAAACTAGTAGTCTTGTTTGCAGAGTGTTGGAGAAAGGGGGAGAGGCCTCCAACCAGCCCTCAGGAGTCCTGCTGTGTGGGATTTACTGGAGGTCTTGTTGGCCCCTAAGGACCCTCAGCCACCAAGGGGACGTCACCCCCAAACCAGTAGTACGACAGGAGGCGAGTTTGTAGAGTGGTGAAGAAAAGGGTGTGGCCTCTGACCACCTCTCTGCAATCCCGCTGTGTGGGACTTACTGGTGATAACAGGAAGGCTTGTTGGTCCCCAAGTATACTCAGCAGCCGAGGGGACTTCATCCCCCAACCAGAAGTGCACCAGGAGGTGGAGAAATGGTACGGGCCTCTGGTGACCTGCCAGATGGCTTTTTTTCTAGTTTTCTTTTATTCTTTTGTAATTAGGGGAATGAGGGCGCGTAGCTCCCCTTCCCTGGGCTGATTTCGGCCATGAGGACCAACCCCTGGGCCAGGCTTTTTTTCAATTTCGGAGGGCCCCCCTCTCAGGCAGATTCTTTTCCCAGAGACCCCATCTTTCTTCTGTGTATGGACTATCCCGTCCCGGGTAGGTGGGGTCCCCGGGGGGCGGGAAAGGCCTGGGAGGGGGGTTGTGGGACCACCCCAATTATTTAAAAAGAAGTTGGCCTGGGAGGTGGTGGTAACTGGCCCTTGGGGGGGCTCCTCGAGGTCCCCCACTTTGGTGGTCTGGGGCATGGGGGGCCCAAGAGGCGCCCTTCGAGTCATTTTTGGCATCTGGTCCCAGGGAGGTGGTGGTCCCCAGGTGGGTCTGAGATGCCCCCTTATTAACAGTAAATTAGCCACAGGGAGGAGGTGGTCCCTAGAGCACTGATAAGCCCCAGCAGGGGGACCAATGCATGCCCCCTTCTTTTGTCATCAATATACTCCCAGGCCGTGGCCCACCCAGTGGCCAATTAATAACTAAGCTAGAGAGCCCACGCTTCATTTATTTATGGGGTGTGATCGGCAGATCCAATGAAACTACCACAGCATTTTTTTTTGTAATACTTTTTTGGCCCTGCTGGTTCCTATGGGACTCCTCCAAAAGACCTGAGGGGTCAAGGTATTTCTACCCTGTCCCTTTTTCTTTTGTTTTGGAAAGTTTTTTCTGGGACTCGTCTCAAGCAGAGTCCCAAGATGTAGTCTAAACATTCTGAGCAGGTCTTGCCCCCACCCGACGGATCACCCTGGAACTTTCAAGACAGCAGATAAACTGAATGAAATGAAATGAAATGAAAGGAAAGGAAATGAAAAATTCCATTTATATAGCGCTGACTACCCGGAGGCCTCGTAGCGCTAGTGACTGATTACTGTGTGCAGCTGCAGGGAGAACTAGTACGCTTTTGAGAACAGATAGGTTTTTAGGTCTCTCCTAAATGAATGGTCAACTTGTTTTGAAACGTTTGCGAGGACTCATCAAACTACGCCAAAGTTATTGGCAAATGAACAAACGCTCTTCGTTTGTAAACTACATCCTATCTACCTACCTTCTGGTGATCACCAGTAGAATATATGAATATATATATCACACACACAAACACACTGCACTCCGTGAATTCTTTGTATTTCTTTAATGGTGAACACCACTACTCCACCAATGGGTTTCGACCTCAAAGGTTCTTTCTCACGGTAGGTCAGTCTTTCTTTTCATTATCTTTAAATACTCTCCATTTGTAGCTCTTGGTGAAGCATGATGGGTGTTGTAGTTTAACAACATATGTATCCAATTTGCAAGTTACAATTTATCATAGTAAAACTAATTACATCATCTTTTGTTGGACAGTATGTCATTGTATGCCTATTTTGATACATCATTGGTACATATAAGTGGTATATATAATTCATTGATTAATTTCCACCATTCTCTGTATAGTAACAAGTCAAGCACAAATTACATGAGGTCAAACTGTTTTTCATACTTATGTAGTGTTGGATAATTACACATAATTTTAAATGTGTGCCTGAATCTGATTGTATATCTTAATTCATGGTTCAATGCCAATAATCAAATCACACAAGAAGCTCAAGAATCCCCACTCAAACAATTGTTTTTTCAACTGGAACGTCTTTACAAAAAAGAGATCAATAAAAACTGGGAAATCATAGCATTAGAAAAGTATCTGGAAGTAGAACGGGTCCCTAGACGACTGAGAATATTTATGATGCAGAGACACCTAGACAAGGTCTGAACTTTTAGAGGAATGAGGGTCGAATAACATGCAGTGCTCAATGAACATGACAAACATTCTGATCTTGTCAGTCAAACAATGTCTTTTTATTTAATCATGAGCTTTACCGTCAAAAATGCGATACTGCATTGGGCATTTCCTTCTCACTGAACTACCCGAATATAACAATGGGTTGGAGGGAGAAGGAAATAGCATGGGGAACTGATAACCATGAAGTACTGAAGAACATCATATTTTGGGTCAGATTTATTGATGACCTATTCCTTATATGGAACGGAAATGATATATTTAAACAAATTGAACAACAATAATATAGAAGTATCCTTTACATGTGCAATAAGCAAAACATATATTAACTTCTTAGACACACCTCTATATAGACCAAGCCACAATTCACTCCACTCTATACAGGAAGGAGACAGCCACCAATAGTATGCTCCATGAGGAAAGTTTCCAGCCCACCTCATTGATAAAAATTATCCAGTATGGAGAACTAATAAGGATGAGAAGGAACTGTTCTAAAGATGCGGATGCAGAAACAAAATTTTCTAACACAATTTCAAGATTGAAGAACAGCGGATATAAAGAAAAAGACTTGATGACATGTCTCAGAAATGTTTAAACAAAATCACGTGCAGATACGTTAATTACTAAGAAAGAAATACAAGGTCAGCAATGTGATAAACAACAACAAGCTCCCAGATTAATAATCACCTACAGTAAAGAAAGTAAACGATTATTGCAAAACAAAAAGATAGGCATTTGATATAAAAGATCCAGACATAGGTGAAATGCTGGGAAAAAGACCATTGGTCACCTACAGAAAAAGTAAATCTCTGAACGACCAAATGGTCCAAAGCCATCTGCAAGAGAAAAGATCAACAACAAACTGGCTAATGCAAGCTAGAATAGGGTTTGTCAAATGTAATAGCTGCAAGGCATGCAAAACAGAAATCAATAAGAACCAACTGCTGGACAAAGAAGTTAATATGATTCAAATTGAGCAGAATATTACATGCAAAACAACATGTCATCTATGTGATAGAATGCAATAGTGGCCTACAATACAAATGGAGCACAACATACATGTTGAGCAAACGTATACTAGAACATATAAGAATAGTCAAGAATAAGGATGTAAAGTATGTTACAGCCAAACATCTGATGCAATACCAAAATGTCGACTGGAGAATGATGAGATTTTTTGGACTTGATACAGTCACACCAAGTGAACAGGGAGGAGACAGAACAAAAAGACTACGACAATCGGAGTCTCGCTTCATAATAAGACTTGAAACTAAGACACCGACGGGTCTTAATAATGAAGAGGAACTCTCTATACATTTATGAATCAAGAACTAAACAATGCAGCATCTGGTCAACCATCATGGTTGGATGTCACGCCATTGTAACAAGCAAAGGGATTAGGTCTTGGTACTATACCTTCAGACAAACATATGAACCTTTGTATATCACGTACATTGTGAATGTAATGATACTAAATCATAACGTCCAGAATATATTGCACTGAACAGTGAATTATGAATTAAGATATACAATCAGATTCACGCACGTATTAAAATCTATACTACTATTATAAAGAGAGAACACAAACCTTTGAGCCAGGTAAACTACAAAAGTAATGCACCAATCACTTCACCCAATACACCATTTGAAAGGGGAGATGTGGCAGAAGGACATAGGCTATATATATGTACACCATATACATTAAAAAAGCAAAAACGCCCAAAGTGGTAAAGTAGTCCCTTGGTGGCGTGGTCGTGGCTGTGGGCGTCTCAAACAACAAATGTGGGCGTTTACAGGGCCGTGCCAAGTGCAAAAAACAAAAATAGACCAAGCGACTTCACAACACACTTACATATGCACACAGAGCGGAAATGCGCTTTCACTGAATTTAGAACGCACCATATGCAGACATAGAGCGGAAATGCGCTTTCAATGAATTTCTAACAAACATTTGCAAATCCCAACACATACAGCGGAAATGCGCTTTCAATGAATTTAAATTCACACATACAGAGCGGTAACACCAATATACAAAAACAGCAGAGGTGCGCGCTATAAGAAA
This sequence comes from Lissotriton vulgaris, assembly GCF_964263255.1. Taxonomy (NCBI): domain Eukaryota; kingdom Metazoa; phylum Chordata; class Amphibia; order Caudata; family Salamandridae; genus Lissotriton; species Lissotriton vulgaris. The sequence goes on along the minus strand of NC_141685.1, from coordinate 1,433,199,704 downwards.
TATACACACGTTAGTTGCAGTTACCCAGACAACATTGACGCCTTCGTATTAAAAACCGGGCGGGCTTTCCATCGACGAGGAGTGTCAAATGACGCCACACAGGGGGCAGGATTAATCGCATACTACACCAATCACAAAACACTAAAGAAAACACACACACGACTTCAGCTTACCAAAAAAAAAAAGTCTTTAACCATTGGTCATTGACCAACGATGCCACAGGGGGGTAAACACGAACAAAAAAAGCCGACATTTCTTAACGGAGAAACACAATCGACTGCGCATTCACGAGACTTACGTCACATCTTGCCAACAAGATAAAACGCTTACAATAAGACATACGAATATCGAAAATAACACAACTGACCATAATCACTCGAGCACTGCCAGGACTTCACCACACAATTGACAAAACGAAAGGGAAACTTCTTTGAAGGGTTACAAAAACGAACACACGGAAAGAGCCTTCGAAAGAAAAAAAAACATTAAACAGGTGACAACACTTTCCTCACATGTTGCGGTCAACATAAAATGCGGAAAACAATACATACGAATTAAAAAAATAACACAAGTGGGCCAAATCAGTTGAACAGGGCCAGAACTTGCACAGACAACTCTTCTGCGGGGCGGGCGGGGGCCCTGAAGCAGCCTTTTGTTCCCGGACAACGTCGGGACGGGCTGCTAGTTATGTATAATTATCCAACACTACATAAGTATGAAAAACAGTATGACCTCATGAAGTTTGCGCTTGACTTGGTACCTTGTGAGGTCGAAATGCGTTGGTGGAGTTGTGGTGGCTCATCAGTAAAGAAATACAAAGGATTCACTGAGTTTGGCATGTTTGTATCTAAGAAGGGCTCTGAGGTTCAGCTCGTCATCAGCACCCAGTTGAGCGCTCCAGGTCTGAATAGAATTGCAGTCACACTGACACACACACACTGAAACTGATACTGACACACACACACTCTCTCTCTCTCTCTCTCTCTCTCTCAAACATGTACACAAATGCAGAATGTAATATTTTATTGAACTATTCAATGTAGGAGGGCCCTGTCTCACGCGAGGCTGCGCCTTTCCGTCCTCAACAATGTATATCTGTCAACATGCGCCCAACATTTTTCAGATCAAAACTGGCTTAAATAGTATTCTCTTATTAGAGACTTAAACAGGAACCTGTTTTTCACTCGAAATAGTGTCAAATGTCTGTCGGTGACCCTTTAAGAAGAATTTAGAGAATGTACTCAAAGTAAATGGTACCTAATCTCCCCATAGATCAACAATAAATCTAACCAGTGCTTAATATGTAAAATAATAAGTGCCAGGGCCCTGACCAGGAGACCAGACCACTGCAGCTTGCACCACCCATTGGCCGTCATCGCTGCCAAAACAACTACTAACCATTTCTCTCGCCTGCAAGTGCGTCAGTTCAGACCATTCCAGGTCCCCAAAGCTAAAGGAGTGGCTGGGTAGCAGGTATTAGCATTCTTTTATGTATATTATATTCCTAAACAAAATTTGTTCTGCTCATCTCTAAATTAGATGAGCAGTGCAACTATATGGTAAACCTTCGTAAGGGCGGTGTTGACAATTAAGTTCCTGCGTTGAGCACTGGAATCCAATTAAGTGCAGGTGCTGAACACTGAAAAACACTGGCTCAAATTAGGCGCTGTGTCTAACAGTCTCCCGAGAGATTGCATAGTAAATCAAATGTTGATGTGCAACTGGTAGCATTAATTTGCAAAAATGACATGCTACATCTTGTCAAGGGGTTCTCTTTGAGGAGCCATCGACTCACTGAAAAATATTAAGCACTGTCTATATTTAGAGTTTGATCTTCTCACACAAACAGCGCTAGTTGGTAGTGGACAGTATGAGGGACAAGAACAGTCAGGTGCGAGTTAATCACAGTAATCCAGAGAGCTGCTGGAAAATCTTGCAAGGGTATGCCAGAAGTTCACATGCTTTTAGGAGTACTCAATTTTTTTTCTAATGACTTACATGTGCGCCTCAAATAGCATTAACTGATGTTCCAAGTTAAAGGATATCAACGACTGTAAGAACAAAACACATACAATGTTTAACAAAGGTCAAACTAGAAAAATAATTACTACAGTACCTGGCTATGAGGTAATTAAGAGATAACCTCACAATTGCTAAAAATATGAACATAGGTATGGCCCAGCCATGCCAAACAGCATTCATGTAAATCTGCAATTAAAAGAGAGAAAAAGGTTAAAATGCCTCCTTCCAAACATGATTGTATTCCTTTATATAAATGTCGCCAGGCTATTTACTTTTTAGCATTCCTGCCGATACGCAATGCTTACACTTATCCCCACTTGCTTTTTTAAATGAAAATATATCCAAGCTCAAGCTTGGCCTTCTCATTTTTCTCTTGTATTCATACATTCGACTGAGAAAAGCACAGAGCTGAAATTATAATTCTTTGAAAGCAATTATGGTCTTAAAAATTACTTAAATATTTTAAATCAATCTAATAAAATAAATCTTACTCTTTGACACCAATGCAGATCCTCTGAATGGAAGCAAACAGGATAACATTATATGTGCCATCACTTGCAGAATGCAAGGTTGGTGGGATTCAAAAGAAAAGACAGGTTCAACCTTCTGAGACAGTCACATGGAAACAGTTGAGCAGTATAGCTAGAGGCTGACCGGAGTATAATTATAAGGATCCTACTTGCCCCTGTGTGAATCTATAAATGTTTCGCTGCACTTCACTTGTATCCTCTATTTTATTTATTTATTTTAGGTTTTTATAGAGCACGTAGTCACCCAAGAGTATCCCAGCGCTAAACCTCGTGGTCCTGATGGATGAAAGTGCGGGGATGAATTAAGGGAAAAGAAAGGTTTTGAGAGATTTCCTAAAACGCAGGAGGTTTGGTTCTGATCTAAGTTTCAGGGGGAGCGCGTTCCATTGTTTCGCTGTGTGGACCGAGAAGCGGCGGCCTCCTGCGCGGGCCTTTTTCACCCTGGGAACCACAATAAGGTTTTCAGGGTCCGATCGAAGCGCTCTAGTAGGTCTGTAAGGTACGATACAGTTGTTGAGGATTGGTGGACCTGCGTTGTGAAGTACTTTGTGAGCCAGGCATAGTGCCATGAATATCACTCTTTCCCTGATCGGAAGCCAGTGTAGTTTTTTCAGTGCGGGTTTGGCTGATGTTCTGGCTGGGGTATTCGTGAGCAGCCTGGCAGCGGCATTCTGGGTTTTCTGTAGTATTTGGAGAGTGGTTTCCGGGGCTCCTAAGTAAATGGCGTTGCTGTAGTCCAGCCTGGACACAATTAGGCCTTGGATCAGCAGTAGTCGGGACTGGAAAGGGAGTAGGGAGAGTACCTTTCTACATGATCTTAGTAGGCCGTAACAGATGCCGGCCGTTTTCCTTGCCTGCGTTCTGAAGGTGAGATCTTTCTCTAACCATACTCAGAAACTCTTAACTTCCGTCTTAGGGGTAGGAGGTTCACCCAGACAGACGGGCCAGATGTTTGGGGGTAAATTCAGTGTTTTTTAACCTAGGAGAAGAATCTCTGTTTTAGACCCATTTAATTTCAGGGCTGAGTCGCTCATCCATTGATGTATATTGGAGAGGCAGTCATGAAGATTGGAGGGCTCTTGCTTGGGGTGAGAAAGAGTTACCACCAGCTGTGTATCGTCAGCATAACTGACGATGGTGACTCCAAATGGGGAGACCAACCCCTCCAGTGGGGCCATGTACACGTTAAATAACGTGGGGCTTAGTGATGAGCCCTGTGGCACACCACACCGGAGGGGGATGGCGGGGGAGCGGCCTTCACCTTCCCAGACTTGGAAGGAGCGTTGGCAAAGAAAGGACGAGAGCCATTTCAGCGCCGTATCTTTCACTCCGATGTTTTCTAGGCGTTGGGTTAAGACCTGGTGGCTGACAGTGTCGAAGGCCGCACTCAAATCCAGGAGGACCACTGCCACTGATCCTCCTGTGTCGAGAATTTCTCTGGTCTTCTCCACTGCTGCAAGGAGAGCGGTGTCAGTGCCCTGACCTGGTCGAAAACCCGTCTGGGAGTTTTTAAGGAGATGGTTGGTTTCCAGGAAGTGAGACAGTTTTTTATTTACAAGTTTCTCCGCGACCTTACCAATCCAGGGGAGGAGAGAGATCGGTCTATAATTTGATAGATCCTCAGGGTCTAGTGATGGTTTCTTAAGAAGTCCTTTCACGACCGCCTCCTTCCAACTTGAGGGGACTTCACCTTGGGCTAATGAGGTGTTGATTAGGGCGGTTAGCGTGGGCACTATGGTATGGGCGATATCTTTGAGGAATCTTATGGGTACTGGGTCACTGGGGGCGCCACTCTTGACTGAGGCAAATGTTGCTGCAACCTCCTCCATAGTGACCGGGCCGAATAACGCCAGGTGAGGTGTGTCGGGTTCCTCTACAAGGGGTAGATTGCTATATTTCTGCCTGGTTCACCTAGTCCTTCTGTAAAGCGATACTATGTAACCCTCTGTAGAAGTTATATTGTTAAGTGGTGTGTACCTTGAGATGCCTCAAACCTATGGATCTACATGGGGGATATATTCAGATATACCAGAAATATTCAGTTTGAATGGGTTCCTGGAATAGATGTCCACACCTGTGTTGATTCAGTGTTATTCTTAACAGCAAATGTGGGATAATATAATGTTCTTGTGTACTTAGTCGGTCTTTGTACTAGGCACAGTTTAGACACTGAACCCTTGCAAAAGTCCACTACTAAAGTAAAATTGGTTATATCTTGCTTAAATCACATTTTAAGAGAGGGGGGGGACATTTAATTTCCTTTAGTTCAGATATGGGATTGCAATTCTAGGTCTGAATTAAATAAAGTTTTCTGCAGGTTACACAATTTCACTGTAAATGTTCTTATTGGAATTTCTCATTTGGCCATATCTATCAATCTTCTTTGATTTACCAAGTATTGGCTAATCTCTGGACTCCAGTTTTTCTTCCTTATGGGCTGGTTTCCCTATGTGCTGAGAGCTACAGAATCCTCAGACACTACAGAAACCTTTGCGCACTGCATTGACTTTGTAAATACAGAGACCGAAGCTAAAAGGTTTTGACTGGCTCCAACTAACCACCAGGCTGGCTGTCCATCATCTTTCGATACCCAGCGTTACCTGAAGTCAAAGTGCCGCTGAAGGCCTAAGCTATCAGAGATGTTGCATTTTCTGTTTAGTACTATTATTATTATTATCATTCTGAGTTTTGTATAGCGCCTGGTTACCCATAGGCATCCCAGCGCTCACCAGAGAATAACACTACCAAAAGAATACAGGGATTAAGCAGAAAACAGAAAAGTTTTTAAAAGTTTACGTACTAGACTCATTTACCCCCAAAATCTCTGTGTCCACTTTCATTTCATTGGGAATGCTTGAATATTTTCAATGTATTTACTTATTACACCTTTCCTTTGTTAAAAACAAAACCTGCATGGGACGTCTAATTTCTTAATCTGTTAATATCTTAATGATGTGGAAAAACTACTCCCATACTCCCATAGACAAGACAATGGCTTATGCCTGGCAACAGGATGGGCTTAGTGTTAAGAGTTTGATACGTATCAGCTCAGGAAGGGCTGCTGGGGAGGTTCCTGGATCTTCATTAACTTGAAAGGGACATAGGTGAAGCCTGCTCATCCACAGTTTAGTGTAAGGGTAGACCAGAGGAAGGGGTGCCTTTGTTCTTTAGGCCCAATCCAGCCAGTTTGTCACCTGCCCAGTAGAGGGGGAACTAGTCCCAGAACCATGTTGATGTAGCTGAGAAGAGACATTTTCATTACTATTGACAAGCCCCTGCTGGCTTATAGGCTCCCTTCAGGGGCAGAAGGCCTGTGCGGTCTAGGATTTCCCTTAGAAAGTTGGATTGATTGTAGTAAGGCAAACAGAATTTGCTGCAAAAGTGGAAAAGCTTACTCTCTGGAACTTTTTTCCACATTGGCTAGGGTGTGTCCAGGAGTCACCCCTACCCACTGGCTAATGAATCCTACACAGCTGGTACCTCACCCCCAGTTCCTCAGAACACTTTCTCAACATGTGAAATAACAGAAGATGTACTGCACCTACTGTTTGAGACTTGTGAGGTGACCTGAAGGGCTGGACATAGACAAAGAACTAACTCCAAGATTAAGTTGCGTGACTTCATATGTGCCTAGAGGAGCACAACAAGCTGCAAGAGGCCTTTATTCTGAAGTTCCCATCTGACCAGTTTCAATTGGACATGCTTGTGGCCTTACATTAAATGGCAGCTAGGGGGCCTCTGCTGGAGTAAAGTCTGACCCCTTAAGTCCGAACCTCTGAGGTCTTCGGACCCATGTCTATGTCCAGCTGGGCTTCTTCAAGTTCTAAAATGTTTGGACTTGGAACAAAATATTATTTGAACTTTCAGACATCTGGAAGACTAGGACCAATCATCCAAGTCCTTCCAACCAAGGTTTTACCTTGGCGAGTGAAGATTTCAAGTAGATCCCACACTGACATTTTTGCAGCTCAAAAGGGTTCCTTGACAGTTGGAGGATAAAAATTTTTTTTTTAAAAACTATGTTTGAGCAAAGAAATTTTGGCCAGGTGAAGGTGTGAAAAAATATACAGCTAAAGAGAATTCTCCAAGAACAAAATGTAAACAATTGCCTCTCAGAGATTTTTTTAACCAAACTAATGTGCCTCATACAATGGCTAACCAGCTTTGAGAGAACTACCACGGATACAATCTGTAACCTTGCCTCTTACATGATTTTGACTTCCATTTAAGAGACTGAGTCAAAAGGTAAAAGCTTTGACTGGGACAAACCTACTTGGCATATTTGACCAATACTTAACTCTGGTTGACATGAAATTTAGCCTAGCCTGTGGGTCACACACTAACAGTAACTTCAATTGCTGCTTCATTTTTCTTGCCACTTTTTCTCTGATTTTTTCAATATCTAAGATCCCTGGTTTCCCGAATTGGATTTTTGTAATTTTAGTGTTGTTTTTTTAATAAACATTCCTAGATTTTTATAAACTGGAGTGCGATTTTTATTGTGTTGCGTTTTTGATTTTTTAACTGTTTTGGTACTTCTGACTGCTTAACATTTTCACTCAATTAAGCTTAAATGCTCTGTGCCATAGCTATTTGGGGTTATGCTTAAGTTTTGAATTATTAAAATGTTTGCCTGGACCTAACAGGTTACTAACTGCATTACTTGCAATGGACTAATATTTACCAAATTAACAGTTCACTTTCTTATAAACGTAATTTATCATCAACCTGATGTGCAAATGAGCCCATGCGTAGTAACTCCATCTTCAAGCCCTCCCTAACACAAATTTGTTGTTTTGTTTCCTTGGTTATTATTGAATTATCATCATGAGTTATAAACAAAATTTATCAATGTACACTGCGGGATGATTTTACCTTCCATATATTGACATCAAATCGTCTTACTGTATGTATTGGAGACATTAACTCCTGTATTAACAAGTGCAAAGGACATTTCTGTATTAATGCCGATGTATGAGATTTTAACCCTTTTAACATGGTTTAATTAAGGAAATATTTTTGGATTATCTCTAATTTGCCACATTTTTGGTATACTGTCAATTTTTGTTTAATTTTTACTGTATTTTTTGTCATGCAAATTATATGCCCGCATTTTTATTGTATAGTTTCATTTTTTATTTGCATCGTTTCATGTCTAAGAGATTCTCAAAAATGCTCAACCTCTTCTCCAGAAAGAAAACCTGGGCTTGCAGAGTACAAAATCATGGTCCATTGATAATCACACACTGAGACAGTTCCATTATGACTGAGGTAAGAAGATCAAGAACCCAAGTCTGAACTGTCCTGTAAACAAACTGAACCACTTGGTGTGATATGCAGCCAAAACTTGATTGAGGCAAAAGCCTATGTATTAACAGAGCAAAATAACCTCTAATCATAACAATTCCAGCTCCTATGTAGAAATATTTTAAACACATTTACACAGATGAAACTGAAGGATAAAGAACTGATAGTACACCATTTCGGTTTGTACCCAGAGAAATGTATGATAAATATCTAAAACATAGGCATGGCAATAAGTGCCAATCAGACATAATGACAAATGAATGTCCCACTTTGAGATCAGTGACATTATTCTTGATAAGATCCCTTTTTATATTTTGATTTTCACATCCTTGTATATACTTTAAGATATTCCATAGTCCTTTCCATGGTTTACCTGATATTGAGAACAGGTTAGTGCCAGAGACTCTTCAGAATTACACATTACTTTCCAGTCTAGCAGGTAGGCCATATGTCAGAATAGGTTCCCATGCCAGGAGGTCAAGTTGACAAAGTGGCATTAATAAAACTTCAAGATTTCTCCCTTCTTCACAGAAGTGTCAACTTTGATTTTAAGCAAGCGCTCTAGGACCTCGGGAGGTACCGCTTGGGGATCAAGGACTCTCTAGCTAAGGACAGCAGGGCTCAGACAGGTTCAGTTGTAGCAGCTCACCTGGGCAGTTGCAGAGAGGCCTCTGGGGCTTGTTTTATCATTGTAGCTCAGAAATGAAGGTCAGCCAACTGACCCATGGAGTCTTCTGGTAGCCTGGGATGAAGGGAGCAGGTCCAGTCCTCCTTCACAGAGCGCAGGTCCGCCATCAAGCAGCATGGCAGCCTTCTGGGGGAACAAGGCAGGCCTTGTGCAGCAAGGCAGTCCCTTGGGGAAGAAGCAAGCCTAAAGCAGCAGCACACTCCGTTGTGGAACATGGCAAGCCTCAAGCAACAGGGCAGATCTCAGGGGAACAAGACAGTCCTTCCATTATAATGTCAGCAGGACCAAGAGTGTACTGAATAAGTGAGCTTAGGGTCCAATATTTATATCTGGTGTCAGCCTTTTAAGTGGGGTAGTCTTATAGGATAACCCAAATCTGGTTATGGAAAATTCCTCCCTTCCTCACCATGGCTCCAAGACGTTTGGACTAACAAAAGGCAAGTGTCCGGGTCATTTGTGTGTATGCTCGGGGCAGCCCTTTGAAGTCTAAGTTGGGCAGAGAACAGTTGCAAGCAGCCATCCTGATAGAATGGCCCATTCTGCCAATACCTAGTCCCCCTTTGTCTCACTGTCTGGTGGAATAGACAAAGTCAAACAGCTGAGCTATTCATCGTCATGTGACCCAGGACACTAGCAGCAGGCAACAAATATTAAGGATAATAAAATGACATCTTTCAAATAGTGGCATTGTCAGGAATTGTGATTTTAAATCAGACTACTTAAGAGGATTTTAAATTGCAATTCATTTGAGTCTAAACATGATATCCTTATTGGCTCTCAGTCCAACATTTGTACTTCTTAAATGCAATAGTGTAACCCAATGTTATCCAATGGGTGGGACAGGGCATGAAACAGTGAAATACTAATTTAGGTGTTTTTCACTACCAGGACATGAAAACGTAAGAACATAAGCCTTACATTTTAACCAGTTGGCTGCATTGAACGTTCATCTCCAGTGCTGAACGTTCGAAAAACGAGTGGGGCAGCGTCGGCCAACGGACGTGCGCAGCACTACCAAGGTAGTGCACGTGACGACCGTTGGCCGACGGCAGCAGCCAACGGGTTAAACACAACGCACTCTGCCCTAAGGGTCTTTAGGGCCTACCTTAAGGGTGACTTATGTATTTTTTTTAGCCCCTTAAGTGCTCCCGTTGGCCAACGGCCGTCGCGAGCACTGCCTCCGTAGTGCTGCGCACGTCCGTTGGCCAACGCGCCCCCGCCCACTCATTAAAACCACAGCACCGCGACGGAATTCAAGCCGCGGTTAAAAGGTTTCAATAGTTTTTAATTTGAAACCTGGCTCACCACACTTAAAAGTCAAAAGGTGGTAGACGGGGTGAAGCTATCCGTCGTGTAGCAAGTGTAGTGGCCCCGGGGCCGAGAAGTGCGAAGGGCCCACTATGCCCCAATTATGGCTTTCTTACTATCCAGCAATGGTGCTAGTTACCCTTGTTCCTTGTTTGCACTAAAATTAGGCATAGGGCAACCTGGTTAAAGTACTGGGTGTAGAAGAACAATATGGAAGCAAAATATGAATGCTCTACAAAGAATATAGTTATGTAACCTAGATGCGTATGCATAATAGTTTGTTAAGCTACTTTAAATTCTTTTTTTATGAAAGATTCCGTTCAGTTGCCAAACTAGAACCCCCAATTATAAAATGTACATTAAGGCACGTTCATTAAATGTAAACTAAATTCAATAACTGAACACTCACTTACAATAAAGGCAATCACCGAAGTGTAGACAGAATGCCAGTCTGATAAGGCAGAAAGATTCTTCACGAAACTTGTAACCGGTTTGGCACCTCTCTCTAAACAAAACAACGAAAAGCATCAAATCAGTCATGTTTTAAGTATTCTGACAAAATTTTCATTGGCATTTTCTCACACATCGCTTGCTCATCTGACTAGTGCACGCGATACAACCCCAGCAGCAGGCATCACTTAGTGCAGGAACTGAAAACATTAACTTAATGCACTCTGAGTGGTTGATTTGTGACGTGATGAAACATGCAGCGACTGCTTCATGCTCCATAAACAGTGTCCATTACAGAAGCCTTTATGATGGCTCTAAATTAATTTATGATCTTTTCCTACGCGTCCTCACTTATCTAAACGGTTTCTTGGTCCCAGGCCTAGGTCCGCAGACTCTCCGACGCGGAGTAGCAGACGAGGAACTGAAAAGTATATACTTATGTTAGTGTACACTACCAGGTCTGTCGATTTCTGTTTTTGTAAACGTCTTTTTGTTATTCTTAGAGAAAAGATGATACACAAAATACATAAAAATGCAAAAGTGTGTCTAAATAGGAGTAATCTCAAAAGGGACGACCAAAAAGAAGTCAACTAAATACATGGCCAGAAAAATCATAATTGCACCAAATACAGCAACAGTCTTATGAGCCCCGCCACCCTCCCCCGTAGGAAAGGGATGGGCAGGAAAAGCAGAAAAGAGAGGGAAAAGGGGGTGGCGAAAATTGTCTGGTGTGTAGCTATCGGACTCTACAATACTGCATTAATTCAATGGTCTACTCTAAACCTAGGCATCCCTCCCCCACCCTGGAGTTTCATGTGACAAGAGGGTTGTGATTCCCGAAAAAGTTCAATTGGAAGTTGCAGTCAGTCTAACGTACAAGTTAAATAAAACCTCCCTTCAAATTTTACATAGATGAACTACTCCTCAGGCTGTCGAGACGGCCCAGCTGCTTCAGTGCATGTTCCACCATTCACTACCTTAAGTCTAACGGGCGCCCACTGCCAAGTATTTTACCCCGGCAACATATACAAGCTGTACATGGAGAGGGGTTGGCATTATTCAGCCACCCTACGACCCTTTTACACGCTCAGAAAGCGCTAATCTCGCATCCAACAGAGCCACTCAAAGTAGACAGCAAGAGAGGGTAATATAGTCTCATGAAAACCCAAAACCATTTCATTCCACACACGCAGCCTCCGTAAAAAATGTATTGGCTATATGAAAAGAAATAAGCTGAGAACAGTCAATGCGTCCAAATTTAATAACTATTCCACAACAATCATGATCACAAAAAGTACCATGAGAAGAATTAAGGTAACATTTGTGGAGCGTAATAAAACTCTTGACCCCTCACAAAATGGTTTCCGTCCGAGTCATAGCACAGAATCAACACTGTTGTCAGTGACTGAGGACATTCGTAGCAGCCTAGGTGTTGGGAACTCGGCTGCCCTAATTCTTTCAGATTTAAGTGTCACCTTTGACACTGTTTCCCACAACATCATTCTAGGATGTCTACACGATATCGGAGTCAGAGGGTCGACCTTGGCGTGGTTCCAGGCTATTTTTCTCCTAAGGTCTGCCAAACTATTTTTCAAGCCACAATTCTATTGATTCAATAAAAATGCCAATAAGGGAATTTTTTCAAAGATTAAATCACAGTTAATTGATCACTTGAAATTTTGTGCTTCTGATCAACTAAATTAAATTGATACCTGCTATTATTGTAATTTGTCTCATAAATTTGGACATAGTAATCAAAATACTAAGGAAGAAGAAAAGATACACGGTTATTGAGTTTGTAAAATAATATCTCTTTGTATACGTTTGCTTAAGAAGGGTACTGTTACAATAAATAAGAAAAATTCATCAAAGACAAATGGACTGGAAATAAATGAATTGTTCTTCACATCCACTTGCGCTGTAGTCCACTCTTAATGAATAAATAACAATGAATCTTGCATAACCTAAAACAATGATTTGATTGTCTGAGTTATTTCAACTTAAAAGATATGGACAAAAAAGTCGACGTTTCGGCCTTGTAGTTGTTAAATCCTTAAGGCCATCCTCAGGACAATTCAATCTTTAGAGAGTAGAGACCCCCTGCTCTTGAGGAATATTTGAGCAAGAAAAGATGATGGGACCGGCGTTTTCAATCAGCGTCTCCACTGCGTATTTGTTCAAAATCCAAATTCCAAATTCTCGAATCTGTCTCAAACGTGGCGTAGTCTCGCGAGAGAGTAAGATTTATCAGTTCCTTCGACGTTTCTCGCAATGAACATTTAATTGCCAACTATCCGAGGCAGGCAAAGAGCTCTTCACATTTTTAATTTTCTATTTGAGGCTGTATGAAACTGGTAGCGCATCACTGCAGTATTCACTGTTTTGTCAAATCAAATTTTCAAGCTGTGTTTAGCTTCCTTGTAGACATTATGTATGACATAACCTTGGAAGTTTATGAACTACTGTGAAATATTTAAATATGTGCTGTCTTTCTTTGCCTAAGACACCTATTAACAAGGTTCTCCTTACTACACTCCTTACCTAAACCACCACATTTCTTGAGGTGCCAAACCGCTCCTCCCATCAAGTTGAGGGTGCACCTGGATTAGCTAAAAAAAACTTGGCGGTTGAATGATGTCTTGGTTGAATTCCATACTGGTCCAAACTCTTGGAATGCACAGAAAAAAGTTTGGTGAGATTGTACACACTATTAATAATCAGTATGCTGTAATAATGTTTTTGGTCATAAGATGGCAGCGCAGGCTACACCACCAAACTGAGCCTTTCTTTGTTTCAATGACGAAAAGGAGGGGTTACAGCACGAAGGGCATGATCTTTTTCGAGAAAGGTTGCCAAGGGCATCTTGAACACAGATGTTCAGGTCTCTATGCGGAGCACGTGTGAGACCACAGAACATGTTTCAAATGTAACACGCTGATCTTTGAAAGGTTTATAACGAATATCAAGGTACTCATGCTCATTGTCAGCCAAACGCTCGGACACTTTTTGGACCATCAAAAGGGTATATAGTGTATAAGTTCCATTGCGCTTACTGTTAGCTGTTGCACAGTTGGTAGTAGGTGTATAAAAAAAAAAATTTTAAAAAAAGAACTTTAAAGTAGAAAATGGTATTGGTGGCTTTCATAATCAAATATTCTCTCCCATCTTGGAAATCCTGAAGAGCAGTTTAAATTTGCAAGACGGCAGTCAGGTGAAGATGCTTTTGCGTACAGGTTCTATACACTATTGACACAGTCTGGCGGTACTCATTGCTAACATTGTTGCAATAATCAGGAAGACAGCTCAGTAGTTTAATCCTCACAGACCACAACAATGAAGGTCTTCACTGCCAGCCAGCAGAGACGACCCATGGTCACCCAAGAACCACTGATGTACAAGTTTAGAGGGCTTGGATTTTTGAGGATCTACATCAAAGCTCCCACATAATCTGCGGGCCAGGGACAGGGATGGAACAAGATACATGCTATACTGTCAGGACTTCTAGTCGTACAGGGCAGAGCCAACCATTTATGAAAAGACAGCAACGATGTTGATTTCCATTCTGATAGTTTAACCTCAATTCCCAAGCAAATTAAGATTTAGAAGGGATCCTTGTAGAGTGAAGAAGACGTATTGAATTCTGACTGATAAATCAAATGTTATTAAACCTGTAAACAAACCCTCTATGGTGCCTTGATCTGTGTTGTATTTTCAACAGGTGGCTGAGTTAGTCAATCCCAGTGTGTGTAGCGTTATTGGTGTCCAGTAGGTTTTGTGTAGGAACTCGTAGATATTTTACAGATAAACCTCGGACACTCTTTACATAAAAGAATAGAAGTGTGTTAAGGTATTGGTTGAGTGTATGATTGTTATCTATCAGCAGTATGTGTTATGAAGCATTGTATATTGTGGACCTGTATTAAGGCACATCCAGAACATGCGCTATTGCAGAGTTAAATGTACCGTCTTGATAGCTGGGTGCCCTCTCATTCCTTCCTCCCCCTTTCCTATCCTTTGATTCCTGGATTGCAAAAATTGGTGTGATACATGGCAGTTGTATTCGCATTACGAATGCAGAAAATAGACTCTTAGGAGGTGGGAACGAGCTACACCCAGCATATCAGTGTCGCTTATGTGGTCAGCTTTGTTGTATCAAAAGATGAAATTATAAATATCTAGTAAAACTTCTTTCGGGTTTCTCATTAGTAAGCATTATTGTAAGTGCAACTACAAAAGTCCAATTGGACTTTCATTTCTTACCATTTCTATTCCTTTGCTCAAATGTCCTTTCGTTACATAAAATCAATAATAGACACTAGACATAAAAAAGAACAACTTGTGTCACAAAATTCCAAAAACAGATGGACTAAAAAACTTCTTGTAATGTATTGCAAATTACTTATTTAATTTTAATGTAATTAAGACAATAAGAAAGCCGATGTGCTTTTATAGAGCTAGAACACAACTCGAGAATGTCAAAAGGGTGACATTTCCCTCAGCAATACAGCTTTAGATGCAACATTAAGTTGTTTATGTTTCTCTAGGAAGCTACTTTTTTTTATTTGTAATACAGTCTCGAAAGGAAAACCAAATGCAATAATCTTGCTAAAACATTTCCTGGCAGAACTATTACCCATCTCACATTATTTCCGTATGCATGAAATTTCAATCAATACTTACTTAGCCGTCTCATATTTTCAGTTAACCTGAAAAATATCAAAAAATAATATTTAGCGCAATTGCATATGCTGAAACACACAACAGCAAAACCACCCACCCTCCCCTCCAGTCCCCACCCCCGGAACCAACCGTGTGCCATTTGGTACAAGACAAAGAAAGCAAAAATTCATAGTATGAGAGTCACCAAACTTGACTTGTGTACAAATGTCATGCATGTCTGCACTAAAAGTTGTTCAACCCTTTGCTACTTTGAAAGATCAGACTCTTCGCAATTACTTTTGATGGACACTTTTGCTTGGCAAATATAAATAAAAGGTTTGACAAGTTAGAAAAGAACCGAATCGTAATGTTTTGCTTTTTTTGCAATGGGTAATGCTAACTAGGTTTGCTTCAACAAACAGGTGCCCGGGCAGGTTGGCAGTCAACACCGACCACCATAGTACTGAAAGTAGAAGCAGACAGTGCTTTTATCGTGGCCTGCTATTTTTAATTTGAGGGCCATTATACGGTCATAAATCACATCATTAGAAACTTTATGACGCTCCTGCCAGATCCTGAGCAAACCCGTCGTTTCAATGGAAAACGTAACCAGATTATTAAAATAGTAGTGGACACTTGGAGCACCCACATTCAAGGTCACATTATCAAACTCACTTTAAATTGTGATTCCTCCTCCACCAACACTGTACGCTCTACATGACTACCACAACATCCAATCCCCTTTTCAACCCTTTATCCATCTCTGGTTACTCCCTACATCACTCGCCTCTAGGGTCATGTCTTCTCTAATCTCTCCTCTTCAACCATCTGCACTCTTCCATTCTCCAATGTTCACTGCATCCCTTTTGGTGCAGCTCGGGGTTCACCACCCTCTCCCCCTCCTTTCGGCTGCATCTGGTCTGTATTTTTGCCCCTCTGCCTATGCATCTCTCCATCACAAAGTCTCTCACTTGCTCCACGTTCCTTTCTCACATCCCCTCCCTCAAATGACGGTATATCCGTCCTCACTCTTCTAGGTCAAGCTGGAAGCCATTCTGGGGTGATAAAGTTGGGGACAAGATAACAAGAGCAAGCAGGTTATGGGAAATCCCATTAGAGTTGTGGCTTGAGTTATTGATGTAGTTCAAGCACGACATTCAGATCGACAAATGGGGAATTTAACCTGTGATTGCATTAATGCTGCAATTCTGACCCGACCCCACTTTTAAGTCACGTACAGGAATAAAATGCGTTGCTCCCTGCAGACCACATGCATTTAAACCAGGCTTGTAAAATAAAGGAATACCTGTTGTGCCTGTCAAAAGCCTGCAGACAAAGCCAGATATAGAGAATATCAACTTTTCTAAGAGAAATCACAGTCCATGTAATAGTTCTTAAAATAACTGCTGATCAATTACATTTCTTTCATTTTGAATTTCTATAAATGAACAGCTATATTTATACGACTGGCTTAGCCATTTGGGCAGTGGGTAGAGGGTACATCTGACTGTCAGAAAAACAGACACACGTTACTGAATGTGATCGGGGTTTTCCCTGCTGTCCATGCACGAGGTCCTTTGTACAGTCTCGAGATATTTTTTGCATAAGGAAAAACATATTTTTTCCTAAATAGACAGCCATAGCTCTAACATTTTCGAGTGAGACTCACTTTTCAGGAGCAGTTTAGGGTATCTCCCCGATTTCCATCCTGTGCATACCCCAATGTTGTGTCCTAGCAGACACAGTCTAGTTGTTAAACCTGTAATGCTACACTTAACACCCACCCACCACTGATGTCACGATCCACGTGACACAGATAATAAATAGGGCGGAGCGCACGTGCTCTTGGCTCACTAACCATCTACCTAACTGGTGTCTGTGTCGCAGTCCTTCCACCATGTGGGCCTAGGGCCCCACGACATTACACCTGGCACCAGAAACCGCGTCTCAAAGGTGTTAGCACGTTTTCCACAGCCAGCACTGCACAGCTGTATTTGCATATAAGCATCTCTGCCGCTGCCTTCTTATGAAAGTGATGGATTTAGCCAGTGCCAAAGAAATAGGCAGAATGGTTTTATAAGTAAGAGAACGCCTATAGACTACAAGTAACAGTCACAATAATTATCTCCACACTGCCAATAAAGTATCAGAGCTCGGTTCGCATAGAAACAGATATTTTAAAGGTCGCCACTGAAATGTATAATTTATCACATTATAGAAGGAAGAGACCTTTGCTTACAAATACTGGTTAATCTTTCAGCAGCGTTTGACACTGTTGATTATAACTGGCTAATATAACTACCTGAATTCTTTGCTGATTTTGAGATCAGATCTTGAACCAGCCCTTCACCTCTCTATCATCACAACCAACTGGAGAAAACTAGGAAACACTCGTCAATTGAACCTTGGTGTCGCTCAATTCTTTTTTTAGCCACATCATGAAATCTACCAAGAAGCTCTCTGCAAATCAAATATTGATGGGCACTGGAATTACCATATACCACTTGACTAATGACAAGCAGCTATATTTCAAGATATCATGCATCAATGACATTATCACCCTAAATTAATGTTGCTGAAAATTAAGCAATGAATGTCAACCTTTCTTATCTGCCTAAATCCCCCAAACAGAATAAATTAATAAATAAGGAATGTTATTGAATTAAAACCTTATTAACATCAGCATCAAACGTCTACTCAAATTGACCATTACCAGAGTATGGAATGTAAGGGGTATATAGTTTGCTTGGGGTGGGGGAGACAGACACCCTACAAAACTTACATGCCAGAAAAAGTCTGGAGAATGCCACAAACATCGCCACGGTTCTGGTGGAATGTGCATAGAAGTAAAATATTTGTCTGGTAAGGAATAGCAATGAAATGTACACTGAGTAACGCGACTGATAATGTGGTTTATCCAGCAACCTTTTCCATGCATCAACCACTGTATGTAATGAAATGTCCATCTAGTGTGTGTGTGAGACTTGGCACTGTGTAACTCCTTCTGCCAGATTCATCAATCTCCCGTTTTGCGAGGCCCTAATAGCGAATTATTGTGATTCGCTATTAAGGACTCGCAAAACGGGATTCATGTAGGATTAGCAAAATTTATTGCGATTCCTACTGATTCCTTATTTGCGATTAGCAAATTACTAATCGCAAATAAGGAAAAACTCCCCATTCATTCCTATGGGCCAAAAGGCCCATAGGAATGAATGGGGAGTATTCCTTATTTGCGATTAGCAATTTGCTAATCGCAAATAAGATTGCGATTTGAAGGGTGCAAGGGGTGTCCAAAGGACACCCTGTAGCACCCCTCAAATGCACATTTGAACAGGTGTTGCGCACACACATGTCCAGAGGACATGTGTGTGTGTAACATGCAAAAGTAAAAAATGCACAAAAGTGCTTTTTACTCGTTTATCGCAATTTACCACGAAGTCAGATTTCGTGGTAAATTGTGACCAAATATTGCGAATTAGCAAATTCAAATAGGGCGATGAATTGCATTTAAGGAATCTCTATTAGAGATTCCTTAAATCCAATTCCTCGCAAATATGCGATTTCGCAAATAGCGATTTTTGCATTTGGGATGATGAATCCCAAATGCAAAAATCGCACTCGCAAACTGCCAGATTCTCAGAATCTGGCCATTTGCGAGCGCAATTCAGGTTGATGAATATGGCTGCTTGTCAGCTAAGGAAGAGAGAGCGAGCATGGGAAATAGACTGAGGTTAATCCCATTTGAGCACAACTAGTAAACACTTGAAACGGAGGCTGTATGACTCAGATACGGTTTGTAGACGTGGCTTGCTATATAATCAAACTAGGATTGCTAATTTACATGAGCAGCTACATTTCGTAAGATGCCACTGGTTCTCCAGGATAGTGCATTGGGCAGAAAAGGACAATGATGTGGACTCATCTTGCACTTCTTTTCACCAGAGAGAGCAAATGCAGGAGACTGGAGAGGTGAATTTTAATGGCCTTGTTGATGGTAGACAACGATTATGCTACTCTATTTCTTAGGCATCAATGTCTGCCAAACAGATCAACTTGCACATCGGACTTCACCAAGAGTCTGGATAACTGCCTGTCAGTTACGGAGCAGCTTATATGACTGATGCCCTTGGACAAGTATTAGAGGCAACATTTTAACCACTTCCCTTTGCAATGGGTTTTGTTGCCAGATTTCATTTTACTATTGACTTGAAATCAAGGTCTTCACAGAAGAGGTCTAGAGGATAGGTGTATACTCTCTCCTATGTAAACAGACACGTCAGCATAATTCCAAGTTCCATTTCCACTCAGCAAAAGTCAAATAAATGAGAACCCCTTGTTTTCTGCTACTAGGAGATGGTAAAAGGAAAGTCAGCAAATGTCAAACAATTTGTGTATGACCAGAAATGTCCTTCTACTGAGGTACTTACACATACAGTAAGTTAATTGGCACAAGTTAATTGGCTCTGTCCCATAAAGCATTCAATGCTATGTCCCTGAATAGCTTCCCATTCCCATATTCAGACATATGTGCTGTGACACAGGCCTACAATTGAGGGTGGCAAAAGTGACTTCTGACTAGCTAGCGTATAGAACAGCCTCACAACTGCAGAGATTACACCATAGATGGTTAGAACAAAAATTACTTAGACAGGTTGTCAAGCTTCTGATCTCAGAACTCCACTTTAAGAGGATATAGTAGTTTTAAAAGTAGTCTAGCACAAGGAAATGCCAATATGCAGCAAGACAACAACCCAAGAATCCTAAGAAGCTGCACTCTGGAAAAGGTTCATAGTGTCTGAGGAAAGAAAGTAGCTTGCCATGTCCAAAAAAAGCCCCTAGATTCGTAAATTTCTCACTGAGATAAAGAAATATTCAGAATGTCAACAGGAAACCAAAATTAAAAATGTCAAGAGAACTAAGAGTGGGTTTAATGCAGTCATCTCTGCTAAGAAGTTGCTTCTACCAAGCACCCATCCAGGCACGGTTAGCAATGGATAAAGCCCACTACAAGTGGTTGATTTTGGAAGGTTTCTGCAAGATTTTATTGAAGCCAGACAACAGAATTATGTGCTGTCATTTCTGGCCACACTTAGCGAACCAGAGCTACTTGTGAACATGCAAAATGATGTGAACATGGTTTCAGTGTAGCTGGTCTACAGCTGTAGAATACACGGATTCCACTAAGAAACCCTACTTACCTGTGTGTGTTACTCTTACACAACTGAATAAATTGCACAACACCCATCATCCTTTGAATGCTGTGCTTACTAGCCTCAGTCTTCTCCATGAGTTCATATTTAAAGATATGTTTTTCCAGTAAACGAGCTGTCCTGCTCGACAAACACTCTCCCTTGAGATTCTACTCATGCTACTACAGATATTCTAGCATTCACCCAAAATTAAGTTCCTGCAGTCAGAGAATAAACATAAATGAGCAACTTCAGTTTTCAGGGACCATGGTGTACTCCGGGGGTCCAGATCAGAATTAGTATAATTCACTTTCAATAAATGATCTC
Organism: Lissotriton vulgaris; assembly: GCF_964263255.1. Lineage (NCBI taxonomy): Eukaryota > Metazoa > Chordata > Amphibia > Caudata > Salamandridae > Lissotriton > Lissotriton vulgaris. Next base: position 1,433,179,221 of record NC_141685.1, on the reverse strand, counting down.
CATGAGGAAATCAAATGTTATGTTGCAGAATTTGCAGATTACAAACTTGGGAACGCCAAAGGACAGGAAAAGATTTAAGATCATGAAACAGATATAGAGAAGAAAGAGAAGTTGGTACAAAGTATGGGATTTTGCTCAGATAAATGAAAAAACCAAGCACCTACAGCTTAGCGGTCTGCATAGCAGCTTACTGCAGTCTTGAATAAAAAGTTGTAGCGAACTGAAATATAAATTATAATCATAGATCATAATTCAGGAGAACATACTTAAAATACCATGCTTAGTTTCAGTAAACATAAAATAAAACAAGATTTAAAAAAGTGAAAAACGGTAAGGCTAAAGGCAATACAAAGCCTGTGTTGTAGCGTGGTTCTTTGTGAAAAGACAGGCAAGGATTTTCACATATTTAATGTTTAAAAATAAAGGTAAGAGGGCATGTAGTAAGACTAACATGAATATTTAAGGAGGGAGTAATTAAAAAAGAAATTAAATAGAATGTAATGATTAATTTACAGTTACACATACTAAAGTAATGAGAATGGTGATCTAAAGTATAAAGAATGAAAGTTTGTTAAGACAATTTAACAGGGGCCTGCACCACAGTAGGACTGGCATGATCTCTCTTTGTGCCTTTTAGTTTCTTACATTCCATAAAAAGAATGTCAAAAGTTGGCCCATGACGATGGGAGGCATTACACATCTTTTGAATAATCAATGTAAAGGACTACCATTTAGATTAAATGTAAGTACATATATCGCTTGGATATCCTTAACATCGGAAAAGGCTCTGGGTCTTGTGGATTTAGGAGGGCAATCTAGAAATATAAATATGCATTTACATGTACTGTGGACAAAGGCACTTCTAAAACGTCATTTGAGAATGGAAGGCTCATTCCAGAATGACAGAATGGCAAGATGCAAAAGGTAGCCGAAATATTAAGGGGTCTATTAAGTTGGGAGTGGAAAGTATAAAAAAACGTATTTCACAATGGGGGTGATAAATGTAACTTCAGTTTATTATCAGTCCATCTACAGACTTTATTAAAATCGAATGACTTTACAACGCATTTTCTTTGTTTTTGTCCATCCAGGTTTGTAATGCATGCGACTTGTCCTCCTCTGCTGTGCATCGTTGAAGGTCTAATCTATCAATGACCCCAGTGATACCTTCATCTAGACAAGTTAGCTGCACCCTAGCAGAAATAAATTGTCGCATTTCAGAATGGATTGTACAGATTGTCTTTACCTACCAAGATGCAAGATTCACTAACAGTCATACTGCAGAGCAGAAGAATGATTCTAGGTGCTAACAATGAATAAATGCTTTTCTTTGAGAACTCCTCTCCGGTAATCTAATCCTGGCCATGATTCAATATGCTTTTGTAATTGTCAATTTTGACCTGAATCTGTTTGTGTAACTTTGACACTAAACCCTTTTATGGCGTTTCTAAAATAGCGAAAGTATATTTTGACTAGTCCAGTTTGTATGAAATGTAGGTTGCCACATTAGCATACCTATAATTTCATTGCATGCCATATTCCTGATGGAATATTCAAAACGAATTACTAGGAATTTTAAAATGGTTTCAAAAAATGAAAAATAGACCTTCAAAAACCAAGGTTAATTGTTTGCTCTGACTCAAATATTTTACCTGGTACGATATGCAAATAAATTCCTATGTGTACACCAACATTTAAGCTCTAAATTGAACTGAAATAACAAATATGCTGGATATTAGTAACCGATACATTTTTAAATAAATTATATATAAAATCCCCATTAAAAACTACAAATGAAATTAAGATTGTGGCGATTTAACTGTTGGAAAAGACAGCTGGTCTTTCATCTATGAAAGCTTCTGGAATGAGAGAACTTGCGCACATTTGGATGTTCAAATAAAGGTTGCCAAACAAGCAAAACCAATCCAGTTTCACCCACACATTACCTATTCAGACTTCAGTAATACCAGAGAATGTCAGATAAATATTACCTTCTAGCACTAAGTGGCTCTTCGGTCTCCACTGTATTTTCTTCAGGCTGAAACCGAAAATCCTCAATGTACTCGCCGAATCGGTCATTGAACCATTTCTGGATCCTGGAGCAAATTGTGTGGCTGCGTGGCTTATCTGAAAATATACATCTTAAATGTATGAGAATGTGATCACAGAATACACAGAAAAGGAAACATTTTACCAAAATGCAACAATACCAAAAGTTCATGAGTCTTTTTGCTATAGCATAATTTAGAAAAACACTTTGACACTTAATGATGTGCTTTTTTTATTACATAAGTTTACCAAAACTGTGAACTTCTTAGCAGTTCCTTGTAGGAATGTTTAATCATGTGTTTATTACAAAGTATTGAAATAACTTTTGTAACACACAGTATCTTCTTGCAAAAGGTAAAAATTAAAGTTTTTGTTAACAAAATATGTGAATACAGAAAGCAAAAATCCCCCTACCCCCCTTCTCCATGTGATGCTTATAGCATTAAATATTATCCCAGTGCATGGTACAGTGGCGAGTTATAGTTAATGTAGAGTGGCTACCGAGTTTAATACACTGTGCAACAAGGTGCACAAGTCATAATAATAAGGTGTTGCATAAATTATAAGCACTGGTTTAGAAATATATATGTTTGTGTAGCTTAAGTTTGGTTTGTAGATAATTAATAAAATAATATTAATTTAAACGTGGTGCATAAATTATAAATTTCAGATATAAACGTAAGAATTTATGATGTGTGCATTTTCAATTTCGTTTGATTAGAAAAACTAAATACAGTTTTCCCAACTATAACAAAGGCTTAATTAACCTTTATTTCATTGAATTAAAATGTTCTTTTTTGTTTTTAATAAACATGTTTCGAATTGTAGTGTTTACTGTTGAGTGTAGGATTATTAAGTGTAGTGTGGTACAGCAGAGTGAAGGAGTGTCGTACAGTGTACTGTTGTACAGTACAGTGCCATGGAATAGAGTGGAATGTAGCACAGTGGTGTGGCATACAGTGGAATACTATACAGTGGAATGAGTTACAGTGGAGTGGGGTAGAAAGGAGAATTGTAGAGTGGAGTAGCATAGCACAGAATGAAGTGAATTGTTCTAAAGTGTAATAGTATGCTGCATAGTACAGTGGCATGGAGTGCACTAGAGTGGGCAGGTGTGATGTAGAATCAACTAAATTATTATAAATTGGAGTGGGGTTTGTACAGTACATAGGTGTGTTGTAGAGTATTGGAAAGTGATGTAGAGTTTTGGAAAGTGTCAGAGTGGAGTACAGTGTTGTACACTGGAGTGTAGAGGCATAACGTGGAACAGAAGAATTTACAGTGTAGGGGCATTGAGTGGAGTACAGTGTTGTATGGTGGCACAGAGTAGAGTCTTGTAGAGTGTAGTTGCATTGAGTGGAGTAGAGTGTGGTGCAGTGTAGACTGGAGAGTTGTATAGTGCCATGGAGTGGGGTAAAGTGGAGTGGAGTCCAGTGGAGTGATGCAGCATACAGTGGAGTAGCGTGTTCTAGAGTACAATGGTACAAATCAAGTGGAGTGGCGTAGGATGCAGTGGAGTAAAGTGCTGCAAAATGGAGTGGCTTTTGGTATAGTGGAGTGGACTGGTGTGTTGTAGAGCATCAGAAAGTGTCGTAGAGTACCATAGAGTGTCACAGAGTGGATTAATGGGTTTTGTAGAGGATTAGAGTAGAGTGCAGTACAGCATGGTAGAGTGGATTGGGACATACTGTCATACAGTTGATTGGTATAGAATAGTGTGCAGTGGTATATTAACAAGGGTAGAGCAGCATAGAGGGAGTTGTGTAGAGTGTCGTTGAGTACAGTGTCGTAAAGAAAAGTGCTGCACAATGGCATGGAGAGGAGTACATTGATGTACAGTGTATGCTATACAGTGGAGTATAGTGAGGTAGATGTGAAGAGGGGTAGACTGTTGAGTGGAGTATGAGGTGGAGTGGAGTATAGTGAAATAGCATGGAGCTGTGTAGAGTGCAGTATTGTGGCATAAAGTGAAGTGGCATTAACTGCAGTGGAGTAGAGTGAATTAATTATGGAGGACTGGCGAAGAGTGGAGTGTAGTACAGTCTAATAGCAAACAGTGGAGTAGCTTATAGTAGAGTGGAAACGTGTAAAGTTGAGTAGCGAAAGTGGAGTAGTGCATTGGATGGCGTAGTCTGGAGTGACACAGAATGCAGTGGCAGAGCTGAATAGAATACAGAAGAGTATCACACAGTGGAAGTGCATACAGTGGATTGGTGTACAGTGGAGTGGCAAAGGCTGGAGTATTATACAGGTGAGCAGCATACAGTGGAATAGCACACAGTAGAGTGGCACAGAGTGGCGTGAAGAGGCATACAGTGGAATAGGGTAGAGGGGAGTGGCGTAGAAAGGAATAGCATAGTGGACTGGTGTGCAGTGGAGCAGCGTACAGTTGAGGGGCATACAGTGGGGTGGTGTAAAGTGGACCAGGACCAGCATAGACTGGAGTGGCATAAACTGGAGAGCATACAGAGTAGTGTTTGTTGAGTAGAGAGGAGTTGTGTAGACGGTAGTGGTGTTCAGTGTAATAGCGTATTGTGGAGTGGCATATAGTGAAGTGCTGCACAGTGGTGTGGTATAGAGTAGAATAACATTGAGTGTTACTGGCGTACAGTGTGGTGACAGAGTGGATTGGCATATAGTGGAATAGCATAGAGTATAGTAGGTCAGAGTGGACAGGCACATACTCCAGTGGCACAGAAAGGAGCAATTTGCATTGTAATAGTGTACAATAGGTTGTCGTAGAGCAAACTGGTGTGTAATGGAGTGACAAAGAATGGAATAGTGCACACTACAGTGTCAGAATGGAAAAGTGCTATGTTGTGGAGTGGAGTGGCAGAGTGTGGAGTGGCAGAGTGTGGAGTGGCAGAGTGTGGAGTGGCAGAGTGTGGAGTGGCAGAGAGTGGAGTGGCAGAGAGTGGAGTGGCAGAGAGTGGAGTGGCAGAGAGTGGAGTGGCAGAGAGTGGAGTGGCAGAGAGTAGAATGGCATGGTAGAATGGCAGAGAGTGGACTAGCATACAGTGGATTAGCGTAGAGCGGACCTGGAGTGGTGTGGTGTAGAGAGTGGGGTGGGATAATTGAAACAGACGAAGCATGAAAGTGGGTTAATGGATGTAGATGTAATATGGCAGGTTAATACATTAGGAAGTGAAAATCATAATATTTGCTAACGTGTGCATTGTGGAAGTAGTGCTAAAGTTGTACATTTTAAAATACTTAGTTATGTATTGTGCACAGGTATACTGTGAAGTATGAGATACACCACGGTACATGCTCATGATAAAGCAATATGCGATTGGCTAACAGCTGTATTTATCAAACATAACACAGCTATGTCATTTTCAGCACTGTTTGGCTGTGTTTTGCGTTTCACTCCATTCTGGGTTAGGGTCTTCAATATAGTCAAGTAGTTGGTTTTATTGTTCTTCTCTACCATTACCACTTTTTAAAAGTGTTATTAAGTAGAGAAATGTATTTATATTTTTCTATACATTTTACAGCAGTTTAGGGAGACGTTTGCATACAAAATATGAACAACAGTTACTTACCTGTAATCTGTGGTTCTTCAGTAATGGTGTCTTTCATAGATTCACATGCCTGAATCATTCCCTGTCGTCGGAGTGGTATATAAAAAGCAATAATATGCAATAATATCATTAGGAAAACTTGGCAATAACCAAGCAGGAAGTAAAGTAGCCCAAGCTACAAGAGTAAAAACTTCCACACTCATGACTATCCTAGTCATTTTGTATAGTCCAAACTGCAGCCAATCATGCGACAGAACCCACCAGAATGTTCTCCAAGAGGCTCAGGCTCTCAGATTTTCTCGCACAGGAGTGAAGCTAAAAACATCCTAGCCTAAGAGCCTCTGAGGGGAGGTGGGCGGGTTGCATGTGAATCTGAAAGACACCAATACTGGAGAACCAGAGATTACAGGTAACTATTGTTCTTCTCCAGTATTAGGGTGTCTTCCATAGATTCACGTGCCTCAATCAGAGTAGATAGCAGTACCAAAGTAATGCTAACATCCGTTTGTACATATCAAATATATACATTCACATAATACAATGCCAACATTCATATACCCATGAAAAAACGTGCAATCACATGAGAAAGCACTCAATATTAGACATGGAATAAGCGTCTGGAAAGCAGTACAGAGGAGGAGGGAACAGAGGCTCACCTTATCTGAAAAGATTGCGTGGAACCGCTTGACCCACTGACGTAGCAGTCTCGCTGGCAGCATCCAAACAATAATGTTTGGTGAAAGTATGTCTGCTGGACCAAGTCGCTGCTCGGCAGATTTGCTGAAGAGGAACTCCAGCAAAGAGAGCAGTCGAGGAAGAAACAGCTTTTGTAGAGTGAGCTATTGGAGTTATCTGTAAAGGCCTTCCCGTTTGTATATAGCAAAAGACAATAGCTGCAGATATCCATCTAGCTATGGTTTGTTTAGACACTGCTTGTCCTGGTCGCATCTTTCCATAGGCTACAAACAGTTGATCAGATTTGCGGATGGCAGATGTCCTTTGCACATAGAATTTCAAGCATCTTCTGATGTCAAGGGTATGCAAAGCCCTCTCCGCAGGGGATTGCGGATTGATTAGGAAAGAATGTCTTTAAGATGACCGGTTCGTTCAGGTTAGAATCCGAAGGCACTTTAGGCATAAACTTTGGGTTTGTACAAAGCACCACAGAATTGGACGTGAATTGTAAAAAAAGGCGAATTGACGGTGGAAGCTTGAACATCACTGACTCTTCTAGAAGAAATCAATGACAGCAAAAGAGAAACCTTCCATGTTAGGAATTTGAAATCCACCCTGTGAATTGGCTCAAATGGATGGCGCATGAGCTGCCTAACACTATTAAGATGCCACGATGGAGGCGGACGACATAGGAGGAAACATTCGGAATAGTCCCTTAATCATTAAGGAACTGCTGTATTATTCTTGAAGAATAGAGAAGTGGACCATCCTGACGGCATCTTGAAATAGCTGCCAGAAAGACCTTCAAGGTTGCATGAGATAAACCTGATCTTGCTAGGTGTAAGAAAAAACGCAATATCTGATCAGGAGTTGCCTGAAATAGGTGAATCCCAGCAGATTGACACCAAATGCAGAATCTTTTCCATTTGAGTCTGTATGTCTTTATTGTTGCAGGAGCTTGTGCGTGAGCTAGTACCTCCTTACAATCCGCAGAGACATTCAGATGTGCGAATTCAAGGTGTTTAGGCGCCAAGCAGCTAATTTTAGAGACGCTGGATCCGAATGGCAAATCTGACCATTCTGAATTGAGAGGAGTAGAAGTTGGTTGATTCGGTATTGGTTAAAACTGTTTTGGATCGCACTCAGAGGAGAAGAAGTTCGGTGAACCAGTACTGGCGAGGCCACCTGGGAGCAATGAGAATCAGGTGACATGGCTCGCTCTTCATCTTCCGGAGAACTCTGAACCGACGGTATCGGAGGAAAAGCTTAAGCATATATTTGAGACCAGTTGATCGAAAAAGCATTCCCCTGAAAGTCTCTGTGGGGATGCCAGCTTGCAAAGAACAGGCATTTGCTGTTCTTCTTGGTCGCAAATAGGTCCAGATCAGGATGACCCACTGCTGGAAGATTTGATCCACTGTTGCTTGATGTAGCTCCCATTCGTGGGTGGACACCGTTGATCTGCTGAGGGTGTCCGCTAGCACATTTGCAATTCCCGGCACATGAACAGCCAAGAGGTTGATCCTGTGTTGTATCGCCCATGCCCATATCTCCCGGGCTTCCTGAGATAGAAGAACTGACCTTGTTCCTCCTGGTTTGTTTAAGTAGTGAATACTTGTAGTATTGTCTGTGCGCGCCAATATTGTGGCTCCTTGAATTATTGCATGAAAAGACTTGAGGGCTAAGAGGATGGCTCTTAGCTCTAGCAGATTGATGTGCCATGCCTTTTGTCGAGGGCTCCATCTCCCGCTGACCTTCAGCCCTTGAAGATGTGCTCCCCAACCTTTGAGAGATGAGTCTGTGGTGATTGTGTAACTGAGCGCGTCTTGAAGGAGCGCGCACCCCTTCTGTAGATTTTTGTCTTGGATCCACCAGAGAAAAGCCTTTCGCATTCAAGGAGTGATGTGAATGAGTTCTTCGAATGAACCGGAGACTTGCAGCCATTGAAGGTAGAGGCCTCATTCTGAGGTGGCACTTTGGTATCAGTGGGATACAAGAAAAAAACATTCCCAGAAAAGATCTGAACTGTCGGACTGACACTGACCTTTTTGATAGTAACATCTGAGCCATGTCTTGTATCCTTTCTTGCCTCTCCTCTGATATGAAAGCTCAGACCAGTTGTGTGTCCAAGGTTGCTCCCAAGAACGTTTGTCTTTGGGAAGGAGCAAGGTGTGACTTGCTGAGATTGATAGAGTCTCCCAAGGACTGGAAGAGAGACAGACATTGTGGTACGTGGATGTTCGTTTTTGAGAAGGAACTCGCCTTGATAAGGCAATCGTTCGGTGCCCGCACCATCCCAGACAGGGTTTTGTGTATCCTGGGCAGGCAGGGCTTTACAGGAAGGTGACTGCGGAGTGGCACCCCGGTGCTCACTACGCATGTGCCGGCTAGAACCAGTTCCAGGGGCGCCCCAGCCCCTGGCCTGGGGAAAGTCCGGCATGGGAGAGGGGTGTAACCACCCCCCTTCCTGGTCCCACCCCTAGGGCAGGACCTAGTCGCGTACCCACCCCTTTCTTTAGGATAAAGGCAGGAGCGGGGACCCTTCCAAATTGGATCATCTTTGAATCAAGAAACTACTTTCTACGAAAGGAACTCTCGACTTCTTCTCAAGATTTCTCCCTTGTGGCTAAGGAGTAGTCACCCTGCATCCGCAGGCACCATCTAAGAACTCTGCGGTTTGCTGCACGTCCTTCCTCAGGAATCCGACTGCCCAGCTCAACGAGAACCGGCTTCCCTGGCACCTCTGACCTCTACCCACATCGTCAGCTCAGCTGAGATCCGTGGGTGCGACGAGACCTCGAGGGACCGGCCATCATCAGAACCTGCACGACTTCTAAACAAGCACGACCGCTGAGGGATCCTCTGGTGAGTGCTTTGGGGTCCGAGAAGCCCCGACCCTGAGAAGCTCCAGCACCAAAGTCCAGCCTCCCAGCATTTCCACGATCTGCGTGGGGCCCTTCTGCTTTTTGCTGCTCATCACGTTGTCTGGTTACTAGCCCGCTGGCTTGTGGCCTTCTCGACGATGCCCGACAACAACGCTGCTGGTCTGGTTGCTCCAGACTGGCCCTTGCTCCCTTCTGAAAGAGGAGCACCCCGGACCCTCCTGGTCCGCTCAAGAAGCCATTTTAGGTCCACCACGTGGCCCTGAATTTGCCAAGGCTTGTTGCCCCAATCCTGGGCCCAGCAACGCCGACAGCATCAACCTTCGTGGGACAGCTCGCACCTCCATCCTGGTCGCCGACAACGCCTCCTGATCCGTGAGACTGCAGAGCCTAGCGTCGCCCACTCACCTAGTCGAGGTGACGATCATCCGGTGCCCTCCTGGTACCCTCGGACTACTGGCTAGTAGTTACGAACTTGGTCCCCTCTGCTTTCAGGTGTCATCCATCTCTGATCCAGGCTTGGATCTCTACGAACTCTCCTCACTGGTCGCCTGCCAGCAACTCCTTCCTTCAGGCTCCTGGTTCGTCAGCGAGGATTCCCGACGTCTGTAAAGACCTATGTAGCCGCAGCCCTGGGCTAGGTAACTTCGGCATTTCGGTGCCCCAGCATAGCCTCCTTATCTAAGGGTCCAGAGTCACTGTCGCTTCCGACTTACCTTATCGGGTTCGCCCGAGAACACTAAACTTTCCGTGCCCTCGGGCATTTGTGTAGATTGTGCACTTGAAGTATTTTCATAAGAGTTTTGTTGTGTGCTTAGTACCCTGTCCTCATAAAGAGTACAGGGCTGTTGTGACTTAAAATAAATACACTGTTTATTTTCATAACACTTGTGTGGTGTCCTTTCACTTGGTGTTCAAGGGGTATATGTGATGGTATAACAGCTGGCTTAACACGCCCTCTAGAGTTTAGCCCGAAGACTGCTCGTATCCACACTACTAGGATAGCTGGTCTAAGGTTGACTTACAACCAATCACCATAAGGGTCGTTTGGACTGATGCATAGTGATCACTAGAATAGTGAGCACTGCTTATCAGACCAACTTCTCACAGACGCCATTCTCCAGATTTTTTCCTTATGAGAAAGAATCTTGAATAGAATCCTGTTCCCCTCTGCCCTTGAGGGACTTTTTTGATCGCTCCTTTTTGTAACATCAGATTGATTTGGGAAAACAGTTCTTTGAGGTGAGCTGGAGGTGGACCTTTCGGAGGGACGTTTAGAGTAAATTTTTCAAATTCAAGAGCATGGCCTCTGGCCACAATGTCTAGGACCCACCTGCCCGACGTTATTGAGGACCAGTTTGAGTAAAATTTTGGGATTCTCCCTCCAATTTTTACATAGGATTGTGGCATTAGCGGTGGCAGGTGGTGACACTCCTGGTCTTTTATTGGAATCTTTCCCGTGGTAGGCAGTCTTTTTCTTATTCTGGGAATAGGTGGTGTTGCGCTGGCCATAAGGTTGGTAACGTGGGGACTGGTAGCGCTGGTTCCCTTGATAAGATATGTAGGAAGATTGTTGGCCATAAATTCCTCTATTTGAGGACGATCCACGTCTTCTCGCAGCCCGAAAGGGCGGCTTTCGAAACTGCAAGGTGCCAAGAGATCTGGCTGTTTCAGTGTCCTTCTTAATTGTTTGTAAGGTTTCTTCTACCTGTGGGCCAAATAAAAACTCCCCATCAAAGGGCATGTCTAGAACTTTAGCCTGCACCTCTTGATGGAACTAAGTGGCCTTAGAGCCAGCCCTGTTGTCATAGGACAGCTGCACCCGCAGCTGCCTGAACCCCGTAGAAGCCACATCCACTGCGCAGTCTATAATCTCGGCTGAGATTCTCTCTCCCTCCTGCAGAATCTTTAGAGCTTCTGATTTTGCAGGTTCTGGAAGCATGTCAACGTACAGGGAGATGTCCGACCACATTTGCCGGTCTTAGCGACCCAGAATGGCCAAACCTTTGTCGCTGCCATCGTAGATACTCGCTTTCCAATAGAATCTAGACACCTGCCGTCTCTATCATACGGGCTGTAATCGGTGACGAAGGATTTCTGGACCGTTTTTGTGCAGCCTGTACAATCACCAAATCTGTCTTTGGATGACTTATAAGGCATGCTGGGGGGTTTTCAGGTGCCTTATACTTCTTGTCTGTACGTGGCAGTACTGGCAGGAAGGCTGCAGGAGTAGACATCACTTTAAAACCGTCTTTCCATATGAAATCAATAATTGGAATTGTCCAAATCTGTTTCCTTGGCTGGTCCTCGAAGTCATAGAAGAAACATTCCTCCTTCGCAGTTTTCACAGGAATAAGGAAACATTGTGTTGCTCTCTCCATAAGAAGGTGAAAACCTCCAATGTCTACTGGAGGCGAATCGGCAGTATTCGGAGGCGAAGGAGAAGGCGTCTGGATCTGATAGTCATCCCACTTCGACATCAAGGATCTGTCATCAATTTCACCATCCTCCCTCTCTTCATCCTCCGATGAATGTTGTTCCTCAGGCTGATGAGAAGCTACTGGCGAAGGAGGCCTTGGGTATCTGAATTGAGAAGTGGAATCCTGTACCTCAGGTGTAGGAGGTACCGAATCCGCTGACTCAGATGGCGGGAAACACCGGTAATAATCGTTTAACATGTGTTGGACATTAGTTAACAATGCCACAGGCATCTGGGCTGTTGGAACAATAGTGACGGGTGATGTCACCTGTTCAGTCGAAGGTTGATCCTCCTGATCGTCTTCTTGATATTTGATGAGTTGCTCTGAATGACTTGTTGCTGCTCTAAACCTACCATCCAATACAGAGTCATCATCGGGATCCTCTGAGTCCAGTAATTTTTCAGGAACCTGTAAAGGCACCGTAAGAGGTGACAGGTGTAGTGGAGATAAAGGTTCCAGCCCAGAACCACGCCTCTGTAACATGGAAGGCTTTGCCGTAGACGGCGTAGAAGTAAAGGCCGTAGATGGTGACAAAACTTGAATTGTCGTACATGAAGACAGTTTTGGCGTGGACAGAGGAACCGTCGACAGGCTCGTCGACGGCGGGATAGGTCCAGAAGATGATAACGCCGACAATGGCGTCATAGACGAGGAGGGCTTCGGCGACGATGAAGTCTTCGGCGACGATGAAGTCTTCGGCGACGATGAAGTCTTCGGCGACAATGAAGTCTTCGGCGACAATGAAGTCTTCGGCGACAATGAAGTCTTCGACGACAATGAAGTCTTCGACGACAATGAAGTCTTCGACGACAATGAAGTCTTCGACGACAATGAAGTCTTCGACGACAATGAAGTCTTCGACGACAATGAAGTCTTCGACGACAATGAAGTCTTCGACGACAATGAAGTCTTCGTCGACAATGAAGTCTTCGTCGACAATGAAGTCTTCGTCGACAATGAAGTCTTCGTCGACAATGAAGTCTTCGTCGACAATGAAGTCTTAGTCGACAATGAAGTCTTAGTCGACTATGCAGGTTTTATCGACGAGCTCATAGACGACGCGGATGTCATCGATGACGATGAAGTGACTCTCGACGGTGGTGTCGACGATAGAGCTGTTGTTGACTGAACTTTCTTAGACTTGGACGTCAACGACGGAGGAGACGCTGACGACATGATCATCTCAGGTTTAGGTGAAGAAATGGTTACCATAGATGTAGAAGTTGCGTCGACAGAGAACTTCGTCGACGAAGGGGTCGTCGACGACAGGGTCTTCTCAGAAGTTGGTTTTTGAGGTAAAATTTTGGTCAATCTTATTGGGGGCGTGGATGGCAAAGGTTTACTCTTACCAGGGGGAATAGCCTTAGAAGAGGAAGGCCTCTCTTACCCCTTAGATGGTTGCTGTCTCTACACAACCTTGGCCCCAGGAGAAGTTAATACCTCCTCAGCAGCTCTCTTGCTAGAAGCCACAGTAGACCCAGAGGCAACACTGCCTACCTCAGTGGGGTATCTTGATCCTTGAGCTTCTGTAGTCATAGAAGTAAGCTGCCCTCTCGGTCCCTGAAGGTTTTTTGAGGGAAGGTACTACAAATCTTGCAGTCCTTCACTTGATGGTCTAGATACAGGCAATAAATGCATTTCTTTAGGGAATCTTCTGAGAAAAGCCGGAGCTTACCACAAGAATCGCAAGGCCTGAATAGAGATTTCTTTGAGGAAGATATCCTAAAATCAAGAAATCTTGAAGAAATTTGAGAAGAACTGAGCAGAGCTCAGGGAGACGCCCTTCAAACAACGTGCAGTAGAAAATCTGAGAGCATGAGCCTCTGGGGAGAACATTCTGGTGGGTGCTGTCGCCTGAGTGGCTGCAGTTTGGACTATACAAAATGACTAGGATAGTCATGAGTGTGGAAGTTTTTACTCTTGTAGCTTGGGCTACTTTACTCCCTGGTTGGTCATTACCAAGTTTTACTAAGGATATTATTGCATATTATTGCTTTTTATATACCGCGAGACTCCCACTCCGATGACGGGGATTCATTCAGGCATGTGAATCTATGACACCCTAATACTGGAGAATTATAAGTAGCATAGCATTTTGTAGATATTACAGTGGTACACTGTTGACTTTTTTAATGAAGATTTAAATATGTTAAACGTAGAAAATACACTGTAGTGCACAATGTTTGTAAATTAAAGAGTTTTACAGTTTTTTTTTTTTTCAATTTTTAATATGTATTTTTAAAAGTATTTTTATAAGTAGTATTTATTGTATAGGGTTAGGTGAATGCTTTTATGACAAATGTCGAATAAAGCTTTATAAATTGAAAAAAAAATTGAAATGTTAAAACGTTTTTATTTTTAAGTAGAGTAGTACTCCCGAGGCAGTATTGCAGTACTCCGTACATTTTTTTATACATTTAAAAACTTATAAATATTTGTTCATACTTAATAAGCTAATACTTACCTATATCTAGGGGTGAAAAGTAGGGAAGAACACAGCCAAAGTGTACTTTAAAAAAAATTGTTGTCTTCGACTTTTGTAAAGGCAATTATTAGCCAATCACATTATGCCTCGTCATGACCATGTAGTTTGGTACTTTCATGAAATACTGCACAATTTTGCAAAAATTTCACAACAGAAGTTTAAATGTCTTATAACCTTTGAATTGTTCTCTGCAGTACCCAAAAGATTATGTGCACACCATAATGTATAATCCTGTCAACTTTCATGTAAATATGTTTAGCCGCTTTACCGCTACGTGAGAACAAAAGTCTATGGAAAATGCATTGTTGGAAGAATGTGTTTTAGGACCACCCCCCATTTAGTACTTGCACCTCCTTTACCAATCACCACAAAACTTTCCATCCTGTGAATGCAGAAAAAGCATTAGGTCTATAAAGATTTGTCAAACAGGGGCAAAGTTGATCATCCTGAGGATTTCATATACCTGGGAATCCCAACTATAACTACAAAGTGGTTAACGCCACTCTGTAACAAATATAAATATATTTATGTTAACCAAGCCTCAGCTGAATGCTTCCGGGTATATTTACATCATGCATATAACACAGTTTTAGAACAGCTATTTATTCATAAAAAAGTACCTGATCCATTCACTTGTGTTTGTGCTTTTGCAGGTTGCGGCACTGTCGGATCTTCTGTCCTTTAAAAACAAAAATGCCATCCTTTCAATTGAGGTGTACTAGAAGCAATTACATTTACAAACAGAAAACGAAATCCAATGAATATAGGAGACAAATGTAAAAATACAACAATGCTGCCAAATCCTTAAGGTATAAGCATTTCCGAACTTTGCTTCTTCCTCACATATTGATAACTAAACTGGATGCTCCTCAAAATACCACAGCTACTAGCTTTCTCCTTGTTTTGCGCACTTGTGGACTACAATTTGGGTGGGGCAATTCAGTAGAACAGTTATGTCGGTGCTCCAGTTCTGATACCAATGAAATGTCTCTAGTAAGTCACTGTATATTCTTCTGAACAGTCATTTTTAAGATGTGAATTCAGATGACAATTTGAAAGAAAAACCATTCAATCAGTCATACATATTGTCACTGACAACCTCATTAACTTCTGCCCCATCACCCACCAACCTTTCCTAAGACTAATCATTGAGAATGAAGTCCAACAACAATCTTCTAGAGGACTACCAATGTGGCTCCAGTCCACTCTGTAGCAAGGAAATTTTGATTTTTTAAGTAGCTGACAAGGCTCTGCTCATCAACAATAACAATTTTTTTAAAGATCTCTGCCTTCTGATCTTGCTTGTCCTCTCCATAGCCTTCAACATTTATCATCATACACTTACTCACACTTGAAGACACACAAAGGCTTATCTCCTCCTGAACCTCCTTCAGTTCGTACAGATTGGACATGTTCGGGTTATTGCTGATCCTAACTTCAAAGGAGTGCCTCAAGGATTCATGCTATCTCCGGTCATCTTCAATCTCGAAATGAAACTACTTAAAAGCATGCTAATGACAAGATCAAGATCCATAAAGATGCCTGTGATACCCAGCTCTACCTTAAGGTCTCCTCAATATTTAGCTTCTCAGACAGACCCTCCAGGATATCGCAATTTCGCGATTTCGCGATTTGCCGCGAAATCGGCACTTTTGTAAAAATGCCGCGATTTTTACAAAAGTGACCGCGAAATCGGCACTTTTGTAGAAATCGCTGCATTTTTACAAAAGCCGCTATATCCTCGCTATATCCTGGGGGGTCTGCTTGATCAGCTTGCCCAAGAAGTGTCCTTTGCTTGGATCCTCTGCCCACCTCGTATTGTCCGGCACCGAACTCGGTTATAGACCTCACAGATTTTAGCTGACAACCCAGTAACACATCTTATGGGGCTAACATAACGTGCGGCTCGGCTGAAAGGGAGCATTGTGGTGCCAGTGAGATGCGCGCGGGCGACCCTGCCGGCGCTGGGGAGGAGGTTGCGCCATAGGAAGCCCCCTCCCTGCCGCCCTCCCAGCCCTGGAAGCATGCATCGCCCCCGTGCCAGCAGGGCTTCAAATGGGAAAAGAAATACGTGCAGGTATTCCCCCAAATAAGCCGTGGAGTTAAAACGGGACTTCTAGTAAGGGCTTAAGATGGAAACATTGAATCGATCGAAATGAAGGAAACGGAGTACCATCAAAACTGGGCAATGGCCACAGCTGTTATTTAGAGTGATTATAGAAGGAAGAAGTGTGAATTTAAGCACTATACATCAAAAGCAAATTTAAAGTGCATCGTACGAAGTAAGGATTATGCCCACAATTGCGTCATATATCATACATGCTCAGCTAGGACATATGGCATTTATTTTTCATAGAATGCATTTACTATTGTTGCAGATCGCTTTCCCCAAATTGTTTTTAGAGGTGGCCAAGTCCATTACGTTCTGTAAAAGTATGAATGATAATGTGTTCGATTTTAAACACACTTTTACCCAAGGATTTCCGTGATAGTCTCGCCTTTGTCGGTCTCTTCGCAAGCTCTTTTTTGTCTCTCTTGCACAATCTCTCCCCTTCCCATCGTCAACTGTGTGGTTAAAACGTGTCTCTCTATTTTTGCTCTCCCCTCTAATATCATATCCCCTGGCTTGGCCCCTATCTTTCACTTTCCCTGTTTGTCCGGTGTCTCATTCTCCCTCCATTCACAGTCTCTTCTTGCTCTCTTCTCTCCGATGTCTCACCCTTCCAGCTTCCCGATTCTGATGCCTCTCTACTGTGCCTGCTTCTGTCGGCCAGTCTGCAGAAAGACGACGGAAGGGAGAACTGCTGGGGTCACCTCATCTGCTCGCAGCCCCTCTGGATTTGTCGGGACAGCCACGACTAGCTTTAAAATAAAACAACACAGTATCTGAGTGTACTGCTAATAGCTATCATTCATGAAACACAGCAGGTGGGCAGCAGACCCCTCAGTCCGGAATCAACTTTCTTGCGCTGGGCCTCACCTCCCGCTGTTCTGCACTAAACACAAGTCAAGGCGACAGGATTCTTTTAGTCCAAACTGCGATGTTTTACCCTCAAGATAAAGTACTCAGTGAATGGGCGATTTCCCGGGCGTCATTGTGCTGGGTAAATCGGCTCCACTGCTATCTTTCACCTATTAATGCCGCAGGTGGGAGGGACCTCCAGGTAAAATGTCTTTCAATCTGCTGTGTTGCCAATTTTAAAAGCGGCTCAGTTTTAGTTTATAAAAATGGTCTCGAACTTAGAAAATGTAGAACAGCTTCCAAACCGTTTCTAAATACCTGTCATATTATTTGTGCATGGTTGTGTAAAGAAACTTGATGTTTTTAAATTAATAGCTTTTGCATCTATTAATCTAAACATTTTATAAATGGTTAATACAATCTGCGTCAGTGGCATGCACTCTTGTACTCCTCCTTAGGTGCTCAAGGTCTCTTCTTAACAGCTCTAAAGTAAAAATGTTTTCAAAAAAGCAAAAACTACAACCCCAGCATGCTGTTGCTAGCAAAACGCCTAGACCGTTCTTTAAGGTGTCATATGTGGCATGGGCCTTTCTGGCAAGGTCTGTTAATTTGCATGTGCAGCAAGTAATCACAGTTTTTCAATCTGAGAGACCGTATTCTTGAGGAAACAAAGTGTCTACATTGTAAAGAAACCAAATATACATAGCTTCATGTTGTTAAATAACTAAAAAAACTAAGATATCTGTGTTTGTTGTAGGAAAAATGGCCACATAAAATGCCGCAAAATTGCCGCTAAATTTCCATATTTGTGCCGCTAAATTTCCATTTTTGTGCCGCTAAATTTGCTAATCCATGCCGCTATATCCTGGGGGGTCTGAGCAGAGCCTGCCTGTGTTTAATCCAGATCTGAGCATCTACAACCTAACTCAACGCAAGCCATCAAAGACAGAGTTCCTCCTATTCACATGCAGCTCGAAGCAACCACAGATTCACTTTGACATGAAACTTCATAACTTCTTTTCCCAGCTGATTGCCAACGAAACAACACGTGGAATCACTCTACACACAGAGCCCTCCTTTAAAGAACATGTCACTGAAAAAATAAAGACCACCTGATATCAGTTCTTTTGGTCAATAAAAAGAGAACCCCTTCTTTTCAGACACACACTTCAGAGCAACAGTGAAAGCCATAATAATCCTCGCAACTGATCAGAGGCAGTGCTCTGTTCCACTACTTGACACCACTCAGACATCCCTTAAGAAGACATCCAACACCACAGCCCATCGTACTCTAGGGTCTTGGGAAGTTTGACCACTTTGTCCTCATACACAAGAAACTTCATTGGCTCCCTCTCCAGGCCTGTATTGTATACAAGGTATATTAGGAAAGTGGCTCACCTTTGAACATGTCAGTATAGGAGTTTGACGGAATGACCTTTTGAGAGCCAAGACACATAAGAGATGATAAACTACAATATCACACAATTTCAAATACAACTTATGCTCCTTAGAATATAATTACAATTGTATTACGTTTATATTACAATATGTATATGTGCACCAATTTTCCAATATCCTTCGATTTCCATGCCATCAATATTATTAAGCAAGTAATAAAATATTCCAATATGCTTCTGCTGGCCCCCATCTCAGTTCCTTGCTTCAGGAGTTGGAGAGGAGGCAATCACATTGGCTGAAAATGGCTCAAAAACGTTAACCTTCCCCCGAATCCCACTCAAGCTCATAAAATTATGTTTCTGAAAGCAAATAAAATCCCATCCCACTGAAGCCAGTCAAAACTCACTGTCCATGCTCGGAGGCCCTTGGTTTTAAGAGCAAAAAATATAAGAACCTCATATGTATCTGTGGTGTTTGAACAGTTTGCTTCTGTATAATTTGAATTGGTACATGAAAGAGGTTATATACGAGATAAGGGATCCTCTACCTTACGTTACAAGTATGCTGAAAGCTATAAAAGAGTTCCGGGGCTATGCAGATGTAGGAGGCCGAATTCTTAGGTAGCCTGTAATATTGCTTTAACAGATGGCAGACGAGAAGATATTCCTGATCCCTAGTCACATCACTACCCTTTCCTAACCAACCTTAAAGTTTTGTTCTAGTCTTTCTTCAAATAAACAGGTCTCGCTATCAATATGTATCAACATAGAATCCATAGCATCTATAATTAAATACATCACTATACAGCTAACACTGTGCTGAGAAACATGCATGTTCTTCAATGTAAGTCACTTTAAGAATACTTATAAGTCATGTTTGGTAGGACACAGATTCCTTATTTCATGTAATCAAGTTAGGAATACCAAAAACATGTGCATGTTAAATGTCTGCTACAGACCGTACAATTCAAGAAAATAGTACAGAAGAACTGCACAACTGGTACTCGTCTTCTGTTGTTTGGCCTGCTCTTCACAGTCTGCTTGCTCTGGCAGCAGGCATTGCGACATAACAACTCAAATGTAACTACTTATTACAGTTCAGCATCTACATATTTTCTTATTACACTTGTCTGGTGAAGACACAACTAGACTTTAATAGGAAAAATAGAGCTGTTTTGGAGGGACTGTAGGATCCCATACTATACTTTAATAACCATGATCTTCAATGGAACGAAAAAGTCTACTTCCACGCATGTGAAATTTGAATAACAACAATACTGTAGACTGTGCTCCAGTCCACAACACAATGTATTACATTCCTTATGGGACAAACATGTTTTTGTATATCCAGAGTACCAAGCACTGTCTTGTCAACTCTGGAAAGGTGGACAAATCGCTTGTGCTATGAGCCACTCCCCACCAATGACTTATCTGCTACAAGATGTTTGGCTCAAGATGAAGTGTTTATATAGCTGGCGCATCAGTAACATTCAAAAGTACACCACATATTACCAAGCACGTGATTAATATTAAGTAGAGAATATGGTAATAACTTACTCATTTCTCATCTACCAGAGGAGTCATACAAATAAGCGATCCGTCAATCTGAAAAGAGGTGCACACAAAGTGTGCTTCTCAAGATGAAAAGATCCCACATTGCTTGCTTCAACTCTGCAACTGCTGTATCAAGCGCTAGCGATGCATTGGGGGCCTAAGATGTCACGTAAATGGAGGATAAAGTGAAATAAAAGGATCATGTAACCATGCGGAGGTCTTCAAAGGTTTAGAAACATTATGTTCTGAAGATAGCTGCACGTTTTGATCAAACGCCATAAAACCTATTGTTTGACCTTCAGGCTGTGACTCATTGCCTCTAAAAAGAGGCCATCAGTGCTCCGAAATTAATTGAACAGGTTTCAACAACTTTAGTCAAGACTTTTATATTTTTATATTTAGAATTTCATAAAAATTACTGTCACAATGGACACGAGGACAAGGCCCCCAGATGATCCAAATAATGGTGAAGTCTCACAATATAGAAGACCAAGGGAGGGCATGAATGAATAGTCAGAATAGGCAAATAAAAAATGCATTGATCAATATGCATTTTGCCATGACGAAAACAAATTTCTGTACTTTATGCGATTATGGATTAATCATATGTTGGAAGGGGCGATCCCAGGGGTCAGGATATACTTTCCCGGCCTCCCCGTGACCCACCTCTCCCAGGAATACTGCCGAGTCCTAACGTTATGTCCTCGCCGGGTGGACTCCGTGTCTAAGATCGTACACACTGAGCTCACACCACACTTATGAACGGACACCACACCGTGGATTTCAGTAAGCAAGTTGGTTAAAACAGTAGAGCTTTTAGGCAAAATGAACACTTATTTACAAGCGATCGAGGGATCGTAAAGTCTCGGTTGTGAGGAGTAGGGAAGCGGGACAGTCTCAGTATTTGGCCAGTAGGAGGCGTACCCGGCACACAGCTCTCAATCCTCGAGCCGGGGGATACGGGACGTGGTGGTCGTACTAGCTGCTGTACTCCCTCCTCTCGCTCCAGGTCGTGTTGGTAGCGTCGATGGTCCAGTCGGACCAGGGTTCTCCTCGAGCCGCGACGAGGTCAGCAGGGCTCGATCCAGAGTGAACAGAGTGTCTGTTAGTTCTTGAGGAGCCGCAACAACGTCAGCAGGGCTCAGGGTGTTCAACGAATGTCCTTCGAGTTTCAAGGATGAGCCGTGATGAGGTCAGCAGGGCTCCGAGGTTCCAGTTCCTTTTTCACGAGAATGAGCTGCGACAGCGTCAGCAGGACTCGATAAGTTCCAAAGTTCAGTCTTCTCCTCAAGGGGTTGAGCCGCGATCAGATCAGCAGGGCTCTCTTGTCCAGGATACAACTGGGGGGGGGAGAGAGAGAGAGAGGGGGGAGGAGAGAGAGAGAGAGAGAAGGTAGAGGAGAGAGAGAGAGAAAGAGAGGGGGGAGGAGAGAGAGAGAGAGAAAGAGAGGGGGGAGGAGAGACAGAGAGAGGGGAAAAGAGAGAGAGAGAGAGAGGGAGGAAGGGAGACGGAGAGGGAGACGGAGAGGGAGACGGAGAGGGAGCGAGAGATAGCCATGCTCCCCATTGCTAGGTCCACACTGTAAACATGACATGGAGAGAGGACTTGGCCAGGGGCAGCTGACTTACTTTCAACAAGAAGCCAGATAAAGTGAAAGGGCATGCCACAACCGCATAAAGCATTACTGATTAACAATTCTTTAGATAACTTAATGACTATTCTTTAAATTATCAATTTTCTACAGATGTATAACGTCAACAATTTATATCTGGGGCTGCCAGCCTACCCGATTCATAGACTACAGATGGTTCAGAACGCTGCGGCAAGGCTAATTCACGGGGTCCCCTTCTTTCATCATCTCTGCCCCCCATCTGAGACCGTCACATTAGCTCCCAGTGGTTAAGAGAATAGAATTTAAGGCATTGACCTTTGCTTTCTGAGCCATGGCTGACATGCGCCCAGGCTACCTTAAGCTTAGGCTCATCCCATATAGACAGGAACAGAGTAAGATAAATACCATCCTCTGCAATGCGTCCCCATATATGCCAAGACCAGACAAGGTGGCAGGTCCTTATCGGTCAGGACCGCAAGACTGTGGAACTCTCTGCCATTTCATTTGCCCTAGACAGAATTGGAACATGAGATAGGAATCCCCTAAAAACATGTCTCCTTAGGCAAGGGTAGTTTCGGTTTGTTAGCTGCTTCACTGCTGCAGTCTGCACAGTGGTAGAACACCTCTGAGGTAGCTGTGCGCTTTATAAATGCCTATTGTATTGTATGCATCTCACTAGCACATTTGGCAGTATGAACTGATAACCTACATCGAAATGAAAAACTGCAATGCCTAAATTCCAACACTTATACTGTTCATTCTCAACAGAGAAGTGTTACTTGTGCCACTGGAACCAAGGTTCACTCAAGAGAAGAGGCCCAAAAAGGCCATTACCGGTCCTGGGTTGTTTGTGTTCCAGTTTAGCGGGCATCTGCTTGGCAGTTCGGGCTGGACTGTTCCATATGGAGCAGGTTCAAGATTGATTTTCATATGACTGGGACTAACCTGAGGTAGCATGGTGGGCAAAAAAACGATCCACTGGAATGTTGCCTAGAGAAATTGGCAGTGACTGTGATTAATTCAATAATTCCATTGACTTGTATTTTTCATTGTAAAGCCTTAAGTGTGACAGGAATGACCAGATAGGAGTCCCATGCCCACTGTGCTACTGGAACCAAGCTTCACCCAACTGAATAGGCCCAAATAGGCTGAAACTGGTCTGGGGTTACTTGTGTTCCAGTTCAGAGAGGACCTGGCTTGGTAGTTCAGACGGGGCTGTTCCTATTTTAGCAGAAACAAGGAAGATTTGCATATGGCTAGCTCTAATCTGAGGTAGCACAGAGGGCAGAAATAATGGTCTGGCATGCTCCACTGTATAACTGCCTGTGGCTGAGATTAGTTCAAGCATTCCGGCTATCACTTTTTGTATTTTTCATTTCTGAGTGAAGATGACAATGAAAGCGGTGGAAGGAGTGCAGAATATCTGGTGAACAAAGGTAGCTTATTTTGCTGTAGAGAAATCCCAAATAACGAATTTGAATAGGCCATTTGCAACAAATGGAATTGTGGGTAGCCTCCGACAACTATAAATATTAGACTTGTGTCTCAAGAACCATTCCTGAAAGTTTGGGCAACAATTATCATTTTGTATCAAAAACAATTTTCATTTTCCAGTCTCTTGATGTAACCGCTTCTTTCAGGGCTAAAAGAAAATCATTGACATGTTATTCACTTTCCAAGCAGACATTAACCCTCGATCTAAACATCGGATTTTGTGGCATTTTACTTAATCAGTCTCTATCCTTTTCATCAATTTAAAATGGGCCTTTTATGGTCTATTTTCTAAAGTGTACTGATTTATTTGGTTAGCTGTTGCACATGTACCACCTGCATTTATCCGAAGAAAGCCTTGCTTCTAGAGCTACGCTACTAAGGGAGAGCCGAGATTACTCAAAGATATAACCTGACATATTAGAAGTCAGATGGTTTTGACTTTGAGGGAACACAGTAAACGTTCACATTATGACACTGGGATTTCTCCTGCGCAGCTTAGTAATGATTTCCTACAAGCATTACAAGTTACAAAGCTTAAAGACAAGGCAGGTGAGGTAAAACAAAAAAATCACCAGGCTGCAAAATGAAAACATTAACAGAGAAGAAGAATATTAAACATGCAGTGTTAATGAGCATGAATTAGGCAGTACATTTTAAACAGCAGATATTAGCTAGCTCACCCCGAGACCACAGTAAAAAAAATAATTTACTGGAAGGCACATCTGTAATATCAAAACAGGATGTGGCACTCTACAATTACGCAGATATATTCTTGTAAACACTCAGAGTTACAGAAAATAATCTTAAGATGCTTTTTAGTTGATACAAGGCAAGTAAAGACATTAGGGTGTTGTAATGCAACAAGCAGATATCTTCATTAATCACTACAAAACAACATGCATTTAAAAGTTGTAATATACTTGAGAAACTAATGAATATTCATTCATTCAAAATTAGAGGATACGGTCTAGTGTTGGGGAAAATTACTGTATCATAGAGAAGCTCAATGTCTGCCTAACAATCTCCAGCCAATAGGGAGTCTAAGACGAGAAGAAGCAATACTTGTGCACCAGTATATCGCCAGGCGATTCTGACATCTCCTAAAAATGTGTCCAACTCAAACAGTCATTGCATGCACTGTTTTAAGTCCTCCAGAAAGACAGAGGTGTGGATATGAATTTTAATCATAATGACAGCAGCAATGGAGACAGTGCTTAATCTGAGATTTGGTTGCAGGTGGGGATCACTGGCACTTATTTTTCCTCATCAGACTTCAACCCAGAGCAAGAGAGAAATTCTGGCCACCAGTGTGGGAAATCAGGACTGTGGAACAAGGGTGGGAACTCAACTACCTGAGCAAAGGTGGGAAATATGAGGAGCTTAAAGAATTAGACTGAAAGCAGGAAGAAGTTTTGACATGGGCCTTGAAATAAGAGTGGGTGATGTGTCCTGGAAAATGGTTGGGTGAAGGGTTCTGGTATCAGGGTAGGAAAGGACTCTAGAATCAGTAGTTGGCAGAATGATGGCAGGAGAACTGGGACTGGTGACGGACGTCAAACATCACATAGTGGGGAGACCACATAAAATTGCTTACCGTACAGAGCTTACTGAAAATTAGCTTTTGGGATGTCAGATTTTGAGTACAGGAGTGCCTGCCTACTTAGTCTAAGGAAGCCGTAGCGGGATAATGTGAATTCCTTCTTGCTATTGAAAGAAAATAAGATAAGTACATTCTGAGTGGAAGAAGAATCAGTAGAGGATATCGGAAGAAAAACAATACAACTCAATACACTAACCTGCCAAATGTAAACCCAGGAATGGATGAAAATTCATCCAACAAGGAGTGATCTGGGAAACCCTTAACGGGGATTAAATGAAGAGGCAATGATTCCGAACCATGAGTCCACACATAGGAAACATTTACGTGTGTGCTAAAAAAGGTCTGTTTACTTCATCCTCATGGAAAAAAAACACTTCATAACAACTAAATTATGAGCAAGCACTTTCTATTTTTATTTCAGGACAGCTGACTAGCCAGAGGGTGAGCTCGAGTGAAGGGCATACACATACTTCATAAAAAAAGCTGCTAAGACTAAAAGGCTTTGCAATAGCTTGAATCCACAACGTTGAATTTAACATTTTGCTTTTGGGGCACACCAGTAGGTGAGGGGGGGAGGGGGGGTATGGGGGGAAGCACTGACACAGACACCAAAATAGTGTGATAAAGGCCGCTTTATTGGAATCAGGTGCACCTAAACAAAACACCCACCTGGCCTGTGCCGAACAAAACTACTGCTCACTAAATAACTGCCTGACAGACCCCCACCCCTAAAGTTAACCCCAACATTGCAACAGAAATGCAAACATCCGCTCAGCAACCTACCCCCTACCCACCGACTGAATGACCACAGTGACCTCAATGACCTCAACCCCCACCTACCAATACAGCCCCAGGCCTCCAGCAAATACCCCCCTATCTCCTTAGGAAAGCGCCAACAAGTAACAGCACTTGTTCCAGTGACACCACAACTCTTACCCCTAACATCCAGTGCACCATCGTCCAACAAAACCCCTCTCAACCCCGTAGAAAAGACCCCCCCCCAAAGCAACAAACCCCCCAGTGACACCCACCCACCCTACGGGGAAAAAACAGGGAGGGCGGGAGGGACAACAAATTAACTGTGGACCACACGGCTGCTGTGTCACTGCACCACAAACGGTGTGCAGTGACACAAAATGGCCGTTTTTATGTTGGCCAGCCAAAAAGGATCCCAAGGAAGCCCAACCAGCCCAACCAGCCCAGCTACGGCAACCCACAGAGTTCCCTTCTCCCCCCCCTCCTCTCCTGGTGCCCCAAATTTCCCCTGGGGGCAAGCCTCCCACTGGTCGGCTGCCCCCCCAAATCCCCATTGGGGCACACCAGTAAGTGAAGGGGGGGAGCACTGACACAGACACCAAAATAGTGTGATAAAGGCTGCTTTATTGGAATCAGGTGCACCTAAACAAAACACCCACCTGGCCTGTGCCGAACAAAACTACTGCTCACTAAATAACAACTGCCTGACAGCCCCCCACCCCCACCCCTAAAGTTAACCCCAACATTGCAACAGAAATACAAACATCCGCTCAGCAACCTACCCCCCTACCTACCGACTGAATGACCAGAGTGACCTCAATGACCTCAACCCCCCGCCTACCAACACAGCCCCAGGCCTCCAGCAAATACCCCCCTATCTCCTTAGGAAAGCGCCACTCGGTAGTCGCTTACGACTTCCAGCCCCCACCTAGGACTCCTGACTCCTGGGATACCTGAGCACCCCCAAAGCTCCATCCAACGCCTCCTTCAACTGCACTATGTACAATTCCATTCCATACCTAGATAGGTGGACCCCATCCTCCCTGAAAAAATACACTGCACCGTAGCGCTACTCCGGGTGCTCCATCCTCCCCACCCCTTCCTTGGCACAAAAGTCCCTCATCTCTCGGTTAATCTTCCTCCGGGCCCTGTCTATAGCTCCTGGGTGCTCCGCTCCCCTCCACACACGCCTGGGGATAAACTCGGACCAGATCACATGACAGCCCGCCCATTGCCTCTTGATTTCCCTCAGGTCCCTCTTCATTTGCTTGAGCAATGCCAGCCCTTTACACTGTACCAAATCATTTTCGCCCAGATGAATCACCACCACATCAGGGCACACCCCCCCTTGACCACCGTATTCAACAAGGGCAACAACTCATGCCAACGCCTACCCCCTTTTCCCCTCCAGTGACAACGGTACAACCTCTCATCCAATCCCAAATTGAGTGTCCGATGCTTGTCCCACTCTGCCTGTTCTGCCCGCTTGATGAATGAGTGTCCCACAATGTACACATTCAAAACAGCCACCTCCGGCCCCGCCACAGCACCTGTAAAGACACACATATCAAAATCTGGAATCACTGTTACAACACCCCATCCACCTCCCGCAACCTCACATACTTCCGGTAACAATCAGACTTTCACTGTCCCAGCCTCTGTATCTCCTCCTTTCCCCAACCTCTCTGCGCCACCTCAGTCGCCGCCCCGATCCGGAAGGAATGCGTCTCAAAAGCCAGTGGGTCCTCACCCATGTACCGTAAGGTGTGCCGCAGAACCCACAACGCCTGAGCCGCCGTCACTCCGTCACCCCCACCTTGACCAAAAACCTCCCCCCTCCTTCTCGACGCGGCTCGCCATCAACCTCTTCCCCCACGCCACGGGACACACCCCCTCCCAACCGCCTGGGCCCAACACCATCCATGTCCTGACCCCCCGTTGCTCCGTCTTCGAGCGACGCAAATGCACCTCCACCTCTTGCGCTCGCAACTCCACATCCTCCCACAACAACCCCCGCCTCCCTCTTGCGCCCAGCAACTCCGACACACAAAACGCTCCAAAGAACAGCCAGGACATCAGGGCTCATCTGATCCCCTCGCCCTCATCCCTGCACACGGCCGGGACCGTGCCAATGACTCCTTCCAGCAACTCCACCGTGATGGGACACCGCAACCGCACCTTCGCACCCCTCTCCCTCGCCAACCCTTCCAGCAGCCGGGTCCCCAATTCCCCCGCCGACGGAGAGTAACCCCACCACTACTTTCCCATGAACGCCACCGCCGACAACTTATCCGCAATTGTCACCCGCGACAGCCCTTTATCCATGAGCGCCAACATGAACCTTACCACCTGTTCCTCGCGCAGCCACCGGTCCCCTCGCCTTACCACACCGGACTGCAGGAATTCCTCCCATGCCTGCTCGTATGCCTTCCACGTCAACACCGCTACGGACGCCTTCACCAGCTGAAAGACCCGGCCTCGCCCACCGACCACAGTTGCTCTGGCACCAGCGTCCTGATCTCCTCCGCTGCCGTGGCTAGCCCACGGAACCTCTCCCACAGTGAACTAGACAAGGCATCCGCAATGTCATTGTCCACTCCTGGAACGTGGCGCGCCTGAAACAGGATGTCATTCTCTAAGCAACGCAAAACAAACACCCTCATCAACTTCAGCACCTGCGGGTCCCGGGCCGACTGTCTGTTCACCACCTGTACGACGGCCATGTTGTCTACCCGAAACACACGCTTGTGCGCCAGCGCCCCCGACCACACCGTGACCAACACCACCAACGGGAACAACTCCAAAAACTCATTGCTCCGCCCTCCTGCTTGCCATTGCGCCGGCCACTGCTCCGCGCACCATTTGCCATCCCAGTACAGACCGAAACCGCCGCCGCCCGCCGCATCAGAGTACATGGTGACGTCCCACTCCCAGTCCTCCGCCGGCGCCATGGGCACTCCATTGAACCGTTTCAGGACGCCTGCCACATGCACAGATCCTCCTTCATCCCCGCCGAGAGGAGCACATGGTGATGAGGCAAGGTCAAACCGGACGCCAAACCCAAGCGCCGGCAGAACGTTTGGCCCACCCTCACCACGCGACAAGCAAAATTCAAATGACCCAACAGCACCTGCACCTCCCTCACCATCACCTTCCTTTTTGCCAGCATTCCATCCACCAAAACCAGCATCACTGACCTCTTGTCTTCCGGTAGGCGCGCTTCCATGGCGACCGAATCAAGCTCGATACCGAGAAAGGACAACACCGTACTGGGACCGCTTGTCTTCTCTGGTGCCAGGGGAACACCGAAATCCCCCATCAACCCGGCCAAACCGTCCAGCTGCCGCTGGCAGTCCGCCGTTCCGGGCCGCCCCACCAGGAAAAAGTCATCCAGGTAGTGCGTCACTGACTCAGAGCCTGTGCGCCGGGAAAAAACCCACTGCAGGAATGAACTGAAACGCTCAAATAATGCGCACGAAATGGAGCACCCCATTGGCAGCACCTTGTCCACAAATATGAGTCCCTCGAACTGAATCCCCAACAACTGGTGATCCACCGGGTGGACCGGCAGGAGTCGGAAAGCCGACTTGACATCGCATTTCGCCATCAGCGCACCCCTCCCCGCCGCCGAGACGAGCCTCCGCGCCACGTCCACCGACGAGTAAGTCACCAAAGCCAAGTCCGCTGAAATGTAGGCATTGACCGACTCCCCCTCTGGCCAAGACAAGTGTTGTATCAGCCGAAACAGCCCCTCCTTCTTTGGCACCACCCCGATGGGGGAGATGATCAAACCCGGCATCGGCGGCTCTGTGAAGGGGCCCGCCATCCTACCTTCCCTGACCTCTCTGAACAGCTTCTCTCTCACAATGCCCTTGTACGCGTTCACTGATTTCAGATTGTCTGCCCAGCGAGCAATCCGTGGGCCCTCGTAGCCCAGCCGAAATCCTTCCCCAAAACCACGATGCAGCACCGCAGCATTCTCCGCCCGTGGATATGCCGCTAGCCAGGGCTCCATCCGCTCGATCTTAACCAGCATACAAGCCTTTGCCCAAAGCTCCGGCTCCCGCTGGTCGGCTGCCCCCCCCAAAACCCCATTAAACAATATGAAAATACAATGCAGTCCGGAAAATTTAAATAAAGGAAATAGTTCAGCATTACTTTTGATGTTCTGCTCATTATCTTCTCTTAGTGATTAGAGAGTGCTCTCTTTGCCTTCACGGAAAGATACCTAGATCTGACTGCTGACATGGGCTAACAGTTATATCCAACCTGGTTATCAATTGCTGACTTTTACTGAGCGAACATACATTATCTGTATTATATTTTGCAATAAATGAGGTTATTGTTTGAGGAGAGAAGGTGCCCTATTCAAGCAACAACCACAGTCTTTGTCAGGGTGAACCACAAAAGTCCTAAATTAACCTGTGCTTAACCCTCTGGTAGCTTGGCACAAAGCAGTCAGGCTTACCTTAGAGCCAATGTGCAAAGAATTTCTGCAGAAACAGAGTACATTTTAATAAATAAAATTATTACAATACGACTAAAACCAATCATTATAACCAGAGATATTGAATTTTAGAGTTTTAAGTGAAAGTAATACCAGTAAACACAAAGCGCCAACTGTGGTAATCTGGTCGCTCCAGACCAGGACAGTCACAACATCAGTTCGACCATGCTTGAGCATTAGCCAAATACAAAGACTGGTGTTTAGACAAAATATTGGGGAAAAAATAGTGTGGACACAATATCGAACTGTTCACCTTAATCAGCACCTTGAGATACTAAAAACAAATAAAATTAAAAGAAAATGGTGAAAAAATGGTGACTTTTTGGAATGTCTATTGCTTGAGGGCTGAGTGCAGTGAAAGGTCAAATTATCTGAGAGGCTAAACAATTAAATGACCCTCAGATGGGCCTGTTAATGTCTTGAGTAATGCTGCTCATTCCAGCTAACCTTCCGGTAGCCTATCATCACGTCTCACCTTTGTCATCAAATGCTCTTCTGAAATTGCCCATTGAATCATATCCTGCTGCCATGACGGAGTCCTGAGGTTACATCCAATGTGTGGCAATATGCCACTGCAATTGATGCCACAAGCATTACAGGTTTATGTTTCATCTTACCGCCCTGAAGCCTGTCAACGACTCCCAGTAAACATTACAATGAATTTGGGCATAATGCTTGTTGACAGGGTGTAATATGGCACTCAAAAATAAGGAAGGGTCAGTTCCAGAGGCGAGTAATTCAGGGTATTGCTGACCGGGTTGGAGGATGGGTGATGGTGCTGCAGGCACTAGAGGATCAGGGATCAGCACTAGGTCAGAAGTAACCGTGAGTGCTGATTCATCTGGAAAAGGATCAATGAGCTTCATCTCCGATGAGGACTCCTAAGGTGAAGGGGGGTGCCTTGGTGACTTACCATTCAATAGATGAAATTGTCCAGAGTCTTGGCATTGTTTCTTCTTGAGTTTTCTTTGTGATGACTACGACTAATACTTTAGCAACATCGACCTTGGTTTTGACTTTCACTTTGCTCGACAGTCCTCTTGAGCCCAAGCCATAGTTTACCTACCCATTCATTTATGGTCTTAGGGCGCGTGCTCCTGCGAATTCAGAGGACTTCACTTCATGGTACAATAGAGGCAGATGTCATGATGGTACGTGATGGACATTTGTTCACCACAGTGCCTGCAGGGATTGAAGCGTGAATGTTTGGGAGGTGAAATCCCTGTACTGCCCCTAGAAATTCACAAAAGACTAAAGCGTCACTGTGGTGATTCACTGACAACAGAGAAGCTCCGGATTCATGTCAATGGTGCACAAAAAAGGCAACTGACTACAAGGTGCTTTATGGCTCCAGTGATGTCAGGGTGTTATTGTTTCAGGCACCAAAGTCAGAGCCCCCTACCATCAGGAGAGTCATTGATAAGTTTCCAGATTCAGTCCGACATTCAAAAGGTGAAGAATATGCAGATAGAAGTATCCATCAGAATGTTATTATCATCACTATTTACCAATGATTGTGGTCAGTACAACACACATTAAACCAGTTCCATAACTGGCTTAGGAATTAATGTCATTAGGACTTCCCTTGCAGTATCAGATAACACCCTAGCCTCAAATGCTTCCAGTAGTACTTTCAGAAGCTTCTCCGACAGTATGCCTGGAAAACTACGGTATAAATCTGCTGAGAGCCGATTGCTTTCAGATGCTTTGCCACCCTGCAGTTCAGCAATAGTGGACATCATCCCTTCATAGGAAAAGGTGACTTGTAGGACAGGAGTCTGCCTGTCTGTTACCTTTGGCAGCTCCAGTAGGTCAAAAAAGGCAGCAATCGCACAACAGTACCCCTGTGGATCTTGCCTACATCCTTGCATCAAGTGATATTGGGAGGCAGCACTGATGCCTGACTGACCACCATGCAATTTTCCAAATCTGTCATGCAGCCATGCCAACAGTCTACCGTTTCATATACAGGTTTTGCCAGCATGAGGTCTGGTATTAGTGAACCTACCCAAGTAATACCATGAGTCTCCAAATGCTCTGCAAACCCCTAGTAACACACCTCCCCTCAACGCCAAGTGTCATGGCACCTCCACCTCTAAATGTGAAGGGCATAACTTTTGTGGACAGATCTGGCAGTAACTAGAAGTGAATGACATATATAAACGCTATATACATACTTCGTTTAACCACTTTCGTGGCTTCCCATTATGCCATATGGCTACTAACATTTCCCTAGTTATCCTAAGTAATGAACAACAGTGCCGTTCAACTTGCTTGCAATTGCACTGTCCTATAGAGCTTCCACCCTCAGTCTCCAGGTCAGAATTTTGGCCCTGTCATACCACTCCTCCCATGTCATTCATAACTGGGAGTGACCTGCCTAGGTAAGGAACATTCTCTACAGTTACGTTGATCTTCCTTTATTACCAAAAAACGATACACGTCATGGGATGCAGAATATCAGAGATACTCTGTGCCCCCAGGTTTCAGTGCTCTCCAGGTAGCCAGTAAGCCTACTTCATGCATGGCATTTTTAGACATTGGACCACACCCAGCTTGATCATCCACTTGGAGTAGTACTTCATATCTATATTTGCCAATTACTAACTTTTAATTACTTAAAACCCTGTTAGACATAGTATCTACAAGTTTACTTAAGTTTGGTCTCTGGGGCATCAGTAATTACACCCCAGACCAATTCTGGTATGGCTTCATAGTTGTTGCTATTTCTTCTGGTGCATTCGCTTCTTCTTCTTCTGCCCACAACGACTCCATTCTATCTTACCATTACCCATTGTGGATTTGTTGGATTTGTTGCCACCATCCTCGGACGCACTAGTTGGATTTCAGAACCCAAAGAATATCCTCTCTGCAACCTCCAGGTCCCTCCCCATCCGTGGGGGATGTTGGGACCCTGTTCTTTATGTTGTCCAATTAAAACCATTCCCATACCTCTTTTGGAGCAGCAAAAAATGCCAATTACCATTTTGAACAACAACACATTGCTGGGAACATCAGCATCTAGTTTAAACCCTTCGCTGCCGTGGCTATTTTGCCGCAGCGCTAAGGGGGAGGCGGGGACGCGCGGCGGTCCTGTGCTCGTGACGGAACCGCTCCGTCATGGCCCGCGGGTGAGCTGTGCTTGTGACGGAACGGTTCCGTCACGGCCCGCCCGCTCTTCAGAACGTCAGCGCAGGCACGGTATTCGCGCCGCGCAGGCACGGCGAGCGGGCCATGACAGAACCGTTCCGTCACCAGCACAGCCCACCCGAGGCTCGTGACGGAACGGTTCCGTCACGAGCATGTGAGGGGTTAAATTCATAGCTCTTGGTTTGGGTTTCACTGGTTCAAAGGTTGTCAGCTGCTGCTCTATTCAAAAGTGTTCAGGAAACACACAGAGCATATCCCTCACATCTTGGGTCCCCTTATTACCCGACATGCAGAAAAAGTCATGATTGAATAATTGAGCATTCTTGCAATTATGGCCCTAGGTGGTGTCCCCAAAGGCAGAGCAAGGCCCAGTGACCCTTTTCGAAATAAAATAGCTAAACAGCCTGTTCTGTTGTAAGATCTTTGAAACACAATTTATAACCAACAGTTATGCAGATGAGTTCTCTGCAGTGTCTGGAAATCCCACAAACCTAATGTAATTCCTTCAGAATCTTCCCTCCATGTCTTTCAATCTATGCTCCAAAATCTGGGTGAACTTCAATAGGGACTTAATCATTGTTCTCGGACTTCCAATTTTCATATTGTTGATCCATGGATTTCTTCATCTCCATGGTTCAGTCATTCATCTGGCACACATCCATCCTGAAAAAATTCACTTCCACTGAAAAGGTATCAATTTTATTCTGCAATGTCAACCTGTAATTTTTATTAACTGAAACAATCTGTGCAAAATCTGTCCTGCATCCGCATGTCCACTTGCACTGAAACTACATGCAGTAGCCATTATTGCTATGCACTGGTCCATCTTAATATTTTGCATCACTTTAGGGGTTCTGTCCTTCCAATTGTGCCAGATTTAAGGAAAACAAATACTGTCAGGCTACACTGATTACACCACAGTGCCTCTGCTCTCCCGATGCAGAGTTCGTAGATATTCAAAAAAGGTTTCACCACTTCCACTGCTTTGCTTAGTCGGTTCTCCAATATAGTTTGTTCTGGGCCCCTCCTCACTCCACGTTATTGGCTACAAAGTGGGCTCATAGCTCCTGCTCGACTGCACTAGCATTTTTTGCCTCACCCTATTTGTTGAAAACTAAAGCAGCTCTGGCATTCTACACCCTGCTTGGGTGGGGAGACAAAGTGCCAGTGATGCGAGGCCGCACTGCAACCATCCTTTGCCCCAGCAGGGGAACTTGCAGGGGAGAAATCCGCCTGGGCTACCGTGGCTGCGGGCCTCCATCTCCCTGTTGTGGGGACCAGCTGAGGAGGTTCTCGGATCCCCGGTCAGGACTCATTGCTGTGGCTTAAGTTGAGGGAGCAAGGGCAGCTCTTGCATGATATGCCCCCCTGGCCCCTCGGGCAGTGAGCTGGCTGGATCCTTGTGGGGACATGCAGGGGCCGACGCCACCAGAGCAGTGTCCCATGACCGGGGAGCCTGTTTTTACTGCTGGCAGGCCACATGATGGCAGCCATAAGCAGGGGCACCAGACGTACTGCTAGGCCCTGTGATTGAGGCTTTAAGCTGCGGGCAGTAGTGGAACCCCCACTTTAATGAGGGGCCCAGTGCATCAGGGGCCCACCTCCTGCTGGAGGACAAGTTGGGAGTGTACAGAGACAAGGGCTGGGACACTAATAGAGGCCTAGATTGGGGGCGGGAGTAAGCGATCAACAGTTAATAAATTGCCTCTATTCACCCCTTCTCTCTCGCTCCCTGAGGGAGTTGGACCCTCTTGTGGGTGGTTGCAGCAGGAGGCTCCTCTGGCACTACTAGTGGCACCTTTGACTGCCGAGGGCCACTACGACAGAAGAGCGGAGGGCCGTGATAGACCTGGGCTGCCCAGAGGTGGGATTGGCACAGCGTGGGAGCTTAGGGCCTACGTCAGGTCTGGTGTGTCAGATGCAGGAGGTGGCCTGGGCTGGGTCCTGGACAAGGGATTGTGAGAGATGACTGGCCTAAGTCAAAGACTGTGGGTGCGGGCACATATGAGTTTGCCCCTTTGCTCCATGTTGAACATTGATATCAAGATACTTAGCAAAGTGCTGTCCCTGCGGTTGCTACCTCATATGCCAATCCTCATCCATAGTGACCAGAATGGGTTTATAAAACACAGGTCCACCTCTCAGAATCTTCGTCCGCCAGATCATATCCTTTACTATCAGGATATTCGTTTGCACCCAAATGTCCTCGTGTCAGTGGACCTAGAAAAAGCTTTTGATTTGGTGAGGTGTGACTTTCTCCACACAGTTATGATTAAGATGGGATTGAGTGAAGGCTGGATAAAGTGGTCCATCTACTATACACCAACCCCACAGCGACAGTCAGGACAGGGAATACCAGCTCTTCCCAATACAGGGCCTATCGGGGTACTAGGCAGAGATGTCCTCTTTCTCCCCTCCTGTTTCCATGGCTATTGAGCCATTGGTGGAACTTTTTCATGAGAAGGGAATAGGCTATGGAGTAGTGATAGGAGGCAGAGAGCACATTATATCTTTATACGCCAACAAGTTGTTATTGTATCTCAGGGAAGGCCCAAGGGGTGTTGGGAATGCGTTGCAAGAAGTTTCTGCCCTTGCTGGACTCCGGGTTAACAGGACCAAATCTAATCTACCCTTGGGGTTGACTTGGTCACCAGTGTGATTCAGCTACATGGGTATCCAGGTGTTTCAAGCTTTAGACTATCTCAAGGATGGCAATCTGGGGGCCTCAAGTCCAGGTTTAGTTTTGGCATTTCTTGGAATTACCAGTTATGACTAAGGTCTCTTTATCTAAGATGATTGTGTTACTCAGGTTGCTGCATTTCTTTGGAAATCACCCTTGCAAGATAACGCGTTCCTGGTTTCATTGTTTGGATACCTTACTTCAATAACTGATCGGAGAGAGTGGGTGCAATATGGGTTCCTAGGTGGTGCTCTGGCGACCCCCCACCACAAGAGACCTTGGTACCTCTGACTTTGAATTATACTACTTGGCCACCCAGCTTCAGTGGATAACCCAATGGTTAGATGGAAAACATCGCAAAGAACTGGGACCCATATGGTTGGCTGGGAACCAGGGGACTCGATTAGCAAAACTCCTTTACTGGAAAGTAAGGATTCCACGACCTGGAGTGTTATTACAAGTTGCACTCTATTGCTGGTGGAGAGGTCTGCGGAGAACAGCTGGGTCTCCTTTATACGCCCCAGCCGTACAGTTTGTGGGCCTGCCACGAGAAAACTCTCCTTTTTGCTTTACAAGACACCAGCTATCTGTCTGAATGGCCACATCACAGTGAGTGACTGCTACCAAGTGGGAGCACTGATGCCATTTGAGGACTTGATGACATAATGTGCACTACTTCCTGGCCAAGTCCTGACATATCATGCTTTAGTGCTGACATTCAGGGACCTGTGGTCTAATAGCTGACAGAGGCCAGAGACCTATGCTGTTCTTCAGGCCTTGTTGAAATGGTTCTACCAGGCTTGGTTGGACATGGCCATGGCACCCTTGACAAGGAAAAGGGAGAGACGGGAGACACTGATGGGAAGAGGCCTCCGGGACTCTGAGTGAAGTGCAGTATTGGCATCTCCCAAGCATATAATACATCCAGTTTAATTATATACACAACATAACTAACCCCTCAGATTGCAGGCCATGTATTGGGGAGAGACAAAGGCCTGCGCCATGTATTGGGGAGAGACAAAGGCCTGCTCCATGTGTAAGACACTAAGGGTGGATTTTGGACATATGACGTGAAGTTGCCCAGGTTTACACTCATTCTGGGTGGCTGTACTCTATACACTCAACAAGGCATTAGGTCATACAATTGTGTGCAGAGCAGAGGTGTGCCTCCTAAGGTTGTTCCCCAGACCAAAAGCACTTAGAGTCAGCACCAGGTTTGTAGACATGGCTTTGGGGTTGGCCGGGAGACTGGTAGCAATGCGATCGATTTCAATGGAGGGCCTGTTGCAGTGTGGGAGAAGGATATCACAGTGTGGGCCAGAGGGGAGGAAAGGGCTCTGATCCGAGATGATACATGTGGGATCAGATGACGCCCACTGGCAGTTCTTTGGATGGAAATTATGAAGGCCAGGAAAAACCGGAGAGTTGGCCCTGGGGAAAGCGATGGTATTTGTATTTGTATTTGTATTTGTGAATATTTGTTAAGCGCAACCTAAAGCTCCGAAGGGAGCATCTTGGCGCTGAGAAATTGTGTGGAGATGAAAGTTAAGATGATGGAGCTTCTAGATAGCGGCCATCACATAGGCATCAGATTGCTGATAGTCCCAGGTCTTCAGTTGTTTCCTGAAAAGGCTCTCAGTCTCAACCAGTTTAAGGGCAAGTTGTTCCAGGCCCTTGCTGCTAGGACTGTGAAAATTTTTCCGCCCTTGGTTTTGTATTTATACCTCGGGATCTTGGTAAAGTTACCACCGGAGGATCTCAAGCTTCGTACGGGGTCATAGTGAACGAAACGGTTGACAAGGTATTTAGGACCAATGTTTTTCAGTGCTTTAAAGACTATAAGTAGAAGTTTGAAAAGGATCCTCTTGTGCAAGGGCAACCAATGAAGACGATTTAGTGCTGCTGAGGCTGAGGATTTCCTGGGGAGTTTTAACACTAATCTTGCAGCCGCGTGTTGCACACTTTGCAACTTCTTCAGCATTGATTTTTTCACTCCAGCCATCAACCCATTGCAGTAGTCGAGTCGGGAGAGTATTAATGCGACCACAACTGATTTCCTGGACGCAATGGGGAGGAAGTCAAAGAATTTTTTTAAAGATTTGATAAGTCCGAAACAGCAACCTGCCGTGATCCTGACGTGATCGTCGAAGGCTGCATCAAATTGCACGCCTAGGTTACGAGCTGAGGTCACTGCACTAGGCGGGGCCTCTGAATCTTTGGGCCACCAATCCTTGGGACGAAAGGGCAGATCTTTACCTAATGGTATGATTTCTGTTTTCCCACTGTTGCATTTCAGATGGTAGCCAGGCCGCACAGTGTGTTGGAGCCAAGGGCTGCCCTCAGGGTCATGGGAGGGGGGGGGGGGAAGGGGAGGGGCTGGAGGGGGGTTGGAAATAGTAGGAACTCTTGATTGGAGGGAGTAGCTTAGGTGTCACTCAATGAATCCCCCTCCGATTAGGCCGCATAGTCCCAGTGTGTAAAGTGCTGATTATGCCCCTAAGTGGTAGACCCCACCCTAAAGCCTAATTCCAAGATGAGAGTGAACATACTGATGGATGAGCTGACCTGTGGCCCCATACCTCCCATCCTCAGTATGCCAGATCAAAGGACCAAGGTCCCACAAGGATGGGAGCCCTCGGTGGGGTATTACACACCTAAAGTTCGGGCTCTCAGGCTTTTTTATTTTGTGTTGTTTTAGCTTAGACTAGATTATCTTTTTTGTACTATGGCATTACTGTGGTAGGTTCTACAACTCCCATACAAAGAGCAGTACGTGATAGTGGACAGGACAGCGAACAAGCACAATAATTGATCAAGTGGATGACAATGTTCATAGGTTAAGGATGAGCTACTTGAGACTAGATAGCAGCACTGTACTACTTACCACATGTTGATTCTAGGTTATGATTCTTGTTACCGGATGTGTTGTTTTAAGACTGTACTTAATATATTATTTTTGTTGTATTAACATGGCCGTTTATGGAATGGTGAAATTGTGCACCTTACTATTTAATGTAGAAGACTGCTCCTATACACATGTATGTATTTTTCGCATATGCCAATAAAAATGTTTTTTTTTTTTATGAATCTGCTCCAACATCTTGGGTTCCAACCCAGGCTTCGAATCTGCTACAGTTGTGCCTCCTGCTTTTGGTGCCACCCCATCAAGCCTCGCCTTATGTTGGGACATAACCCTCAATCCTTTCGGGCTCACTTCCGCATCATGCAAGGATTCAGATGCATTGCCCGTTTCCCACTCCGGTGCCTCTTCAGCAGATTGCTGGTTTCAATGCCTGACTCCACTACAGGCCCCAAAGAGTATCTCCCAATGCGAAGGCCAGATTTATATGATACAATAAGTGATCCCTCAAGCCACCTTGTCTTTCTGTGTCATTCTTAGGCCATGGTACTTTTCTAAAGCATTCATGCTACTGCATCATGAAAGAACAGCACAGGAAAAACGAAGGAGTCAGGAAGCTCCATGTTATAGTGTCACATTGACCATCTTGCCAAGGCCTGCCCCAAATCAACAGTTCTTTAGAAGGAACAATCCAGCAACTTAACCTTCTTAGGCTTTGATCTCTGCACTCACTAGAATACACTTGCAGTGACCCTATGTAACAAGATAAATGTTCCTCATAACCAGAAAGTATGTCATGCATCCCAATGGTTTCATTCCTGAAGGGTTAAGAAGAGCCATGGAGTTATGATATATGCATTGGCCCCTCTTCACACAACCACCCCTTGTTCACAACTCTGCATCACACTTTTCATTCAGTAAATGAACACGAAGATCCACCAATGCAAATGTAAGCAGCACCTAGTTTGAGCCAGGGGGTGCAGGTGGTGCCCAACAGCACTTTGTTTTAGGCGGGGGGTGGGGCACTTGTTTTTACCCATCAGAATTTGGCCCAGGACAATAGAGAGAAAGAAAGGCAAAAAAGAGAAAAAGGAGGAGTAAGAAAAAGTCAGGAAAAATAGTGGCAAATGGAGAAAGCAGGATTGAAAAACCTGCAAGAAGCAGATTAAGGGGCAGGGATAGTGTGTTGGTGGAAGAAAAACATGCAGTGAAATCAAGACTACACAGCCGTGGAATTTAGCAACCCCATTAGCCAATTGAGGGCTTCTGAAAAAATTTAAGCCCGGGCACTTATTCGTTCAATTAATTAAGCAGTGATGATGCCCTAACATACTGCCACATTCCACCAATCCCACTTCGCCTATGCCTCTACCCATTACCTTCAACTATAAAATGATAAATGTTACGAAAGGAACTGCCTCAATCTGTCTGAACCCCTGGCAATTACTCCGGGAGCAATCCATTCCATTACTCTTTATTGTTTAATTATCTTGTAGAGAGTTTGCTTGTCCCAGTTTTCACTTGTCTTTACCAACACAGGATAGCACCAACCAGCAGATGAAGATCAATAGGCTTCTCCAGTTTGAAAAGATCAGCCTTCACTAGTAGGGGTCTCTCAATAGGATCAAAAGCAGCAGCAGCCTTCTTTTGGCAATCTTTAGGTATAGCTAGTGCTCGTACCGCGCAGGAAGTGAGAGACCCTATTCTGGGCATATACACACCCCTACAGTGACCTATTTTCATATCAAACCAGTGAAGGGTGGAGATGCTAGAATTAATCTAACCCATTATAAATTAACCTTGATCTATAACCTTTGTTTTAGTCTGTCTGCCAGTACAAAGAACAGATCAAGACCAACCATATGCCAATTAGCATTGACCTTACTCTTAAACCATTGGGTCATGTTCGCTCTGAACCGAAAAACGGGGAATTTCTTAACAAGATGAAGCTTGAGCCCTTAAGGCACAACGAGCCAAGAACCCACTTTTAGCCATATTCACCCCACTTAGGGGGACTCACATAGAGGAGAAAAGTGATGTATAGAAACACCTAAATTCATCTCAACCATGGGTAATTAATATGAGCTTATAGAGGAGTTGCAGCTCGAGCCTTTATGGGCTCAAGTAAATACATAACATATTAATGATGAACATTTCAAATACTTATTTGTATGGGTGGACAGTAGTTGATTTTTTCCTCACTGCCAGATTTTTCTTTTATTGGCAAAGTCTTCTGTATGCCCTAAATGGTCATGCTGGGGTTTGCTTTTTTTTATTTTGATGCATTTCATTACTTGTATGCCTTTTCTGGCATTTTAAGTTTCAGTGTAAAAATATGTTCAGCTCGTTTACAGGAGTAAAGTAAATATACACATTTCTGCCTCCATAAAAAGGAGTCTTGGTATTGTAGAATTTTTCCAGTTGAGTTTTGAAGGGATTTCTTTTTACAAGACTAAGATGCAGGTCTCGAGAGTCCTACCCATGGAGATCTACCTCTGCAAAGATATTGCTAACTTTTTTGTCACATTATGTCCCATGAATGAAACTGAACAGAAAAAAGTAACCCCAAAGAAAAATACCTGTACACCAAAAAATAAAAACTGAAGATAAATTGACCACAGAGCTATATCATCTGCCTCTTTAACTAGATATCAATGATCAGCATTAAAGGACAACCTAAGGTGATTGAAGCCAGGGTACCTGAAATGAGAAAAGGCATATGAGTGACGTGCCCGCCTGGGTGCCTATTTTTCTTTTCTTTTAAACTAAAACAGTCAATACAATGGTCCATCTGCTTTTCTTTTAATCTGTCTATACAGAGAAGAAAAGCTTTTTTTACATTACATTTCTGGCCTCAGCCTAATACAAAGTTACCATCAAACTCCACCAAGCTGCTCAAAGGCATAGGTTTAAGCAGCAGGAAAGAAAACCAAGGTAGCAAAAACAAACAAAGAGGAGCAGCAGCACCCTACCTTTAACAATGTCATGCCATATAAAGGGCTTAATTCTGCGGTTTCACCCATCTCAAATTTAAAGGGAAATTTAGGCAACAGGAGATGAAGCAATCTGATCAGATTCAGTGTCTTTGGTCGACTGTTAAAGTTAGATTAGAAGTCATGCGTCCTGGTGCTACAGTTGAAAACTTTGGCTGCCTGTCCACTTTGTGTAATGGCCATTTAATCAGCACAAATGATTAGGAAAGCTGGTACCAAGATGTAGAATGCCGCAGACTCAATGTGCCACAATTCAAAATGCTATGAAGTAAAATGTGCCCAATCACATTATGTGCCTTTTTAGTGTCTATCATTAAGGGTTCTAAATATTGTGGGGACTGGTGAATTAGTATTCAGAACAAGCTTTCAAGGGAAACAGCAAAACGGATTATAAAGAATGTACAAAATACTCAAGGCATTGAGTTATTCCTCTTCATAAAACATAACTACATTTGCGATCAAAGTAATTCTATTACCTTGTTTTAAGTACTTCATTGAATTTTTGTTCAAGCTCTACTCTCCGCTGTCGTTCTTTTTCCAGTTCTTGCTTCAGCGCCTCCGCGTTTGTCTCTTCTCTCAGCTTTCTGAGTTCCTCTTCTGTTGACCAAGCAAATATTTTAGTTTGCCTTTTCATATATGCTCGAACATTGAAACGATAAACAGTTAGCATTCTAGAAACATATTTAATGTGAAGACGTTATTGCTGGCAACTTTGCTGAGCAAATCCTCAGACATCACACTGTATATTCTTTGGATAAGGAATCTTATTTCACAGTTAATAACAATCATTGACAAAGTCAAAAAAGCTACACCTTTAAAGGCAAGTGCAAACGTATTGGCTTTGGCAATGACGTGTGATAGCACGCCTTTGTGTAATTGCAATGCTTTTACACCCATGTATGCTTTCGGAAACTAGCTTGTCGACCATTTCAAAATAGTAACCATGTGTACGCATTGGGATGAATGTGTCACGACGCATGCATTATGATGCATGCGCTGCCATTTTATTTTGACGGTCCAACATAGTTAATGAACATATCAAAATGCTGAAGAACTAAAATAACACCTCTGGGAGTGCATAAATATAAAGAGTGCAGCCCAGTGGCATTTTATAGCTAGCGAGAGAGGAATAATAATAATAACAGTGGCTGGGCTGCTCATACAGGAGCAGGGGGAGGAGTGGTTGCCCACTTTAAGTGCGCATGAATCTTTGGCCGGCCGTCTAGGGACAGCCAAACATTCATGGGCACTTTGCATGTTCTCCATCCAGGCTGCCTTACAGCCTGGGTGGAGAACATGCCCAGGCTCCCACTGCCTGTCTCTCACCCCATCCCCCTCACCTCCAACCCCGATCGGTGACAGCTGCCACTGAATAATAATAATAATAATAATAATAATAATAATAATAATAATAATAATAATTAATAAAAGTAAAGAAGAAGCTGGGCAGGGAGCACCAGAGCATGTTGGGAGTGGGGTGGGTATGGGGCAGAGGCCCTATTGTATGTATGAACACAGCATATCGCAGATGTAAACTACTTTTTTAAGTAAAGAACAACACTAAGTCAACGGTCAATGCCGGCTGAACCACAGTAGCCAATGGCTGAAGGAGGCTGTTCAAAAGCCCCTTTGTATGGTATGCGTGTGTGTGTGTTCTATGAGGGGGCATGTCTCTCCAGGAAGCTAAAGCAGTCTGTAGACCAGACCTAAAAATTGAAGAATAATCCGTTCTCCATTGTTTTTTACAAGATTTTTTTCTGATGAACACCACATTTTATCACTCGAAATCAAAAGGAATGTGCTGGTGCTATCACAATGAACACAGCATGGGGCTAATCCACTCAGCTACATATCCTTTATGAAGATTCCTCCTGAAGAGTGGATATAGTCGTAATAACTGAATTAATTCACAATTTTAGAACGGAGGGGCATTATTTTCCTGTATGACTCCTTTCATCATGGTGGGAACACACAACAGATCCAGATTTGTGCATATACACCATCATTCACTTAGTTGGGAGACTCGTAGACCTGGTTCAAGAGTTAGCAGTAGGAAAGGCATTTACTTTTCTCTTGACGTTATAACAGCATTGAACTGCTCCTTCGCCAGACAGCAGCACCAATGTTCCCACACTGAATTTGTCCTGCACCTTCACATAGCTATTTCCTTAGAAAGCCAACAACCATTTTTCACTGATCCGCTACAGATTTCTATTTTTGTAGTTTTATTTAGCACACACCAAGCTAGAAGGAGCTGTTAGGACTAGTAAATCATGTCTTTGTACAGGATCTTTCTATGGTAAGTCGAGAATCAAAAATAAAACACAAAGTCTTCTGGCTTCAACTAGGACCGCCCTCTCACTCCTTAAAAGTTTAAATGACTTGGAGTATGGATGAATGTTGTAGTAAATAGGTCCACGAATGAAGTAGATTCCAAGAAGTATTTATTCACAGGAAAGAACAACTTAACATGGATGTATGATGTTACAACGCGTACTTTTAGCACGCATACCATTACCACGGATTTTTTACAACGCAGGTCATTTTACAACGGATACCTTTACAACGCAATACACTACAACGCAGATACTATTACAACGCAGACCATTACAACGTAAGTATAATTATAGATAAGTATATAATATTAATATATAATGTAAATAACCATTTTTTATTTAATTATTTATTATTTAATTAATAAAAAAATTAAAATAAATAATTGTAATTTTTAAATTTGTAAATATTAAAAATACCCCTGTACCCCAAAACCCAAACCCAGCCCTAAAACCTAAAAATACCCCTGTACCCCAAAACAGCCCTAAAACATAAAAATACCCCTGTACCCCAAACCCAGCCCTAAAACCTAAAAATACCCCTGTACCTCAAAACCCAAACCCAGCCCTAAAACCTAAAAATACCCCTGTACCTCAAAACCCAAACCCAGCCCTAAAACCTAAAAATACCCCTATACCCCAAAACCCAAACCCAGCCCTAAAACCTAAAAATACCCCTGTACCTCAAAACCAGCCCTAAAACCTAAAAATACCCCTGTACCCCAAAACCCAAACCCAGCCCTAAAACCTAAAAATACCCCTGTACCCCAAAACCCCAGCCATAAAACCTAAAAATACCCCTGTACCCCAAAACCCAAACCCAGCCCTAAAACCTAAAAATACCCCTGTACCCCAAAACCCAAATCCAGCCCTAAAACCTAAAAATACCCTTGTACCCAAAACCCAAACCCAGCCCTAAAACCTAAAAATACCCCTGTACCCCAAAACCCAAACCCAGCCCTAAAAC
Source organism: Lissotriton vulgaris (assembly GCF_964263255.1). NCBI lineage: Eukaryota > Metazoa > Chordata > Amphibia > Caudata > Salamandridae > Lissotriton > Lissotriton vulgaris. Next base: position 1,433,134,261 of record NC_141685.1, on the reverse strand, counting down.
CTAAAAATACCCCTGTACCCCAAAACCCAAACCCAGCCCTAAAACCTAAAAATACCCCTGTACCCCAAAACCCAAACCCAGCCCTAAAACCTAAAAATACCCCTGTACCCCAAAACCCAAACCCAGCCCTAAAACCTAAAAATACCCCTGTACCCCAAAACCCAAACCCAGCCCTAAAACCTAAAAATACCCCTGTACCCCAAAACCCAAACCCAGCCCTAAAACCTAAAAATACCCCTGTACCCCAAAACCCAAACCCAGCCCTAAAACCTAATACCCCTGTACACCAAAACCCAAACCCAGCCCTAAAACCTAAAAATACCCCTGTACCCCAAAACCCAAACCCAGCCCTAAAACCTAATACCCCTGTACCTCAAAACCCAAACCCAGCCCTAAAACCTAAAAATGCCCCTGTACCCCAAAACCCAAACCCAGCCCTAAAACCTAAAAATACCCCTGTACCCCAAAACCCAAACCCAGCCCTAAAGCCTAAAAATACCCCTGTACCCCATAACAAAATACCACTAATAAATGTTTTTAAAAAAAGATAAACTTACCTATAATTATACTTACGATGTAATGGTAAGCGTTGTAATAGTATCTGCGTTGTAGTGTACTGCGTTGTAAAGGTATCCGTTGTAAAATGACCAGCGTTGTAAAAAATCCCTGGTAATGGAATCCGTTGTAAAAAATCCGTGGTAACAGTTACATACCACTTAACATCCACAGCAGGGAACAGCAATAATGATCCTCTTCCGACAGTAGCCAGCCTTCCTCTGCCCCCACATTCTACTGACATACTACAGTGACCTCATAGGTCCTAAATGACCCAACCATAGAATACCATAAATGTCAAATTTATACTCACGGATCACATGTGATCTCTTCTGCATGCTTTCAAACTCCCCGCACCCGATAGATTGTACTGCCATTCCTACCGAAACCCCTACATGTTAAAGTCGTCTCACCCTGTGTTCTGTATCTGCTGGCCTCCTGCAACGGCCTCTACATAGATCTTCCAAAAAGTGTGCTAAAAAACAGTCCAACACATTCAGAGCTTGGCCACTGAAGTTGCCTTTGAACTGTGGAAGTTTGACCACGTCACCGAAGCAAGCAAAAAATTGCACTGGCTGCCAGTTACAAAAAGAGTACCTTTTAAAATCTTTCTAAAATGCACAATTGTTGCAGTTTGAGAGCAGGGTTTTCATACAACACTCTGGAGCCACTATGGTCCCAGGTAAGTTCTTTATTAACATCTTAGGCCCTTAAGTCTGAGAGAGCGCAATTTGAATAAAAAGTATATCTGTACCATATTCATAAGCATATCGCATAAACGTAGAAGTTTTAACGTGAAGTAGCACTTGTAGCGTAAAGTTAGCCGATGTAACCAATGTAATAGGAAATGTACTTGTATTCACTTTAGAATGTGCTTTAGAATTAAGAAAGGCCCGTATACGTAGTGGGCTAATATAGAAATGTATAGAAATGCTTACGAACAGCAGAACGTGCAAATCTGAATAGAATATACGTATGTAATAATAAAGCGGAGAAAAGACGAAATGTAAAGTAAAGAAATGTGCAGACTATATAGCACTGTATAAGAAACGAGAGTATAACGTTGTATTTTATGTAACATGGATTCAAGTATAATCAAATGATTTGCTAATTCAAATATATATATATGTGTGTTAAAAGTCATACTGTGTAGAAGAGTTTGTAGGAATGTTAGCATAGTGTGGTCATGTGTGATTTTAACCTAAGCTGACCAAGGGTTCGCAAGAGTGTAGTACACTGCATGTAATTTAGTGGGCTCACAGGAATAGGGAATAGCTTTGATCTAAACGTGCGAGCCAAAAGTCAAAGGTCTTGTTAAATTTCAAGTGACAATGCTGGACGAAGTTTATGGCCTAAGTGAGATAAGAGACGCTTGGAATTTGGAGTCTTGTTTTAAGTGACCGTTCACAGGACCAAACGAGGTTATGATCACAAATGTAATGAATAGAACTCTGATGAGGTGATAGACTTTGCTCTGAAAGTGTCAACTGGAATGTCAATGAAGTCACCAGCACGAAGATGAAGATGGCGCCTAAGAAGCAAGGTCAACTTAACGGACGACGCGAAGAGACGAAGCAATGGAAAGAACTAGAATGAGATCATGTGAATGTGTATGTGGGGGGCGTCAAAGGGGCGTTCCACCTATACTGTGATTGTGTATTTAGGGACAGCACCCAGGGGAGAAGAGCAGCGAAGAGCTCAGAGCGCAGAAAGAGCAGAGCGCAAGAGAGCAGTAGGCCGAGGACCCTTAGAGAGCGGATGGGTAGGCAGAGAGGGTACTGCTTCTCGACATAAGTTACCATTAGAGGCTAAGAGAGTTTGAACTTCTTTGGAAGTCAAACTGCTGACACCTTTTTAGGTAAGAAACTTGCGAAGTAGGGATGTCACCTAGCATAGAGTAGGGACAGATTTAACGTGTTTATTCTTTTTTTATAGATGACGCAACGGAACCACTTTGTGTTTATGCTTTTTAATCTGTTGATTCTGGAATTGATATTGATCGTTTTCTTTTGTAGACTTAGGTTCTTTAGGGAATTTATGTTCCTTTTAGTTCCTGTATACTTGTTGAATCTTATCCTGAGAGGATTGTATTTGCAATTATCTATGATTTTATATTAAACCTTTTAAACTTTATCAGTTGTAAGTGGTTCTTCAGAGTTGCGTCAGTCTATGGGGTTGATTTAACCTATGTGGGTTTGCCTTTTACTCAATGACAGATAATAATCGATCCAAAATTGGAAGAATGAGATAGGTATCTAGGTGATAAGAAAAGGTATCAAAATCTCATTCCCCGCAGTTGGTAGCAGAGGATGGTTTTCTTCTTGAGGAAGGCAACCTAGGTCAGGTCTAGATTACCCCAAGGTCCCTAGTCATCGACGACCAGAAGACGAATCCCTGCCGAAGAAGGTGCTGACGGTGCGAGAGAAAAGCAGCAGAGTCGGTCGAGAGTGAGTATAAGGGTCATGCGTTGCCAGATTGCGGTGTTTTATGTTGTACCTGTGTTGTAATGTCAAGCGGAGTTGAATGCCTGTAGTGTGATTGAGGGAAGGTTGTGAGCGCGCGCAACCGGATAAAATCTTAAGTCCAGAGAAGGGCTTAAGTGGTTCGGGTGTATCGAACACCCAGAGTAATTGTCTACCATTTAAAGGGGGTCATGAGGTACCATTGATCGCCCGCAGACCGATGATAGGGGGAGTGTTTGAGTGAGTGTATGAGTAACGGACGCTGGTCGTACGTTTACTGTGTGTAAGTAACCTATCAGTTAAGGTGAGCGTCTGAAGTGAGAGGAAGACGTCTCGTCAGTTGAGGTGACAATTACAGTTAGACTGTGGACTTACAGTCAAGAAAAGTGATCGCTTGGACGGAAGTAGTCATTTTTCGGCGTATGAATGAGACGTATGCAAGACCGCGAGGCAAGCTGAGAAAGGAGGGAAACTGCTGAAGAGGGGACGAGTGACGTCAGCGTAGATCCGCGCTGGGATTGGCCGGTCAGCGTAGAACCGTGCTGGGATAGGCTGGTTAGCGAGAGCCGCGCAGGGATTGGTGGTTTGTCATCGGGAAGTAAATAAGGAAGAGTAATTAAGGAAAATCGTAGATTCTTGAAAATGAAGTGTTTTAAACGTTTAAGGGCGATCTTTAAGAGAGATAGAGGAAACTTGTATGCAGGGGAAGAAGCCCCACCAGAAGGCACACCAGCTTATTATATGGCTGTGAATGTAGGCTTACACTCAATACTATGGATCTCCGAGTGGAGTAAGCTAACAGAAGGAAATGAGGAACTGACGTTCCCGAGATACGGGACGTTTAGGGTAGAAGTATTGAACCAACTGAAAGCGGTAATGCTCGCAACAAGACCTCTACCGAGGCCAACACAGTTCGAAGCCCTTAGTGCATGGTTTAGAGCGGCACACGAAAAGAGCTTGAATAGACGCCAAGAAAGAGTGAGACGATCGGTAAAAGCAGTGCAGGATGCTAAATGGGATGACGAAGCTAAAAAGTGGAGGGTGCAAAAGATAGAAGCAGACAAACTGTTCACAATGCTAGAGACTACGGGAGAAAAGAAACCTCTAGAAGAAGATGAGGATAGCGAGCCAGATGAGGATCTGATAGAGAGGCTATTATTAGATAGACCACCTCCGTACAACAGAGAAGCCAAAAGTCCCGAACTACAGCAAGGGGACGGAGCTAGGTGGGGGGAATATAAACCGCTCCCCACATCAGAGTGGGACCCCAAGAAAGGTGAGGAAATATCTCAATCTAGTCCCGTACAGAGAGTAGTAGGAAGATTCGTGGTCCAGAAGGTGCCAGAAACGGAGCATGCAAGGTCGTACCAATTGCCGGATGCTCTACAAGTACCTGTTACCATAGGTCCTATAGTGTCAATCTACAACCCAGAGGGAGCCCAGCAGGAGGAACAGGCACGATGGGACAGGGAAAGGGCAGAGATGGAAAGTAGGAATAATACGATCAATTCCCAAAGGCAGTTGCTAGGACCAAAGAGTCGGAGTACCCCATTAGATTCAGCAACGGGTCCCTGGATAGAACAGGGGGGTCAGAGAGGACATATGGATTTGAGGGGACCGAAACCGAAATCCTTTAAGGAATTAAGGGAGTATTTGAAAGAATGGGATGCTGCCGAAGAGACTCAAAATAAAAGATTAGAAACAGAAGCAGGATGGAGAGATCAGGATAACAGGATCCTCTCTCACTGCGGAGCTGGTGAAAGCAGCCCTGAGTGGGAGGGAGGGAGTCAAGGAAGCAAAGGAGATACTTGCCATACCATCAGTGGCAATAGACAAATGTGCGAAGACAAGAGTACAGGGTGTGGGGGAGTGCCTCGCCTCATCCTTAGTGAGGGGGAACGAAAGACGCAGGAGTACCGAGACAGTTTCAGGTGCACTCACCATGCTCCGGGCGAAAATGTGCGACATTGGAGTCACGAGAATATAGGGAGTCGCGAAGGGTCTCGCCATACATCCGGTGATCACGGACGAGATCGCGGGAACATGGAGGACCGTGAAGGATCTTATCGTTTATTGAGCGACACCAGACAGCAAGGGAGTTGCAGTGCTTTAGAACAGAACGGAGGATCCTATCTCGCACCTAAAGAGTCCGATCCGAAAAGACAGGATGCAGTGATGGGGAATAGATCATTGTTCCACCATACCCCAAGGGAGGATGGGAAAGCTTGGGATCTAGAGAGGTGGGAAAAAAGAGAAGCAAGAAGGACGCCTCATAACTCACCTGTGCTCTGTCAGGTTTGAGCCCAGTTCAGATCGCCCTGTGCAGGTGTCTTCCATTGCCCACTCGACCTTCAGGATCAATCCTTATGCTACACACACAAGCTGGTCATTACTGGTGGCAAGATACCGCGGTGCACGGAGCAGGCATTTCCCTGTTGCCTGAAATCGCCAGCTCTGTTAGCGTTCTAGTGTTTCCCACGAACGCTGGCTCAGTGTACTTGAAGCGCGAGCGTTCTATGTACGTCGCACTTCAACGGTATTTCCTCCGAGAGGCGAAGGTGTCATTCGCGCTCTCTTCATAGTTAGTTATTTAGAGATTCTAAAGTTTAGTTTTAGTCAGGGTAGTGATTTTAGCCCCTGAATCTTCATTGTTCGCTCATTTCCGAAGCTCCAGCGGCTTTCCTGTTTGCCGCGTCAGTCGCCTTTGAAGTCCCGCTTGCCTCACGGACTTCCTCTCTGAGGTTCCCGAGCGGCTCAGTCCCATTCTTAGTTCCCTGCCTCCTGTCACAGAATTTTTCCCTGCTTCGTGTAACTCTCCGTTGAGAGCAGCATTCCTGGACTTCCTCTGAAAACTCTTCCGTGACAGCTTGTCATTCAGCGGCAGCGGTACCTGTTTCATGGTGAGCTCGAACCAGTTATTTGACTGAAAATAAATGTTCTATTGCACCGCTTCTTGTGCTGTGGAAACTTGGTGAAGCACTTTGTAAAGACTAGTCCATGCCAGTTAGACTTCACGCTCTACAGTTATTTTAATTGAACTTTTGGCTGCCTTCCTTTGGGGTTGAGAATTGGAGCAGGAGCTGTTTACTTCTTCATCCTCACAGAGTCTACAAGTAGATGACAATATATATATATATTATTGTGTACCAACTATACTTCGTTCTCTGAGCCACAACTGCGTAGCTCCATGGACCATCTCCACTGCAGCCTTACTGAGACCTTCTAGAGAGAAGCTTAGCCTCACACACTAACAGGTACTAGGATAAGGTATAGGGTAGTTTAGGAATCCGCACCTTGTAGGTCAGAACTTAGTAATTGTTGTTTTGTTTTGCAGAACTATCTTCACCAATCCTAGAGCGGAGAAGATGAATGTGTGAGCAGTCTCTCTGTTTGTCTTATCCACTTCCCCTTTCCCTGACGTCCCTGTCGCAAGAGCAATCCGGCTCAGGGGCGAAAGGGAATTGGGAGCTATCTTCACCTTCGGCGTGGTACCCCCGCGGAGCTCAGAAACTACAGGTACTTTCTGACAGATTGAAGTGACAGCTGTTGCTCTCCGCTTGAGTATCATGGCCGAAGGATTAGATTTGAAGGCCCTGGGATCCATCCTGGAAGATTTGCAAAAGCAATTGGTGGAAACCCGAGAGGAGGTTAGAAAATCCAATCAGGAGACTAACTTCCTTCGTCAGAAAATAAATGAACTCACAGTTAGTCCAAGCCCTGATTTTGGGGGTCAGAAGTCCCAAATATTTAATCCATCTCCAGCCGCCAGTGAGTTTTCCACCCAGGTAGTGCATGCAATGTCTCCCACTATTCCTCTAGCCCCTCCCGAAAGATTTATGGGTGATCCAAACAAGGCACAGGTTTTTGTTACTCAGTGTTCGTTACATTTTTTGTGCAAACCTATAATTTTCAAGGAGGACCAGTCCAAGGTGGCGTTCATGCTGTCGTACCTGAGTGGAGATGCCGCATCTTGGTCGTTGCCTTTGGTGTCTGCTAATGATCCTGTGCTGTACAATTTCAGGGAATTTAAGACAGAATTTTTACGAATTTTTGATCGGAGAGCAATCTCTCAAACAACAGATAATGAGCTTCTTGACTTAAAACAAGGAAATAGAGAGTTGGTGGCGTATTTGGCGCAGTACAATAAGCTGATAGTTGAAACTAATTGGCCTGCAGAAAAAAGAGCAGCCATATTTTACAGAGGTCTACGAGATGAATTGAAGGACGGTCTCTCTCAGATTCCTAAGAGACCCACAGACGTTTCAGAACTCATCGACCTGGTTCTTCAAATTGATCAAAGACAATCTGAGAGACGTCAGGAGCGGCGAAAAGAAACTCAACCCCTTCCTCCAAGATTTGACCGAATGCGTCCTGAGAGTGTTAAGGCTAAGGAAGAAGCCGCCATAGAAGAACCTATGCAAATCGGAACGGTTCGAGGACCTCTTAGCTCGGAGGAGCGTGAAAAGAGAAGGCAAGGCAAATTATGTATGTACTGTGGAGGTTCAGGACATTTTGTCAAGGAGTGTCCACGGAGACCGAAGACGGCGTCATGGGTAAAAGACAAGCTCCACCAGTAGAAGGAGTTGCTCTGGTGGAAGCCGATTCAAAGTCAACTCCCTTAATCCAGTCCTTGTCAAACACCATGCAGTTTTCAGCTCCTCATCTCATACTCTCTTGCCAAATCCTTTTTGGAAAGGAACAGAGTGCAAATGTAGCAATTATGATCGATTCTGGAGCTACTGGAAATTTTTGCGATATTTTGTTTGCTAAGCGTTTAGGAATACATTTTGTGAGAAAGGATAAACCTGAGCCGGTGCGAGCTGTTGATGGAACTCCTTTATCTTCCGGTCCTATAGCCTTTGACACGGAGACCATTTCTGTGATTGGGCCTGGAGAACATTATAGTTACCTCCGATTTAGTTTAATTGATGCTCCTCAATTCCAACTCATTTTGGGCCTGCCTTGGTTAACAGAACATAACCCGAAGATTGATTGGGCAAAGAGAACTGTAGACTTGGCTTCCGAATTTTGTTTGGAACACTGTTTTCATTCCCCCCCACAGAAGAGAGAGTCCAGTGAAACCTACTGTTTGGCTAATCAACCGCAAGTAATTTGTTTGGTGGAACTTCCAGAAATTCCTGCGCAGTATCAAGATTTGAAAGCAGTGTTTGATGAACAAGAGGCGCAAAGACTTCCCCCTCATCGGGACTATGACTGTACTATCGAATTGGAACCAGGTGCTTCGCTGCCATGTAGTCGCATATATGCTCTTTCAGAATCTGAAAATTTGCATTTGAAGGAGTACCTTGACAAGAACTTGGCCTCTGGATTTATTCGGCCCTCTCAGTCTCCAGTTTCTTCCCCTCTTTTTTTTATTCCGAAGAAGGACAAGAGTCTGAGGACTTGCATAGACTACAGGGCCTTGAATTTGGTGACCAGAAAGAACCGTTACCCGTTGCCACTTATCTCCGAACTTCTGGATCAGGTGAAGGAGGCTCGGATCTACACCAAATTGGATCTGAGGGGAGCCTACCATTTGGTTCGGATGGCAGAAGGAGATGAGTGGAAAACAGCATTTCGGACACGCTTTGGTCTTTTTGAGTATCAGGTCATGCCCTTTGGGTTGTGCAACGCTCCTGCAGCATTCCAACATTTTGTAAATGACATACTTCGAGAATACCTGGATCGATTCGCAGTTGTCTATATTGACGACATCCTAATTTTTTCCAAGAACACAGAGGAACATGTCCAGCATGTTCGGGCCATTTTGGAATGTCTCTTAAGGAATCAACTCTATGTGAAATTGGAGAAATGTGTATTTCATTCCACCAAGGTAGAGTTTTTGGGGTTCATACTCTCCCCAGAGGGAGTCTCCATGGATGAATCGAAGCTCAAAGCAATCCGAGATTGGCCTGCTCCTTGTTCAGTAAAAGAAATCCAAAGTTTTTTGGGTTTCGCCAATTTTTATCGGCGATTTATTCAGAATTTTTCGGCAAAGGTGAGCCCCATTACTCGATTGTTGCGAAAGAACGAAAGGTTTGTTTGGGGGTCTGAGGCTGAAGAGGCCTTTCAATTCCTTAAAGAATCATTCGTCACAGCTCCCATTTTGCAACACCCAGATCCTTTGGAACCATTTTTTGTAGAGGCGGACGCCTCCAATCTGGCCATTGGGGGAGTTTTGTCCCAACGTCACAAGAAAACTGGACAACTTCATCCTGTGGCTTTTTATTCTCGAAAACTTACCCCAGCAGAAGTCAATTACGCCATAGCTGACAAGGAATTGTTGGCCGTCAAAGTAGCGTTTCTTGAGTGGCGACATTACCTGATGGGAGCCAGACATGTGGTAACCGTATTTACTGATCATAGAAATCTGCAATTCCTTAAGTCAGCACGAACCTTGACTCCACGACAGCTCAGGTGGTCTTTATTCTTTGCTGACTATGACTTTGTCCTCACGTACAAACCTGGAGTAACCAATGGAAAAGCAGATGCACTCTCTCGGTTAACTGAGAGCGAGAGCCCGGAGGCGAAGGCAGAAGAATTTCTCATTCCTATTAATAAGATTGTGGCAGTCACAGTGGATGATGAGTTTGAAGAAAAGATAGTCTTGGAATTCAAGAGGGAAGAATACTCCAATTGGGAGAGCGAGGGTCCAGACCGTTCTGTAAAAGATGGGAAACCATATTTTCAGGAAAGGATGTTCGTCCCTGGAGAGAAACTGCGAGAGGAGATCATTCACAGGTTTCATGATCAGCCCATGGCTGGCCACAAAGGAGTCTTGAAAACCTTGGAGTTGTTAAAGCGAAATTATCTTTGGCCAGGTATGGAAGCTCAGGTTCGACAGTATGTTGCCACTTGTGAACTATGTTTGAAAGGAAAAAGTCTCAGACAGTCTCCACAAGGACTTTTAATGCCTTTACCCGTACCTCCCTATCCATGGCACACTATTTCCATGGACTTTATAGTAGAGTTACCATCCTCACAAGGGAAGTCAGTCATTTGGGTGGTGGTCGATCAATTTTCTAAAATGAGTCATTTTATTCCCCTCAAAAGCCTTCCAAACGCCACTGAGTTAGCCACCTTGTTTGTACAGCACATAGTAAAACTGCATGGAATCCCGAAGGTTGTGATTTCTGATAGAGGTCCTCAGTTTGTGTCTAGATTTTGGAGATCCTTTCTCAGAGGTCTGGGGGTGGACTCGCGTTTGTCCACCGGTTATCATCCTGAGACCGATGGACAGACGGAGAGGGTAAATCAAGATTTAGAGCAGTACTTGCGTCTGTATCTAATGGATCAGGAGGGAGATTGGCCTTCTTTACTTGCTCCAGCTGAATTTGCCTACAATAACTCAGTGCATTCCGCCACTGGTTATTCTCCTTTCTACTTGAATTCAGGTCGGCACCCCAACATGTTGGTGGGTAGAGTAGTTGAGGATGTCCCAGCTGCAGAAGAAGTAATACGAGAGTTACAGTTAGCCTTTCAGTTAGCCACTGCAAATTTGATTAAGGCAAAGGCTTCCTTCAAGAAACAAGCGGATAAGGGTCGAAAGGCAAATCCAGTCTTTCATCCTGGGGATCAAGTTTGGGTTTCCACGCGTCATATGCGCTTGCGGGGAAATCGAAAGATTCAACCCAGGTTTGTAGGACCTTACTCAGTAGACAGAATGATAAATCCAGTTAGTGTAAGGCTTCACTTACCCCCAACCTTGAAGATTCACCCCACATTTCATGTATCTCTGATTCGAAAGAATCCACCTAATCTTCGTAAGGTTCTTCCACCAGTTTCAGTGCAGGTTGATTCTTCGGAGGAGTTTGAAATAAAGAGAATTCTGGATTCCAAGGTTAGGAAGGGACAACTATTCTACCTAGTAGATTGGAAGGGTTACGGTCCTGATGAACAATCTTGGGAACCCAGTTCTAATGTTCACGCTGCTAGATTGGTGAGGGAGTTTCACAAGACTTATCCACACAAACCTAGAAAGGGGGCTTTGGTGGGGGTACTGTCAGGTTTGAGCCCAGTTCAGATCGCCCTGTGCAGGTGTCTTCCATTGCCCACTCGACCTTCAGGATCAATCCTTATGCTACACACACAAGCTGGTCATTACTGGTGGCAAGATACCGCGGTGCACGGAGCAGGCATTTCCCTGTTGCCTGAAATCGCCAGCTCTGTTAGCGTTCTAGTGTTTCCCACGAACGCTGGCTCAGTGTACTTGAAGCGCGAGCGTTCTATGTACGTCGCACTTCAACGGTATTTCCTCCGAGAGGCGAAGGTGTCATTCGCGCTCTCTTCATAGTTAGTTATTTAGAGATTCTAAAGTTTAGTTTTAGTCAGGGTAGTGATTTTAGCCCCTGAATCTTCATTGTTCGCTCATTCCCGAAGCTCCAGCGGCTTTCCTGTTTGCCGCGTCAGTCGCCTTTGAAGTCCCGCTTGCCTCACGGACTTCCTCTCTGAGGTTCCCGAGCGGCTCAGTCCCATTCTTAGTTCCCTGCCTCCTGTCACAGAATTTTTCCCTGCTTCGTGTAACTCTCCGTTGAGAGCAGCATTCCTGGACTTCCTCTGAAAACTCTTCCGTGACAGCTTGTCATTCAGCGGCAGCGGTACCTGTTTCATGGTGAGCTCGAACCAGTTATTTGACTGAAAATAAATGTTCTATTGCACCGCTTCTTGTGCTGTGGAAACTTGGTGAAGCACTTTGTAAAGACTAGTCCATGCCAGTTAGACTTCACGCTCTACAGTTATTTTAATTGAACTTTTGGCTGCCTTCCTTTGGGGTTGAGAATTGGAGCAGGAGCTGTTTACTTCTTCATCCTCACAGAGTCTACAAGTAGATGACAATATATATATATATTATTGTGTACCAACTATACTTCGTTCTCTGAGCCACAACTGCGTAGCTCCATGGACCATCTCCACTGCAGCCTTACTGAGACCTTCTAGAGAGAAGCTTAGCCTCACACACTAACAGGTACTAGGATAAGGTATAGGGTAGTTTAGGAATCCGCACCTTGTAGGTCAGAACTTAGTAATTGTTGTTTTGTTTTGCAGAACTATCTTCACCAATCCTAGAGCGGAGAAGATGAATGTGTGAGCAGTCTCTCTGTTTGTCTTATCCACTTCCCCTTTCCCTGACGTCCCTGTCGCAAGAGCAATCCGGCTCAGGGGCGAAAGGGAATTGGGAGCTATCTTCACCTTCGGCGTGGTACCCCCGCGGAGCTCAGAAACTACAGGTACTTTCTGACATGCTCAGACGTAGGACTCGTAGTGGGGGTGAGAGGGATGTAAAAGAACCACCTAGGAGTGAGGTACTGAGAGCCGAGATAAAAGCAAAACGGCTCGATGTAATGAGTTTAAAATCAGATTTGGAGGACATAATAGACGGTACATTGCCAATGGAAAGGATAGAGCTGTATGAACCGGATGAAATACTGTATATGTCTGAAGATGTTACTCGAAAGGCAAGGTCAGTTCATGAAAATTTATCTAATTTGGCAAACAGGTATATGATAGACCTTTCACGAACTAAAGCTTTACAGGGTAACCATAGGCTAAATTGCACGGATCAGGATCTAGATGAGCGTAGGACGATTGGGCTGAAAGTACACATAAAGGAACTGATCCTGAATATCAGAGTATGGAGGGATTTGGATAAATGGGAGGAAAGATGGTCTAAGAGGGGATCCGTCAGAAGGAATACACTTACGAGGTCCCCAGATGGAGAGCTAATGCGAATGGAAGCTTTCCCTTTGCGAGAAATCGCGAACGGAAGCTACGTGCATGTGCCCTGGAGTTGGGGGGGATTTAGCGGCATTTACCAATTCCTTTCCAAAGCTAAGGGAGAATCCCGTTGAGTGGTACAAGCAGGTAGAGAGGTTCGTGAAGATCTCTAAGGTGCTGTGGATCGACTTGAACACCCTGTTTGACATAGTAGTACCCGGAGATTTGTGGACGGCATGTAAACTTAGTATCGAATGGCCCACTTGTGAACCCGACAGGGATGCCCGGACGAATGGTCCATCAGAGAGAGTCATGGAAAAATACGAGAGGGTAATTGCATGGTTAAAAGAGAAAGTGCCGGTGCAGGACATAGACTGGGTTAAAATAGATCGAACAACTCAGGAACCTAAAGAGACCGTTCACGAGTTCTATGAGAGATTGCTGAAAGCATTCAAACAGTCCAGTGGATTGGATGTGATGGATCCCAAAGACATAGGACAGTTTGTGTCGAAGTTTGTCCTAGGATTGCGACCAGACATAAGCCTGATGATTCAACAGCATTTGATCTGTTGGCAAAACAAACCTTTAGATGAGATTCTTAGGTATGCAAGGTACTGTAGCGATGAAATAGATTCAAAAGCAAAGAAACTTAAGGAAAAGCTGATGTTAGTGCAGATGCAATCAGCTGGAAAGGGAGGACAGCGACAACAGGGAACAGGAACACTAGGAAAGAAACAGAATAATCAGAGCAGAGATGAGGAGGAAAGACCGAGGATAGATATCGCGACACTGAAAAAGACAACGAGGTGCCATCAGTGTAACGAGGTAGGACATTGGAGACGCGAGTGTCCTTATAATGTCGAGACGGGGGAATTAGAACAGGAGGAGGATGAGGTTCAAACCAGCATGATAAAGGGAACAGCAGTCCCAAAGGGAAAGTTTATCAAAGGGGGGACTCAGACTCCTCGAGCTCAGTTTCCTCAACCGCCTCGAATTGCAAATGGAGGAAAAACCTATAGACAAATGCCACTGTTCGTAGGAGGAGAAGAATGCTACTACGTTGATCCTCTTACGGGACAACGAGGGAATAGGGAAGAAGACTGTACTCTAGGAGCAGCCCTGGAGGTAGATCAGAGAGGACCATACGTGGAAGCTGAAGTAGCTGGATGTCCTACGACCTTTTTGGTGGATACGGGGGCCACTCGATCCACTTTGAGATCGGCGGTAGTCCCAGGTCTGCCAATGTCGGGAGAAACGATCCAGGTGGTAGGAGTCGCAAATAGGAGAATGACGAATCCGCTGACAGAACCAGTGTCAGTGAAGATAGGAAATTACAGTGATGAACATCAGTTTGTGATTTGTGATTCTAGCCCTGTGTGTCTGCTAGGAAGAGATCTGTTGTGTAAACTAAACTGCACAATATATTGCACACCTGAAGGAGTAGAAGTGCAGACTAATGATGATGATGCCGATTTTAAGGTTGTAAACTCGCAGGAATGCGTGGAACTATACCCTACCTTAACGGTGGAGGAGCTTCCACAGGATTTGAAGGAGACTGTGTCAGCTGAGGTGTGGGATTTTACTGGAGAAGAAATAGGACTGATCAAAGGAGTTGAACCGGTAAAGATCATGGTAAAGCCCAATGCCGAGTATCCAAGAACACCACAATATAAGTTGACACCGGAGACGATTGCAGGAATAAAGCCTGTGATCGAATCCATGATTAAACAGGGAATACTGAAGGAGATCGTGGGAAGTCCATGTAACTCCCCGATTATGGGTTTGCAGAAGCCTAGTGGAAAATACAGAATAGTGCAGGACCTTCGAAAGATTAATAATATCGTTGTTTCATGTTGTCCAGTGGTACCGAATCCATCAGTGATATTGTTTCAGATACCGATCCAAGCTGAATGGTTCACAGTGATAAACTTATGCCAGGCTTTCTTTTCGATTCCTTTAGATGAGGAGAGCCAGTATCTGTTCGCTTTTAAGCTGGAAAATCGCGTTTTAACATGGTGTCGTATTCCCCAGGGGTATACAGAAAGCCCATCGATTTTTAACCAGCTGTTGAAGAAAAATCTTGAAAGTCTAGTGCTGCCCAAGAACTCTGTTCTGGTCCAGTACATAGACGACCTCCTAGTGGCGTCAGAAACTGAGGAAGCTTGCAAAACAGACACCATCACCTTATTAAATCACTTGGCCGAGAACGGACACAAGGTGTCTCCAAGTAAATTGCAGTATTGTCTGACCGAAGTGCAATACTTGGGCCATAGGATTGAAAAGGGAAAACGGAAGGTGTCTCCAGACAGAATAGAGGCGATCATGAAAATGAACGCGCCTAAAACACAAAGAGAAGTCAGGATGTTTCTAGGCATGGTTGGTTATTGTCGGCAGTGGATAGCCAACTTTTCACTGAAGGCAAAACCATTATTACAACTGACGCACAAAGGAGTGAGTGATCCGGTACCATGGGACAAAGATTGTTTGATGGCATTTTTGCAGCTGAGGGAGGACTTGTGTCGTGCCCCAGCTTTGGGAATGCCTGACTATGAGAAACCATTTTTGCTTTACTGCTGCGAGAGAGAAGGTTGCGCTTTAGCAGTTTTGGCCCAGATACACGGCAATGCGCGTAGGCCAGTTGCTTACTTTTCGGCTACATTAGATCCAGTAGCCGCAGCGTTGCCCGGATGTCTCAAATCCGTTGCTGCAACGGGTGTCAGCATTGAAAGGAGTGAAAATGTGGTAATGGGACATCAGTTAGTGGTGTACGTACCGCATTCTGTGGAATTGTTAATGACCAGGACCAAGACTCAGCATCTGACGAATAGCAGGCTCACACGCTACGAGCAAGTCATATTGGCTGCTGAGAATGTGACCCTAAAGAGATGCTCTGTCTTGAATCCTGCTACTTTGATGCCACTTCCAAATGATATTGATGATGAAATTTGTACAGATCATGACTGCCTTGATGTGACTGAACTATGCACCAAACCAAGACCAGATATCGTAGATGAGCCATTGACTGACCCCGATGAAATTTTCTTTGTTGATGGTTCATGCGTAAGAGACGATATCGGTCAGCTGAGAGCAGCATATGCAGTTTGTACAATTACTGGAGTTGTGGAAGCCGCCTGCCTGGAAGGAGTACATTCCGCTCAGGTAGCTGAACTCATTGCTTTGACGCGTGCCCGTTTAGCAGGTAACAAAATTCGAGTCACCATATACACCGATAGCCAGTATGGTTTCGGGGTAGTTCACGATTACGGGCAGTTATGGTCTCAAAGAGGTTACATGACCTCCTCGGGTTCTCCAATTAGGAATGGAGAATTCGTGAGATTATTGTTAGAAGCATTACAAGGACCAACAGCTATCGCAGTTGTCAAATGTGCCGCGCACACAAAGAATGTAGATTTTGTGTCGCAAGGCAACCGTTATGCCGATGAAGTAGCATGTTACTGTGCAGAACAGGGGTATTCTCACACCAATGTAGAAGTGGGGGGAATACAAGAAAGAACTGATTTGACTATGTTGTTAGACACTGTGGATGCGTGGGACGAATTAAAAGTGTGTTCAGGAAAATGCACCAGATGATGAGAAAAAGGGCTGGGAAACAGCTGGATGTACTAAAAGTGAAATGAATTTTTGGATTTCTGCAGATGGGAGAGCAGTTTCACCTAACGAGCTTGTTAGTCCAATGGCAAGGAAATTGCATGGACCAGCACACATAGGTAGAGATGCTATGGTGAGAGTATTCAGACAAACGTGGTTTAATCCGAAGTTTAGAGTAGCGGCAGAAGCAGTATGTCAGCGTTGTGCGATCTGTCAGCAACTAAACGTAGGGAAAAGAACACCAGTCACATTGAGTCACATAGGGAGGTCTGGGGGGCCTTTCAATAGAATGCAGCTGGATTTTATTGAAATGCCCAAATGCAATCGACTCAGATACGTCTTAGTGATTGTCTGTATATTTTCTAGATGGGTTGAAGCTTATCCTACACGTAGGTGCGATACACTTACAGTAGCAAAATTGTTGCTTAGAGAGTTAATACCGAGGTTTGGGGTGCCATCCTCTTTGGAATCGGACAGAGGAACTCATTTCAACAGCGAAATAGTGAAGATGCTATGTTCAGCCTTGAGCATAGACCAGAAGCTCCATTGTAGTTATCGACCAGAAGCTTCGGGGATTGTAGAACAAATCAACAGCACAATAAAGTCCAGACTCGCCAAAGTTTGTTCATCGACGTCCCCGAGTTGGCCTGATGCACTTCCATTGGTTCTTATGAGCATACGTAGCACACCAGATAGGAGGACAGGTCTCTCTCCACACGAAGTGCTAATGGGGAGAGCTATGAGACTGCCATCGGTTCCGACTGCAGCATTGTTGAACATCACAGACGATTTGATCTTGGACTACTGCAAGGGACTATCTGATGCCATTCATTCTGTGTCCCTCCAGGTCCAGGCTGCAGAGGTTCCATCAGCACAAGACCTGTGCCATGACCTGTGTCCAGGGGAATGGGTCCTGGTGAAGAAGCATGTCAGGAAGAACTGTCTAGACGTGCGCTGGCGAGGACCATTCCAAGTCATACTAGTTACGAACACTGCAGTAAAGTGTGGAGGC
Organism: Lissotriton vulgaris; assembly: GCF_964263255.1. Taxonomy (NCBI): domain Eukaryota; kingdom Metazoa; phylum Chordata; class Amphibia; order Caudata; family Salamandridae; genus Lissotriton; species Lissotriton vulgaris. The sequence goes on along the minus strand of NC_141685.1, from coordinate 1,433,116,909 downwards.
TTGCCTAACTGGATACACGCCTCACACACCCGAAGAGTTCCAGCACCTCTGGAAGAAACACCTCCTCTCTCGGATGAAAATCCAGCAGAAAGCGGAGAAGCCACAGAGAGGGAAAGTCAAGCTGTAGAGGTGATTGAAGAGGTTGAACCTGTGTCGGAACAGGCTGATGACGGTCAAGACACCAGTGAGACCGAAGCTGTCTCAGAAGAGGAAAGTAGCTGGGAATTCGAGTCAGACACCGAACAAGCTATAAGTGATCAAAAGACGAGTCCAAGAACAAGGAGCAGGAGGACAAGGAATGGAGAAGCTAGTTGGCCGGAAAGAAGGAGAGGGTCAACCTTGAGAGCAAATCCAGAGAGCACCCTTGTCCCGATCGCTGAAGATTCAGATCAAGAAGAAGAAGCTACGGATTCAGGTTCTGAGAGTCCGAGAAGATCAAGAAGGGTACGTGTGCCCTGCAGAAGGTACGCCACCCCTGAGTGGACTTATCTAGCAGATGTCTTGGGGACAGAGATCTGGGAGAGTGAGAGACGTGAAGGTGATCAATCTCGATCCATTTGTGGCAGTGGAGATATGGATGTTGACGCCTGGAATCGAGACTGAGGGGTTACTGACTTTCACACTTCCCATTCCCCTTTACCTAAGTCGGATCAAAGACCTAGTGCTAAATCGATTAGAGTTTCCGACTTTTGGACATCAAATACCAGCACAAGAAGAAAAAGTCATTCGTTTGGAACTATTGGAATATGTTATTAAAGCTGCAGGTACGAGAATAATTGTAGATGCATAAAGACTTTTGTGTTTAAGCTATAAAGAAGAAGATAACCTAGCGCTGAGTGGAAAGAAGAATAAAATTAGGGATTACATTTAGAGGACGGAGAAGGGTTAGGGTTGTCTGTTGCTAAAGATAAAGAGACATTGTTGTGAAAAAGAGACTTTTGTTGATTAAGAGTGCTTCACAGACTGAGAAATCAAATAAAGCAAATAAAGACTTGAAAAAGAAAACTTTTCCGCGAGAAAGAAAGAGCTACGCTGTTTGATAACATGGAGAACGACAACCCAAACCGAAAAGCCAAATGCATAATAGGTACACTAATAGCAGTAGTAATTTTTCTCATTATTACAGTAGTTACCATATCATACATAGTAGGACATGCAAGTGTAAAGGAAACAGATGTAAAGCCTGTAACGACTTTGAAACCTGCTCTTGTTGGGAAGAAGGAGGAGAGCAATGTGATCCGTGAAAAGGCGTTACTGGCAAATGAAGCTCGTAGGTTACATGTAGACGAGTCACAGGGAAATTTTAGATCAAACGCATATGCCAAATTATTGTACGAGTATATCGATGCCATGGAAGCCAAAGATTGCTATGTTTGTATGCAATTGCCGGCTTCTGTAGATGAAGGTGTCAGATATCATCATCTCCCACTGACTTATGGGATAACATGTAGTTTATTGCTCAGTATATTTTATGGTAGAGAAGGGTTCGAGTACTACTTTTCAAATTATGATTCGGTACTGCCTGAAGTCCCGAATTATAAGCAAATGAATAAGTGGGACTATTATAAAAAGGAAGAAAGATTGGCAAAATTCTTTCTTCTTTGGGATACATTAGATACTTCATATGCACGCAGAAATAATCTGACTTGCAAAGTGTCAGAGATAGAGAAGAAATTCATTGGACAAGTAGATGACAGATACAGGAGGCAGAAGATTCTAAAAATGTCAGGACAGTGGAAAACTGATTGGACCGAAGAAGAAAAAGCACATAAAAAGAAAGGTAGTAATGGTCCAATAGCTTTGGATAGAACGCAGAAAGGAAAGTTATGTTTAACTCGAAGCAAGACATATTATGAGAGTGTATTTGTAGGTGAAGTAAATTGCGAACATGCTTTTAGGTTAGAGTATTATACGAAAGATTTTATGAAAGAGATGCAAGCGATTCCTAATGTATATTTTGTATGTGGAAGAAATGCCTATGTAAAACTGCCTGACAATTGGTATGGTTCGTGTTACTTGGCAATTGTCTTCCCCAAAATATATCATGCAAGGGATTTAGCGATCATAGAAGGAAAGGCTTTGACAAGAACGAAAAGGGAAGTAGGAGATGCTGAAGTAGTTGGAGACATATTTGGAGCAATGTTTCCTATGTTAGGTTTAATACTTAACGATGTTAAGATCAGGAGACTAGCTACAGTTGTGGATAGATTATCTGCAAGTACTGCAAGGTCATTGATGCTAGTAGAAGGAGAGATGCAGTCGATTAGAGCAATGGTTCTTCAGAACCGTCTTGCTTTAGATGTTCTGCTAGCAAAAAAGGGCGAAGTCTGCAAGGCTCTGAAGGTCCAGGAATGTTGTACTTACATTCCAGACAATTCAAAACCACTTGAGAAAGTTATACAGAACATTACAGAGATACACCAAGAAATCGAAGATTTAACAAAAATAAATGTTTGGGAAAAAGTCGGTCATGGAATGGGAAAAGTTGGAGATTGGTTTACCAATCTTGGTAAAAGTGTTGTGTGGTATATATTGAAACCTGTCTTAATAATCTTGATTTGCATAATCACATTGTTGGGGTTAGTGAAACTGTACAGATGGTATAGGTCGAACCGGTTACAAAGATCCATGAGAGAGCAAGAAAGGAGATTAGCTGCTTTACAAGATCAACAGTATAAAAGTTTAAGAGCTCTCGAGACGATAAAAAGAGGGAATCTTGTAACTAGCTCTGTGTAATGCAACATTCAAATTGCATTTTAGTGATGACCCCTAGAGGTCATCAAAGGGGGGAACTGAGAGAGCGCAATTTGAATAAAAAGTGTATCTGTACCATATTCATAAGCATATCGCATAAACGTAGAAGTTGTAACGTGAAGTAGCACTTGTAGCGTAAAGTTAGCCGATGTAACCAATGTAATAGGAAATGTACTTGTATTCACTTTAGAATGTGCTTTAGAATTAAGAAAGGCCCGTATACGTAGTGGGCTAATATAGAAATGTATAGAAATGCTTACGAACAGCAGAACGTGCAAATCTGAATAGAATATACGTATGTAATTATAAAGCGGAGAAAGAAGACGAAATGTAAAGTAAAGAAATGTGCAGACTATATAGCACTGTATAAGAAACGAGAGTATAACGTATTTTATGTAACATGGATTCAAGTATAATCAAATGATTTGCTAATTCAAATATATATATATATGTGTGTTAAAAGTCATACTGTGTAGAAGAGTTTGTAGGAATGTTAGCATAGTGTGGTCATGTGTGATTTTAACCTAAGCTGACCAAGGGTTCGCAAGAGTGTAGTTCACTGCATGTAATTTAGTGGGCTCACAGGAATAGGGAATAGCTTTGATCTAAACGTGCGAGCCAAAAGTCAAAGGTCTTGTTAAATTTCAAGTGACAATGCTGGACGAAGTTTATGGCCTAAGTGAGATAAGAGACGCTTGGAATTTGGAGTCTTGTTTTAAGTGACCGTTCACAGGACCAAACGAGGTTATGATCACAAATGTAATGAATAGAACTCTGATGAGGTGATAGACTTTGCTCTGAAAGTGTCAACTGGAATGTCAATGAAGTCACCAGCACGAAGATGAAGATGGCGCCTAAGAAGCAAGGTCAACTTAACGGACGACGCGAAGAGACGAAGCAATGGAAAGAACTAGAATGAGATCATGTGAATGTGTATGTGGTGGGCGTCAAAGGGGCGTTCCACCTATACTGTGATTGTGTATTTAGGGACAGCACCCAGGGGAGAAGAGCAGCGAAGAGCTCAGAGCGCAGAAAGAGCAGAGCGCAAGAGAGCAGTAGGCCGAGGACCCTTAGAGAGCGGATGGGTAGGCAGAGAGGGTACTGCTTCTCGACATAAGTTACCATTAGAGGCTAAGAGAGTTTGAACTTCTTTGGAAGTCAAACTGCTGACACCTTTTTAGGTAAGAAACTTGCGAAGTAGGGATGTCACCTAGCATAGAGTAGGGACAGATTTAACGTGTTTATTCTTTTTTTATAGATGACGCAACGGAACCACTTTGTGTTTATGCTTTTTAATCTGTTGATTCTGGAATTGATATTGATCGTTTTCTTTTGTAGACTTAGGTTCTTTAGGGAATTTATGTTCCTTTTAGTTCCTGTATACTTGTTGAATCTTATCCTGAGAGGATTGTATTTGCAATTATCTATGATTTTATATTAAACCTTTTAAACTTTATCAGTTGTAAGTGGTTCTTCAGAGTTGCGTCAGTCTATGGGGTTGATTTAACCTATGTGGGTTTGCCTTTTACTCAATGACAGATAATAATCGATCCAAAATTGGAAGAATGAGATAGGTATCTAGGTGATAAGAAAAGGTATCAAAATCTCATTCCCCGCAAGTCACAGCAACAGCAGGAAGGCCCTGTCAGGGCGCCATCATCCTTCAAACGTCACAATCCCCAAGCCCACACCAATATTCTATCTCAGCATTCCACTCTCAGCATTCTAGACAATAGATCAGGCATACAGGCAATTGGGACATACTTCAACAAGGCCATTTATGGACTATACAATGCTCGTACTCATTAACCTCGACTAACGTTAACGAAGTAACCAATCTGTTTGTTTTACTAATTTCGCACATCTTACCTTTACATGGGGTATCCGAGCAAAGCTTGCTTATGTTTTTCCTAATCCTAATACGCTTGCGTCTAAATGGCTGCTGCTCGCGGGAATTTCTACTGCGCATGCGTCTGTCATACCCATGTGACATGACGTACTCGCAGTTGTGAAGGGAAGTCTGTCGCATCTGCACACTAGTGTAAAATGGCTGCTCTGTGTTCTCACATGCTAGAAGCATGCACTGCTGCTTTTTTGCTAAGCTGGTCGTTCTGCTTAATCCTAATGCTATAGTTTATTATAAAATAATGGGTATAGTGTAGAGATTCATGGTATACAGTGTAATCATTTATTTCTGTGTTCTAAATTGTTTCCTTTTACTTTTCATGTAACGTATTCTATGGGCCTGGGAGGTGCTTATTACTCCATCTTGGACGTCCTTTCCGTGCAGGACAGTCTGCAGCGGGAAGCTGAAAACATTTTGTTATATCTTCAAAATGATAATCCACATGTAGGTAAATTCAGAGTAGACTCGTAGTCTGCTTTAATGGTAAAAGCACGCAGCATAGGAAATAACAACCTTCAGGTCCAGAGCTTCAGCTTAACTGCCGTACTCCCGAACCTGTCTCCCGAACCCAGAACACCATAACCATTCCAATTCTAATCTACATTCTACATCATGGAAACTAAGAACATAACACATTTGACATTGAATGGGATCCAAGAAAAGTCACAGCCAAGATGCGCTTGGGAAGATGAACCCTAACCCTGCTAGAAGAAGCTGAACTGTACTGAAATTATTACATTGTATTTAATGTTAAATTCACCATTGTTAACTGGAAGGCATATGTCATGGGATCATGAAATTTAATGGGGGTAGACAAAATTTAAATAAGGAGACTAAGAAAGTCCAAATTTTAGGTGGTGTGATGACCTGTCCTCCTACTTTGTCAAATCAAAATTGGGGATCCTTACACTTGCAACATTGGGGGGTGCTACACTGACCTGAAAAACAGTATAATTAGCGTAGGTTTAGCTAGAGAAATTGTCCGACTTGTCTGAATAGCTGACCTGTCACTGACCCAACGCACTCAATAGGTGACTAAGAGCAGAGAGCTGTGGAGCACTCTGTCGGAAGGTTCAAGAACCCAATCAGGGTTTTTGGGAAGTGAAAGTGCTGGCGAAGCACTTGGTTGGTGAAAGTTGTAACCCAATCGGGGTTTAGGCAGATTCCTTGCAGAGGCGGAGTAGCGCAGGAGTTGCAACCGAAAACTGCGGGTGCTGGTCTTAACCTTTGGTAATCCGGTCCTGATCCAAATTCTGGGGTTATCCTGTCCTGATTGTCCATGAGCTGCACCAGCTTGCCTACTGGCACTGAAGTCTTTGGGGTTTCTCCTGTCCTTTCCAACTGACCCGTGGCCAGGGTTGGTCTTCACACTGTTCTAGGTAAATATAAATCTGTGTGGGTAATTGTCTTTCTAAATCGCATCTCTTTCTTTACCCTCACTGAAATCTGCAAAGCTTTTATTGCATATGTTCCTTTTCTTTTCCCGTCCCTTGGTAAATGAGATTTTCATGTATTACTGTGTATTAGCGTGTTCCAATTTTCAACCCACCTTTAGTCAATGCTAAATGTTTCTATATTAGTATATGTTCCTTTTCTTACCCTCCCTTTAAGGAAATAAGCTGAATTTATAGTGTGTTCCAATTCTTACCTTTCCTGTAGTTATTGTGCTAAATCTGAATCTCGAATTTCATAATTGTGTTCTCTTTTTCCAACTGCCAATGAATTACGAAAGTTCTTGGGTTTAGTATGTTCCCTTTCTTTACCCTCCTTTAATCAAGTTGCGAAAGTCTGTTTTCTAAAATTAGCATGTTCCTTGTTTTTACCTTCCTTTATTTCAAGTTTGCTAAATGGTTGGCATAATCTATCTTTTACATAGCTATATGCTGTTTTGGATCTTGGTTATTGATAGTTTGATTGCTTTTAATCTATGGCTTATGATTTTCGATGATGATTAGATAAAAGAGTTTGAACCTACTCGAAGTCTGTGGTTATTATATAAATGCAAATGTTATGATATTTCTTGAGTGCCTTTCTTTATTAAACTCCCTGATTCATCGTGTTTAGGTATCTAGTGGCAAGGATTGGTAAATTACTGGCATAGGAATTAGTGTAAGCACAAACTGATAACAGAGCCTTTGTTACCTGTCTGAGGTAATAAAATTGTTGTCCCTTTGAAGTATGGGCCCAGGCAAATATTGGTAAGATCCTAGTCGGGTGACCTGGGCACTCTATCATTTGCATCAACGAAAGCTTTCGGAGATACCATCTTTCACACACCTTATGTTCCAACTTGGATCTGCTCTTTCAGATTGCCAAGATGAAACTTGATCATTCCAGGGGCTGTTCTCTTTACTATATCTGTCACAAAATGGAAACACTCTCCCTCCTCCTTTAGGAAATCACTTAAGACTGTTTTTTGTTGGTCTACATCTTCTTCTCACTTTCATCTCTTCTCCTGTCTTGGTGCAGTTCTGAATGTCCCTTCATTGCCACGCAATGATGCTCTTGGGATTGTGTTTGCACTTTATAAATAAATAATAACAAAAATAAAAGTGCTTTATAATAGTAAGTTGCTTGGAGTCCTGTAGAGCCCAGATTAGAAAAGTCTGGATGTAATGCAGCTAGAAGAAGGATATGTAAATGAGGCAGTACTATACAACATATTGTACAGTTTAAACATACTTGGGCATATTTGCAACGTGAAGCACTTGGAGATAAGGTTTTTCAATGGCAACAATTATTTTGGTCAAACACCAAAACAGGATTATAGACCAAGTCACCAGGCTCCAAAAAAGCCATTGATACATCAGTATGACATCTCGAACCTTTAAATTAAATTGTGGACTTGTTTTTTTTAAATTCCTATTTTTTTTAACCATATCTTTCTAATGTGACATTTCTTGTCAACATCCAGCCTGGGAAGCACTGGGTACTTAAAGCGTGGGATACACTATTGGGATCTTACAAGTCAGAATTCAAGGTTTCATGAGATTCCATTTGATAAATTCCTTGCATGTCCCAAAAATTATGTGTGCTAGAATGCCTGTGAAGCTGCTATTCCCATCATCTCTGTGATATATTCATTCTAGCATTCATGAGTTACCTTAGAATTAGCTGAGCGATTGGTGCGACGCACCGATTGCACCAAGGACGATCACAATTTCTTCCAGACTGTAGTTGATTCAAACGTATTACCTATATGGTGCCTATCCCTTCCCAGCTGGGCTCCACCGAGCGGGGCTCATCCCGGAGCCTACCTGCCCTTGCTTTGGAGACGCTCCCACCGCTTTCTATCACATGGTTTGGCTGTGCCCCTTGATTCAAAAATTCTGTTTCGAGGTGGTGGGAGAACTGACTGAGGTGCTTGGATAGGAGGTACCCATCTCCCCATTAATGCTTCGGTTGGGTGTCCTTGAGGGCTCTGGGGGCATGAAGGCTGATCGGTCCCTCTTGTGATAGCCATTATAGTCGCCAAACAGGACATTGCCACTCATTGTAAGTCCCCTTCTTCCCCCACCCTTTTGCACTGTCGCCGAGGGGTCGACTGGTGCGCATAACAGGAAAAAAAAACATTCTATGTGGCTAGAGGTGGCCCCTTAAGCATGGTTGAGTGTGGGGGAAATGGCTGGGCTAATAAGCCTATGGTTCCGACTAAATACAGGCATACTGATGTGGTTGTTGTTGTTTTTTAACACAATCTTGAATCAGCTGAATGCTAATGCCTTGAATACACACGCTGTATAACTTTCTCCGACAAGCTGTTTGAGTCTTATAGTTTTTATTTTTTCTTTGTGCAAAATTCAATAAAATCTGTTTATCAAAAAAATAATTAGCAAAGCTTAGAACTATTCGTGCTATATTCATCTCTGCATTTCGCTGACTGTCAACATTCTATTTCGCATTTCCTTACTCGGCTGCTTTGACTTTCTTCAGTGATATTTTGGGAAACAATATTTTGCTTTTTGTTTTCTAGTCTAACACAATCTTAAAAGAATGAGTAATGTCTAGTCGCCCATGTCTCTAGAGCTCTTCCTTAATCTACTGAATCTGATGGAGCAAGGATTCGCACGTATAGCGCCTTGCTCGTATGCAAAACCCTTGTCTAAATGGAATAATAATATTAACACCATTGTTCGTCATTTGTAAAGTGTTTTCCCCTACACGCGGGTGTCCCTAGGATGCTTGCTTGTTTGTCTTTTCACGTACTAACGAAGCTTGCACTGAAAATGGCTGCTTTGCCGCAATTCAGTCTGCGCATGCGTCGGTCATACCCATGTGATGTGACGCACTCGCATTCTGGAGGGATTCTGTGCTCATGCGCATTGATGCTGAATATGGCCGCTTGTCTCTCACCACGCTCTCTGCTTAATGCAGCAGCTTTTAGCCTATCTATTCTTTCGCATTAATCCCTAATGCTATAGTTATTATAAAAGTAAGGGTTGGTTATCTCTTATCGTGGTATACAGTGCGATCATTTTTATGTATGATTCTAATTTGTTTTCGCTTACTTTTCATGTACCGCGTCTTTGTGGGCTGGGTAATCATGAGCGGAGCCATGCTTGAAGCTCTGCTGGGCACCGTCACATGGCCGGAGAAAGTTCCAACTGCGCAGAAGCTAAGCCTAGCCAGCTGGCACCTGAAGCACAATGCGCTTGGGAACGTCGCTGGGAATACGGCGCCTCACCTTGGAAATAGCAATACTGTTGCTACCTATTGAAAACTGTCCTGTACTGCTGTATTCTATGCATGGGAACGTGAATCTGAGGGGCGGGTATTCAAAATTGCATATTAATCATGTGAAACTGAATTCTAGGAGGTGGTAAAGACCACACCACCTCTCCTGACCAATCACAATATGGGAAACTGTCACTTGCAACATTAGGGGGTGGTCTGAGGGTCCCCAAAACTGTATAATTACCCTAGTTTAGCTTAGGAAAATTGTCCGACTTGTCCGAGTAGCAGACCTGTCACTGACCCTACGATCTCAATAGGTGCTCATTCTGAAAGTGCTGCGGAGCACTTTGTCCATACTTTCTACAAACTCCCAAGGGGTGGAAAATCCTAAGTGCTGGCGAAGCACTTTGCTGGGGAATTCGAAAATCCAATCGGGGTTTCTGGCGGATTACTTGCAGGAGGGGGTAACGCAGGCGTTGCTGTCCGAAGCTGTGGGTGTTGGTCGTACCCTGGGAGGCCCAGTCCTTGATCCGAACCTGAGGGGTATCCTGTCCTTACTCTCCGTGAGCTGTACCGGCTCACAGTCTGGCACTCCTTTTCTGAGGATCCCTGTCCCCGTCTTCCCAACTGACCCGTGGCCAGGGTTGGTCTTCAATCTGAATTAGGTAAATATAGAGTGTGGGTTTGCGTATCTTTTTATCTCTTTCTTTCTCTCTCTCTCTCTCTCTGATCTGTTAAAGCATTCTTACCTGTGTTATTGCCTTGTTGCCATTGAACATATATGTGCCTGAATTTTAGTTGGTTCCTTCTCTCCCCCTCTCCTTTAGAAATTCATCGATGTTATAAAACCATAGCATGTTCCCGTTTTTCCCTTTCCTTTAGTGGATTGCAGTGAAAGTAGCAAGAATAGTTCAAATACTTAGGTTAAGTACATGTTCTAGGTCCCATCCCATTCCTATGTTCTAGTATAAAGTTGCAGTGAATAGTATGTGCTAAATTTCTTCCTGTAGTTTCCCATATATCCTAAATGGTCATATTGTTTGTGCAAGGTTACCTTTTGGTACTGATTTTGATGTTTGATATATTGCTCTGTGTATCGCTTATTATTCTGGCTTCTTCACTTTGAATTCTTACATAAAAACTAGAACTTAATCAGGTGTCTGTGGTCATTTTACAAAAAAACTGTGGAAAGTATATTGTGGATTTTAAGGTGTATTGGATGTTAGGCCTGTCTACTTTTCCTTAACAGCTCCAGGTCCGTCAAAGAATTGCGCCTGTGGTAAGTCGGGTGCATGGTAAGCAGAGGTAAATCCAAACCTGATTACTCCTAGCAGCGTGCAGGAGGAGAAATCCTCACCCAGTTTCACCCAAACGAAATTAATGAGTTCTTCACGCCAAGGGCCCAGTGCGTGTTAGAGAATTGGTATCTCGGGTGACCTGGGGAAAACTGCGCGCTCTAGCAGTAATTTCTGGCTAGCAGAGGATGGTTTGGACTAGTTGGATTAGGTAGACAGGATAGTCATAAACAAACCGTGAATACAAAAACGTGCTGCTGATTGTTACTGTATTTTTACAATAATTTTGAAATGTGTTTTTATATGTAAATGTTCATGAATTTGCATTGCTGTTATAAATACTGCATGTTGAATTAACCCAGAATTGTTTGTAAATGTTCAGTGTAGTCTGAATCCCCGGGGAAGTATTTTAGCTAACGGTGAGTAGAATCCGGTTAGCTGTTGAAGTCACTAAGCCTGAGGTATTAGTGCAAGGTTAAGGATAACTGGAAGCACTAATTAGGACCTTTGTTTCTGGAGTGAATGATAGCTACGAGTCCATTATAAAACTTTCATTGCGATATCACCTAGTAAGGGTCGCATACGGAAGGAGTAGTAGGGTCTCCGAGGCTTGTCTGGTAAGTAAAATAGTTCGCTGGTGAAATCCTGGCTCAGTACATATCCCCGACTAAGGTGGATGAGCTAGAAGAATAACGGGTTCTATGTTACTAGCGTGAAGGGACAGGCAAAGAAGTCTATCCAGAGTGAATGAAAAGTAGACAGAAGTGGTTTACTAGTAGCGAAAGAAAAGTCTTTTCTCTTTTTAGAACACTCAGACATAGTGGCAAACGTTGCGTGTTATTAACTAAAACTTGCACTCGCACTTTAGAGAGAGTAAAAAGTTTCCGTTACCTTGTGAAGGCGGGAGTCAGTCGGAGAGCTGCTCTGACGTCACTCCGTGCCGCGCTGGTATTGGTCAGGACAGCGGGCGTGTAGCGGAGCTGAATTTGAGAAGGAGGGGTGAGTGCCGAAGCGGGAGACTCTGTCTTGCGAAAAGGCCGCGCACCCATTGGTTGACTGTAGTTGTATTCTCTGACCTGATTGGGTGGCGCGAAATAAAAGTCGCGCTAGCATTGGAAGCACGAAAGTAAACAAAATTAATCAAGCCGAGTTAGAAGCGAGTCTGGAGAGTTGTATGTGGTATCCAGACTTCATACCGAATCCAAAGTACCTAGGATTTCATAAGGATCAGCTTATACGAGGTAGACCGCACATGATGTATGGAATAAAGAGAAAATTGTCATTCTCGGATAAAGTAAAGAATTTTTTCAAAACTGACAAGCCCATTAGAACGAGAGAAGGTGTACTCATTCCCCCGCCAAATACCCCTGCCTCTTTTATGTTGTTTGATAAAGGGTATCATACTTGTGTCTGGCTAGAAAATTGGGCAAAGTATACTATAGATGACGGAGTCCTGGCATTCCCTGTTGAAGGTACATTTAATGGTCGGATCCTGTTTAACTTAAGGACCCGCATGAATGAATTACACCCTAGACCTAGGTTGACCCAGTACGAAGCTTTGGAGGAATGGGAGATTGAGGCTGCAGAGCGAGATAAACCCCGAATGGATAAAGGAGTGAGTAAGTGGTATCCCAGACTTCCCACGCCGACCAAAGAGCAGAAAATGAAACAGTGGAGGCAGTCTATGTTAACTGAAGGACTGTTTCCTATGATGGGAGTATTAGAGGAGAAAAAAGGAAAATGTAAAGCAAAAACCCATCACCTAGCACCTATGGGGGATGTAGAAGATGAACACCTGGAAGACTTGTTAATGAAGGATCCACCTCCCTATGTAGCAGAATCAGATTCGGTGCATTCTCAAAGTTCTGTTACCAATTACCCCCGTAGTAGGAGGGAAAGTGATACAGACAGGACAGCTACAAGCAGTAAACCTAGTGGAAGGGATGAGTTTTGCAGACCTAAGTCCACAGTCCCGAATTATCAGCCATTCGGGGAAAGTCCCCCTCGATTGGTTACCCCGACTGCCCCGAGTATTTATCCATCCTTAGTACCCCAGGTATTGCATGGCAATACTGCTGAAAGGGGGTTGCAGGAAAAAGAGAGAGAAGCTCTCTGTAAACAACGAGAGGATTTAGCCAGAACCATTGCACAGATGCATCCCCATCCTGATTCCTTGACCATTCCGGTAACTATTGGTCCTGCTATCCCGATGTATAAGAATGACTTGATTAGTCCCCTTCCTCCTGTTATCACCCCAATACTGCCCACTCCTGGCTTCCAGACCCCGAGGAAAGAAGTATTCATAGATGAGGATCAGGAAAGTGAGTGTGAATCTGGAAGTCTAATGGATTTGCCCATAAGGGAGTCGAGGGCCAGTGTAGTAGGGACAAGAAGTCAGCCTAGACAAAAGGAAGTGGTGATCGAAAGTGCATCTGGAATTAGGAACGCCTCTTTAGTTTCCCCTGAAGAATTAGACAGGTGGACAAAGGAGATAGAGAAAGAGACCACTTCTCAACCTAAAACATTGGAAATATATAAATTAAGAATAGAAATAGAAGAAATGATGGCTGGGAACGTGGGAGTTGAGCGCCTGAGCTCGTATAATGAAGAAGAGTTACTATTCATCAGTAAAAATCTTACCCGGAGTGCTAGGGTGCTCCACGAAAAGATAATGGATGCCGCTACAGAAATGGGAGTTGATGTTAGTCGCTCCAAAGTTCTTCAGAAACCTTACAGAGTAGACTTCTCAGACAAAGACTTAGAAAGCCTGAATGTGATGGGGAAACAGATCCAAGTAAAGGAATTATTAAAACTCCTGCAGAAATGGGGCGAAGTGGGGAAGTGGAGAACAAGGTGGGCAAAGAAAAAGGAAGGCAGCAGGGCTGGGTCAGTAACCTCAGAATTTGTATTAAAGGAAGTAACCCCAACAGAAAAGTTGTGTCCCATGAGGGAGGTCCCGGGAGGAAAGTATGTCCATGTCCCTTGGTCCAGACAAGACATTGTGTCATTTACAAATGACTTCCCGAAATTACGTGAGAAACCAGTTGACTGGTACCGACAGGTAGAGCGGTTCATAAAGGTTCAGAAATGCCTGTTGAAAGACCTGGATGGGTTTTTCGATATTGTGGTCCCTGTGGATCTGTGGACGGAGTGTAAGATAGAAATTGATTGGCCTAATGATGAATATCCCAGAGATGAGAGAACGGGAGCCCCTTCACCGGATGTGATGAGGAAATATGACCAGGTCATACAGTATCTTAAGAAAAAGGTGCCAGCCAAAGAGACAGATTGGACCCGAATAGATAGAACAACCCAAGAACGTGATGAGACAGTGCATTCATTTTACGAAAGGTTACTACAGGTATTCAAAACTTACAGTGGTATTGATAATGTAGACATGAAAGACATGACCCATTTCAGTTACAGATTTGTGCTAGGATTGAGGCCTGAGATATCACAATGGATTCGAGATAACAAAATCAGTTGGCAGGGAAAGCCCATAGATGATGTCCTGAAATATGCAAAATACTGCGAAGATGAAATCGAAAATAAAAAGAAAGCCCTCAAGGAGAAAGTGATGTGGGCACAGGTGAAATTAGCTGAACAGCAAGAAAAACAGTTAAGTAAAATGACTTCTGATAATAATGTTCAGAATAGCAATTCTGGGGGGGGAGGAAAGCCCAGACCTAAAATGAGTCGTGAGGAGGCCATGAAAAAGTTTCCGTGCCATGGGTGCGGCCAGATGGGGCATTGGAGAGACGAGTGTCCACACCTACAGGCTGGTAATGCCCCTGTAAATGGTTTAAATCCACAGGTGCCGAAAGAGGGGACAAGGAAAACCCAGCAACAGGTAAAATTACCTCCAGTACCTCGCGCTCCTAGACAGAATTTTAAGAGTCAGGGTCAGCAGAATGAGAGGGCGGAAGTATGGGAGGTTGAGAGTGAAAGAAATGCAGCCATTCCGCAGTACTTGCTAAGTGATACCTTCCTTTGTGAAGATCAAGATTGATGGGGCCTGAGAGGGGAGGATGAGGAGTGCGTACTTGGCGCCTCCTTACCGGTAGACCAGACTGGACCATACATTGAAGGAAAGGTTGAAGGCAAAGACGTCACCTTTCTGTTGGACACTGGTGCTACCAGATCTACTGTAAGAACAGTGGATGTTCCTAACCTACCCCTCTCGGGAGAAGCGATCCAAGTAGTGGGCGTATCAAATCAGATAATAAGTACCCCTGTAACTGAACCAATGGAAATTTCTATAGGGAATTTCAAGGAAATGCACAGATTTGTGGTCTGTGATTCCAGTCCTGTAAACCTGCTAGGACGTGATTTGTTGTGCAAGATGCGTTGTACCATCTATTGCACACCAAATGGTGTCGAAATTCAGACCCCCGATGAAGATGGCCTATACAAACTGATGTTAGTTAGACAAGATGCTGATATAAAGACTTTGACAATTGAAGATTTACCTGAGGAACTCCAGCTAAGAGTAGTACCCGAAGTGTGGGATTTCACGGGAAAAGATGTAGGCCTGATGGCAAATGTGGACCCGGTTAAAATAGCAATAAAAACAAATGCTGTATACCCCAAAACAAGACAGTACAAAATGAGTGCAGAAGTGAAGGCAGGAGTAGCGACTGAAATAACGAGGCTGCTAGAAGCAGAAATAATAGAAGAAGTGTTGAGCAGCCCCTGTAACTCGCCTATCATTGGGATCAAAAAGCCTAGTGGGAAGTACAGGGTAGTTCAAGATCTGCGCAAGGTAAACCAAATTGTCGTACCTTGCTGTCCTATTGTACCCAACCCTGCAGTCATTCTCTACCAGATTCCCTGGAATGCAGAATGGTTCACTGTCATTGATCTGTGCCACGCATTCTTTTCCATCCCATTGCATCCAGAAAGCAAATTCCTTTTCAGTTTTGAATTCGACAGCCATATCTATGTCTGGAATCGTGTCCCTCAGGGGTACACCGAAAGTCCCTCGATTTTCAACCAGATACTGAAAAAGTGCCTTGAATCCCTAGTGCTACCAAGAGAGTCTGTTTTGGTGCAGTACATAGATGACCTGTTAGTGGCATCTAAAACCCAGTCTGACTGTGTCACTGACACAATTGCCTTGCTGAATCACCTAGGAAAGGGAGGACATAAAGTGTCGCCTGACAAATTGCAGTTTTGTAAAAACTCAGTGAAGTATCTGGGGCACCAGATAGAAAAGGGAATCAGGAAAGTAACTACCGAAAGAATCAAAATAATTAGAGCAATGGAACTGCCCAAAACTCAGAAAGAGGTGAGAATGTTCTTGGGAGTTGTGGGTTACTGCAGGCAATGGATTGCAGGATTTGCGGCTCTAGCCCGACCCCTGATAAATATGACAAAGAAAGGAGTGGAAGACCCCGTCCATTGGGACAGTGAAAGTATGAATGCTTGGGTAACTCTGAGAAACTGTCTGTGTACCGCACCTGCATTGGGTATGCCGGAGTACAATAGACCCTTTGAACTGTTCTGTGACACTAGAGAAAATTGTGCTCTTTCAGTCCTAACCCAGGAGCACGGATCAGTCAGAAGGCCAGTCGCCTACTTTTCGGCCACCCTAGATCCAGTGGCGGCTGGACTGCCTGGCTGCTTAAAAGCCGTAGCTGCTACTTGCGTCAGTCTGGAACAGAGCGAGAGCATTGTCATGGGACATCCCGTCACTGTCTATGTTCCTCACTCTGTTGTCATCCTACTGACTAGAACTAGGACCCAGTACCTCACACCTAGTCGGCTGACTAGGTATGAGAGAATTTTGATTGGTGCTGAAAATATAACTATCTCCCGGTGCAATGTCCTAAATCCTGCGACACTGTTACCTGTCCCTCTGGATGCAGAATCGGATGAGGGTGGGGAACATAATTGCATTGATCTGACTGAATATAGCACCAAGCCCCGTCCTGACATTCGTGAAATAGCACTACGGGACGGGGATAAAACAATGTTTGTGGATGGCTCGTGTTTGAGACATGAGAGTGGGAGTCTGAGTGCTGCCTATGCTGTGGTTACTCTGACAGGAGTCGTCGAGGCATCTTACATGCGCGAGGTGAAATCTGCACAAGTGGCGGAGCTTATAGCGTTAACTCGAGCATGCAAGAGGGGAAAAAACAAAAGAATTACTGTTTACACCGACAGTCAGTACTGTTTCGGGGTTGTTCATGACTTCGGCCAATTGTGGTTGCAAAGAGAATTCATGACTTCCTCTGGCACACCTATCCGAAATGGGAAAGTAGTGCATAACTTACTGGAAGCTATCCAATTACCCAAAGAATTGGCTGTGGTCAAGTGTGCGGCTCACAGGTCTGGAAATGACGACGTGACTGCCGGTAATAGGTACGCTGACAAAATTGCACAGTTTTGTGCCCGACACCAGATGTCCCTACAAATTGCCCGGTGGGATGGAACCAGCTGCCAACTTATGTTGTTTGATAATGTGTCAACGTGGGAAGAATTAAGAGAGATACAACAAGCCACAGACAGGCAAGAAAAAGGCAGGTGGGCCGCAAAGGAATGCGAGTTGCGAGAAGATGGTGTGGTGGTAAATCCGGATGGGGTGCCTGTACTGCCTGATAGCCTGATCGACCCCATGGTCAGAATGATACATGAGCCAACACATATGGGAAGAGATGCGATGTGTCGGGTGTTTGAACAAGTGTTCTGCAATTCAAGGTTCAGGGACCAGGCGGACAGGTTTTGCCAGAGGTGCCTAGTGTGTCAGCAATTCAATGCAGGAAAGAAGACTGTAGTGAAACAGAGTACTATTGGAAAGGCAGTAGGTCCCTTCGTAAGAATACAGGCAGACTTCATAACCATGCCCAGATGCAACGGATACAGATATGTTTTAGTCATAGTTTGTCTATTCTCTAGGTGGGTAGAAGCATATCCAGCTAAGAAAAATGACGCTATCACCACAGCCAAGCTATTGCTCAGGGAGTTGATACCTAGGTATGGGATCCCAGAGACAATCGAAACGGACCAAGGTGGGCATTTTGCCAACGATGTCCTATTGGAACTCTGTAGAGCATTCAAAATGAAGCAAAGATTGCACTGCGCCTACCACCCAGAGGCTTCTGGGGTAGTGGAACAAATAAATGGCACTCTGAAGTCCAGACTGGGAAAAATGTGTGATTCCACAAAAATGAACTGGATAGAAGCTTTACCCCTGGTACTGATGAGTTTGAGAAGTATCCCAAATCGAAAGACTGGCCTGAGTCCCCATGAAGTGTTGATGGGAAGAGTGATGCGCCAGGCATGGGTACCCGGAAACAAACTGCTAAGCATTTCTGATGATATGGTGCTAGAATACTGCAAGCAGTTGGGTGACCAAGTGCGTTCTCTCTCTCAGCAGATTGGAGAGACTGAAGACGAGTGGCCAAAGACTCCAGCACACAACCTGCAGCCAGGAGACTGGGTGGTGTTAAAGAAACACACCCGGAGCAGCTGCTTGAAGCCAAGGTGGGGAAAGCGACGACAAGTGATCCTCGTCACTACCACTGCTGTGAAGTGCGCTGGTGTACCGAAGTGGATCCACGCCAGCCACACAAAGCGGGTATCTGGAGAAAACGCGACTGGAGCTGAAGGCAGCACAGCTGAAGAGACCTCCGAGGAAGAGAGTCCGGAGCTAGCTGACATCGAACTGCCGAGCACAAGTCGAGACGTTGAATGGTATCCCGCCGACGAACCGGTTCATGATCCAATACGAACCCGGAAATATTCTTACTTAGACAGTGAGTGGGATAGTCCAGGTGAGTCAGAAATAGAAGAAGCAGGTCAGGTCAACGAAAGCCATAACCCACCTGATCAGGAAGTAGGCCAAGTAGGGTCAGATCAGGACATCGACACTCCTCCTGAAAATCCCGAGAAGGGAGAGGGACAGTTAGAAATTAGGGCTGACGTTCATGCAGAAGAAAGCGAAGAGGTCGAAGAGCATGAACAGGAACAGATAGAACTAGATCAAAGTGCTCAGACAACGGAAACAACAGTAAAAAAAAGTAAGAAGAAAGTGCGATTTGAATCTGAGCAGGAACAGATTAGCGACCAGGCAGAAGAAATAGACGAAAGACCTGGAACTAGTCAGACAGGCAGGAAAACAGAAGTGCCACAACAAAAGGTGAAAAGAGTGCACGAAGAAGGAGAAGTCTCCTCAACCACTGGGAGGCACGGAGGAAGAAGTACACCTCGATACGTCAAGAGACTAAGGCTCAGACTAAAAACAGTCGAAGAAAACGATAAAGACCGAAAAAGGGCTTTAAGTGAAAGGAGTGCAGCCCAAGGCAAATCGCTGAGAAAGAGCGACAGAATAAAGAAACAGAACCGACTGTATCGGAGCCCTGAGTGGACGTACTTTGTGTTGGAAGAGATTGACGAGCCTCACCACAGTGGCAACAGTGACCACGAGTCCATTGCTGATCGAAGTTCGGACGAAGACCCTCCTTAAGAGAGCCCCGAAGTGAGCCTTTGGTGCAGAGAAACGAAGAGGGGTAGCAAAAGCCACCTGTAAGCTAAATATGTCTGATCCGAGTGTCTCTGGGAGATCCCGCTGTGGGTGTCTCAAAACCTGTTGTAAGATATGCTTGTGCAGTGTAGCTATGCTAATAGTAATGTGGATAGGACTAACAGTTTTTCTACCTTTTATGATAAGTAAGAATCCTAACTTGTCCCCTACTGAACCCGAAGCAGTAGATGTAGGGGTTGTACCGACTGCAGAAACACCACGAAGACTGGAGAGACGCGACAAAAGAGTAGGACTGACACACACACGACCTGATTTAGAAGCACCAGATGAGGATGGACTACATTTTCACAAAATGAAGAACAGGACGCACTTAAATGTTTTTGCTAACTTGTTAGTGCATTATGTAGAAGCTATGGAAATAGAGGACTGTTATGTCTGCATGAAGCTGCCAACTTCAGTGGCTGAAGGCGTGACATACCACCACCTACCTTTGACCTATGGAATATCCTGTAGTATATTGGCTAGCTTGTTCTATAGAAGCACCTTGCAGTACTATTATTCAAATGATGACGTAGTATTTTCTGAACTTCCTGTTAGAGGACATTTGAACCGTGTACATACTACAAGTGACGTGACCCGCTATATGGGAGAATATTTCCTGACTATAGGTAACATAGACTTAGATCAAGCAAGGGAAGACAATCTGACCTGTTCACTGCAAGAGCAGGAAAAGATGTTTATAAAGATGGCAGACAGAAGGAGAGAAAAGTTTCAGAAGAAGGCCAATGACGAGAAGGATAGAGTCCCTAGGTGGGCTGAGCACATGGATAACACCTCAGAAGGCGTAGCCAGTCCTGCCTTGTTGCTGGATTTTGAAGGAAAGGGGAAACTTTGTATTCATAGGGAAAGGACAGAGTACTATAACAATGTATTCATCGGTTCCAGCGAGTGTGAACATAATTATAAGGTAATTGGAGGTTGGGGTTTCAAAAATGGGTCAGAACCTGTGTTTCCCGGAATATATTATATATGTGGGAACAAGGCTTATTTCAAATTGCCGGATCACTGGTATGGGAGCTGCTACTTTGGCATTGTTTTCCCGAAAATATACCATGTGAACAATGCAGCTGGAAGCGATGATGAAACTAATGGCTTAGTGCGTAGTAGACGCGAAAGTGTAGGCGAAATTGTAGGTGATATTTTTAGTGCACTGATACCTGGAATGGGGGTAGTTCTGAACACCCATAGAATCTGCAAATTGTCTACAGTAGTGGACCGGTTATCAACGGACACTGCTGCTGGTTTCCTGCTGGTCAATACTGAAATGGTTGCGATCAGATCAATGGTTTTACAAAACCGTCTTGCCCTTGACACCCTATTAGCAAAAGAGGGCGGAGTCTGTAGAATGCTGAGAGCGCAACATTGTTGCACCTACATTCCTGACAAGAGTATCGAATTAAAACAATATGTGAGGAACATAACTAATTTGGAAAAGGAACTCAAACCATTGGAGGTTGACAGTGCCTGGACGAGACTGACTGGAGGTCTCTCCTCTATAGGTAGTTGGTTTACTAATCTAGGTAGAAATATTTTGTGGAAAATACTGATGCCAATAGTCATAATAGGTGTGATTGTATTGATCATTTTTATCTGCTGCAAATGTCAGAAGTGTAAGAAGAAATATACAGTCAATCCGAGGGGGGTGAAAAGAAACATTGATGAATTAGAATTAGAAGAGCTGAAAAGTGCAATTTATAAAAAGGCGAAAAATCACCACTCTCATAGGGAAGCTGAAAGAAAACTAAACAATAAGTTTATTGAAATCGAAATGGACGATATGAATGAATGAGAAAAGTTGGCATCTGTTTCCTTCATGTGGTGATGATAGTAAATATCATCAAAGAGGGGATTGATGGAGCAAGGATTCGCACGTATAGCGCCTTGCTCGTATGCAAAACCCTTGTCTAAATGGAATAATAATATTAACACCATTGTTCGTCATTTGTAAAGTGTTTTCCCCTACACGCGGGTGTCCCTAGGATGCTTGCTTGTTTGTCTTTTCACGTACTAACGAAGCTTGCACTGAAAATGGCTGCTTTGCCGCAATTCAGTCTGCGCATGCGTCGGTCATACCCATGTGATGTGACGCACTCGCATTCTGGAGGGATTCTGTGCTCATGCGCATTGATGCTGAATATGGCCGCTTGTCTCTCACCACGCTCTCTGCTTAATGCAGCAGCTTTTAGCCTATCTATTCTTTCGCATTAATCCCTAATGCTATAGTTATTATAAAAGTAAGGGTTGGTTATCTCTTATCGTGGTATACAGTGCGATCATTTTTATGTATGATTCTAATTTGTTTTCGCTTACTTTTCATGTACCGCGTCTTTGTGGGCTGGGTAATCATGAGCGGAGCCATGCTTGAAGCTCTGCTGGGCACCGTCACATGGCCGGAGAAAGTTCCAACTGCGCAGAAGCTAAGCCTAGCCAGCTGGCACCTGAAGCACAATGCGCTTGGGAACGTCGCTGGGAATACGGCGCCTCACCTTGGAAATAGCAATACTGTTGCTACCTATTGAAAACTGTCCTGTACTGCTGTATTCTATGCATGGGAACGTGAATCTGAGGGGCGGGTATTCAAAATTGCATATTAATCATGTGAAACTGAATTCTAGGAGGTGGTAAAGACCACACCACCTCTCCTGACCAATCACAATATGGGAAACTGTCACTTGCAACATTAGGGGGTGGTCTGAGGGTCCCCAAAACTGTATAATTACCCTAGTTTAGCTTAGGAAAATTGTCCGACTTGTCCGAGTAGCAGACCTGTCACTGACCCTACGATCTCAATAGGTGCTCATTCTGAAAGTGCTGCGGAGCACTTTGTCCATACTTTCTACAAACTCCCAAGGGGTGGAAAATCCTAAGTGCTGGCGAAGCACTTTGCTGGGGAATTCGAAAATCCAATCGGGGTTTCTGGCGGATTACTTGCAGGAGGGGGTAACGCAGGCGTTGCTGTCCGAAGCTGTGGGTGTTGGTCGTACCCTGGGAGGCCCAGTCCTTGATCCGAACCTGAGGGGTATCCTGTCCTTACTCTCCGTGAGCTGTACCGGCTCACAGTCTGGCACTCCTTTTCTGAGGATCCCTGTCCCCGTCTTCCCAACTGACCCGTGGCCAGGGTTGGTCTTCAATCTGAATTAGGTAAATATAGAGTGTGGGTTTGCGTATCTTTTTATCTCTTTCTTTCTCTCTCTCTCTCTCTCTGATCTGTTAAAGCATTCTTACCTGTGTTATTGCCTTGTTGCCATTGAACATATATGTGCCTGAATTTTAGTTGGTTCCTTCTCTCCCCCTCTCCTTTAGAAATTCATCGATGTTATAAAACCATAGCATGTTCCCGTTTTTCCCTTTCCTTTAGTGGATTGCAGTGAAAGTAGCAAGAATAGTTCAAATACTTAGGTTAAGTACATGTTCTAGGTCCCATCCCATTCCTATGTTCTAGTATAAAGTTGCAGTGAATAGTATGTGCTAAATTTCTTCCTGTAGTTTCCCATATATCCTAAATGGTCATATTGTTTGTGCAAGGTTACCTTTTGGTACTGATTTTGATGTTTGATATATTGCTCTGTGTATCGCTTATTATTCTGGCTTCTTCACTTTGAATTCTTACATAAAAACTAGAACTTAATCAGGTGTCTGTGGTCATTTTACAAAAAAACTGTGGAAAGTATATTGTGGATTTTAAGGTGTATTGGATGTTAGGCCTGTCTACTTTTCCTTAACAGCTCCAGGTCCGTCAAAGAATTGCGCCTGTGGTAAGTCGGGTGCATGGTAAGCAGAGGTAAATCC
Source organism: Lissotriton vulgaris (assembly GCF_964263255.1). Lineage (NCBI taxonomy): Eukaryota > Metazoa > Chordata > Amphibia > Caudata > Salamandridae > Lissotriton > Lissotriton vulgaris. The sequence goes on along the minus strand of NC_141685.1, from coordinate 1,433,093,946 downwards.
AAACCTGATTACTCCTAGCAGCGTGCAGGAGGAGAAATCCTCACCCAGTTTCACCCAAACGAAATTAATGAGTTCTTCACGCCAAGGGCCCAGTGCGTGTTAGAGAATTGGTATCTCGGGTGACCTGGGGAAAACTGCGCGCTCTAGCAAATCCACTGACTTTACTCAAATGTGTACGAGAAGACGTGTCTTTACACGTATACTCTGGCGAAACTGTATGCTAACAGGCTCGAAGATAGATCATATTCTCTACTACGGTAAAGGAAAATTTAGAGGAACCATATATTAATCCTTTTATCTAAATTTGAACGTGCATACTTCTTTGTCACACAAGCCATTAATGGTACTTGCATTTTGCATCTGGCACCGGCTTTAAAAAACAGTCACCTGTTTAAAGTATATGGTCTGCTTACACCTCCATATTTTCTTTAACTTAGAAAAATACATCTGAATATGTGCGAGTGTCTGGCCCACTGTATATTACCAGTAGAAGGCGCTCATTATCGCCTTTGCTCCACATGCAGTTATTTCTAATATCGCCCACGTATAAATACATTTCCATTAATTATAATCGTTCCTAGTGCAAGCGCACATCGAGTAAAAAAGAGAAAAATCCCTTTGAGGATAAATCCTTTAATCCTGTGTAACCAGCTATCAAGTCATTGAAACAACGTCTTGCTTAATGCCAGGTTAATTAATGACTTAATTGCTTCTCTCTACTGTGCTTCAGCTCCATTGCAAAGTGCTGTATCCACATATGTGTGTTGGCAGCACTTAATCCAACCAAGCAGAAAGCTAGTCATCAAGGACCAGAGCTGCATACACATTTTAGGGGCAGCACGCGAAATCTGTTGAAGGACTTAATTATCACAAGATATGAGAAAGCAATGCCATCGCTGACCAGTGACGGCTGTCCTGCTGTGGCAGTCAGACTTCTAAAGCACCTTAAACTATCCTTGCAGGAAAGGAAAAGAAGAGCCACCAGGGACGCCATCCAAGAACTGCAAATAAGACCACGAATAATTATACAATAACATGCAAATGAGGGGGTGAGGCATTCCCCTAATTCCAGACACTGAAGCAAATGGGTCCAACTGTAACAACACTAATGGATCAAGTGGGCCTCTCCTGGTGCATGGTGGAATGGACCATTGTGCAGAGTGTTAAGATTGAGTGCCCAGCTAGCACTCAGAAGATGGAAGAACACACACAAACTAGACCCTACATCATATTATATCACTTTCTACCACCTACTAGGCTACTAGGTGCTAGTTCACTGGGTAACTACTTAGGCATTTAAAGGTGCGCTACACATCACACTGTGGGCAATGGGCATGGCATCTTTTTGGATAATCACTTTGGGGGCGTTAGGCTAAGAAAAAGTAACCATGAAACTAGTCCCACACCCTTTCAAATGTTCCTATATAAGCCTCACCTCACACATCTCTATCTATACCAAATTCACATTTCCCATGAAAAGTTACATTTTTTTTCACTCTTTCGTTACTGGTTTTTGCCTCTTTGTCTTTTAAAGGTTTTTAGATTTTCGAAACACAAAGGGCCTAAAATAGACCAAATAAACAATAAAATAAAACTTCTTGCACTTTTGAACCAGAAAGAGACCAACGAATGAAACGTATTTCCAACACAATTCCTTTGGAACAAGCATAATAACTTCAAATAAGCATCCTTGCAAAGAAAAGGTTTTGCAGCTATGTGCTAGACCTAAGGTGATAGTGATAAATCTTTCTTTGGAAAAAAAGAAATAAATAACTAATGAAACTAATCCAGTCTCTCATCCTAGCACCTGCCATGGGTGAAGAAAAGCAAAATTACTCGAATTCCCTTATGCTCCTAACGTAATGGCAAGCCAGTTTTCATTAAACATATTTTATATACAAAGCTACGTCAACTCAGAGGTTCTCCTGGCAGGCATAATGCATGAAAAAATAACTCAAGCACTCTCGTTAAGTTTTAATACACTAATTATCCTTTTTTCATTCAGGCTTCAAAGCAACAACACCATAGGAGCAAATAAACAATGAAATTGAGCTTGCAACAAACACAGATCGAGGCAAAAACTAGTTACGCCATCTGTGCATAAAAAAAGTATAACGAAGAAATGCCATTCGTATTCCTTGCACTAAAGCCAAATATACCATAAGCTACACAGCAGTTTTTGGCTGAACTACAACATTGCTGAATCCATATATAAAATCCGACGTTCTCAACCCATGAAAAAGACTTAAATCAATAATTTATAACTCGAATTATGTAACAGAATTATTTCTTTAAAGTTAGATATGAGAATATACAGCAAAAATGTAAAGCACCACACACTCCCTAAAGTCTTTTTATATTTCAAATATTATGGGAATAGAGTGGCTTGCAGGCTTAGAAGAGTACGAACAGCTACTACTCATATATACTAAGGATCGCAAATGTATGTTGAACTGGGTATTAGAGGTTCCTAATCATTTATGTTATATATTAGGTTATATGTTTTATAGAGCGCATAGCTGCCCCAGCTTAGTTTACATGTACAAATTACAAACACAAAACTATATACAAGCCCTTTTTAGAGGGCTTAACAAGGATCACAATGTTTTCCTCTGTGCAAGTCTTATAACCCTTGCCTTCTGGTGCAATCGGTGGGATTTGTGTAACAAAATACCTGTCTAAGTTCTTTAATGGCGTATAATAACAATCCATTAGTAAATGCCTATTGACTTTACATATTTTTTTCACAATAAATATATTCAGGACTCGTACCTTTCTCGTTATTTTTCATAATACACGTATCAGACCTAAAGCTTTTGAAGTAACTCTCCAAATCAGGTCTATACATCTTTATTATTGGTTTGTCACCAGAAGCAACTCAGTCCTACTGTATTGCGCTTACGTTTCCCCACAAGGCAAACACCAGGCATACAATTATCAAATTGATAATATCTACAAAATCAGAGTTTCAAGACAGCATATAACCTCCTGTAAGAGGGACTAACAATAACAGCCCCAGGCCAACTACAGTTATCTGCGAGATTCCATCGAACACAATAACTATTTTACAGGCCTTAATGCATTGTAATGAAAATACGATTATACATGCCTACTGGGTTTCACCATATGCTTTTTAAAATAAATGTCAGGCCTTGATCTTTATCTTAAAATGTCATAATGAACAAGATAAAGAGATTTGATTGTAAGCTACAAAACAGAGCCCTTCTGCATGACCACAAGTTTCCCATAAGACGAAAAATGCAATACAAGCACTATTTATTTTCAGTGGAAGCACACAACTGCCCACTCAAAAGCGGTTCTTGAGGAAATGGTTAGAGCCAAAGCGCCTTCTCTCTCATATATATAAAACGAAAGTATGTCTGTCTGTCTGTTTGTTCTTTATGCATTACTACACCATTCATCCGATTGGCATGAAACTTTGGGAAGTTGTTGAGTACACTCCCGCGAAGGTATCTGGCAAAAAAATAATAATAATTTGTTAAAAGTTGTTGAGTACATTCCCGTGAAGGTTTCTGGCAAAAAAAAATGAGAAATTTGTTAAAGATCGGCCTCCCGGCCCCTCATAATCTTTCCAATACTGAACGTTTACAGTTTCCGGTGCGAATCGCTTTTGCAATGACCATCAACAAAGCACAAGGACAATCGCTGCAAGTGTGTGGACTAGATTTGGAGAATTCGTGCTTCTCACATGGACAACTGTATGTGACCAGCTCACGTGCCGGAAAACCTTCTGATTTATTTGTGTACGCACCAGACGGAAAAACAAAAAATACTGTGTATCCACAAGCACTCTAATACATAAACAGAATTAAAACACTTTAAAATGTTTTCCATATTAAAATTAATAAGTTTCAATAAAAATGACACAATGTAAATTGAATGTTATCATAACAAGTTTCCTTACATTTCCTTTATTCTGAGATAGCAGCAACGCGCGACGGGTAAGCTAGTCAGTCATAAAGCTCGTTTTCTGTTAATTACATAAGATCTGGCAACAGCTGTGCTGCCAGGTCAGCTATAATGACTATGTGCCACAATGTTTTAGAAAAGCGAAAACGATTTCAAAATATAAAAGCATTTCAAAATACAAAAATTACATTTTTAACACAAATAAGTCCCCATCACCTGCTCTGGTAATAAAAATTAAGTTCAGAAATACTGAGGCTGCAGTAAAGGTGCTGAAGTTTTGCAAAATGAGAAGGATATATCTGAAGTGTAATCGAAGATCTGAACTTCAAAGCAGAGGGAAAGTAAGGAATTTGGAAAATCTGTACTACTAGGAGCATATTGAAAATCAATTTGAACATGGCGGCGTTTTATAATTTACAAAGGAGCATCCATTTGCAGATCTTGAGTGGCTCTACCACGATATATGGCGAGTAACTAGGCACGGTTGAAGGAAAAGTTACAACGATCCAGAAATGATAAGAAAAATACATAGCAAACTTCAAAACCGTTTCACCTAGCATCTTTTGGCGTGCTTTCCCTTGACTTGTCACTTTGTGACCTCCAGTTTTTGACTCCCTTTTTGCAGACTTTAGGACTATCGTAGAGCGTTGCGAACAACATACGGAGTCAGCCCAGTAACCCTAAGAACCAAGGTAATTATAACACATGACTGTGGATTGCTTGGGATTCCGTTGACTCATTGGAATCAAACTATAACTTCTATTTAGACAACTATACTGAAATAAAACAAATAAGAAAAAAAATATGGTAAAGCCTACCACATTAACGATGCACCCCCTGACAGTTCTGAAGATAATTCCCCCTCTGTACAGTAGGGAAAACCAGGGATGAACAGGGGAACAAAATTTCCATTTGGCGTCTGTTCTGATGTCGGTCTAGCTGCAACAAAGGGATGAGGATGGGGACGGCATCGGCTGGGGTATGACCAGCACCGGGGGCGTTGTTGTCTGGATCGGTGCTGGAGAAGGTCAAGTGAGATCGACCAGGGTCGATCCGGATCCAGGCCTGGATCTGCGGGGCACTCCAGCGCTCGGGCCGGAGCCGCCGCCATCGAAGGCCCAGGACCCCCGACCTGCTCCGACCAGGGCCTGAAGGCACGTCGGGGGAGTCAGGCAGCCCAAAGATGAGGTGTAGGGCCTCGTAGAACGGCCAAAGTTGTGCAGGGGACGCTCCAGCTCTCAGAAATGAGGGGGGGGGGGGGGGGTGGTGAGGTGCGGAGTCACCCTGAAGCAGGCACCGGAGATGGAGCCTTTGAGCGACGGCGCTCCGAATCCTGCGTCGCATCAGCTGACCGATGGGGAGAAGGTGAAGAGCGCTTGTGCTTCTTTGCCTTCTTCTGTTTGGACTTACCAGATGGCTTAGACGACTTGGCATATGACAAGGAGTATGGGCTCCGCGAACGGCCTCAAGACCTTCCTCTCAAACTAGACCGAGAGCGACGCGGAGGTGACTGCCAGGCCTCCAGCAACTTTCGGGACCACTCCTGCAAAGTCTTCTGGTTCGGATCGTGGTCACACTCCAGACACCAAAAGCACATGAAGTGCGGATCAGTCACAGACATCTTGTGACCGGTGCGGCAGGGTTTGAAGCCGGTCTGACGTTGGGGCAGCCCTCATGCACCAGGGGCAGAAGACCCAAAAAAGAGGTCAACAAAAGGTCAAAAAAAGCGAGCCCAAAAAATGGCTAAGGGTTAACTCTCTCCGGATCTGTGCTAGACTGGCACGGAAAAAGAAAGAACTGATGTCAGTGTGCAGGGGCAGTGTCTAAGTAGGCACCACGACGTCCGAAACCACCTACTGACGCGCAGTAGTACTGCTAAAGAAAAATCTCTAGATCGGGACCGACTCCTGGGGGAAATTGTAAGGTAAGGAATCTACAACTCTCTTTCAAATTGTACTTTTTTCCAGGGCACTTCATTAGCTTTTCTGTGATTTTGTTACATTTAAACTGCTGCAGTGCTGCCTTTGGTCATGAACAGCTGGAGTTAGGCACACAGCTTGCCACATCCAATCTGCTGTGGCTACCCGGCATACACCATGAATGACCTCTGGACATACAAATATAATTGGGTGTGGGGTGAGGCCCTGCACCCAAGTTACAGAGGCCGCCACTGCTCAGTAGGATTTGGGCCGAGCACCACTTCCTACTCCAATATTCCAAGCAAAGCCAGACACTCATTTTAGTGTTTGGCTTTGCCTTCACGTTTTTTTTCTTTTTTAAGCAATGCCTGAAAGTATAGCACCTAAAAACACTTCTGGTGAACTCACAAGCCGCTGTTTTTCAGGTTAACTGTGGAATGTCCATGCATTTGGTTACCGATCACTGCTACCCTAAGGTCAGCCATTTTTGGGATTAGCCATCCATGGCTGTAAAATGTTTTTCTTTCCACAGTGGATAAATTGTAAGACTGAGCTGAATCCAGACGTTCATAAGATATTTAAGATTTTCTCTGTGAGAATCCTTGTTAGGCCAGTTTTGGAGAGATGGCATTTTCTTTCAGCCATTTGTAAATTTGTATACCTTTGTAAATTTATGTAAGGCTAATGGTTGCCTTTTGGGAAAGCTTATGCTCCAAATAGCAGGCCTGAGTTGGAACAACTCCGAGTCGAGAACAACAACAACGCCAACTCCACCGCCCTGATCGACAAGCTCGCCAACCTCGGCCTCCGATAACTCGTCACCGAACCCACCTATGCCGCCGGCCACACGCTCGACCCAGTCTTCTCCACCAGCACCCACATCACCTTCAACCACACCAACGAACTCCACTGGACTGACCACCGTTGTATCCACTCCACCTTCAAGAAACCAACCACGCACCACCGCACCCAACAGCTGCCTCACCGTTGCTGGAACAAAGTAACCAAAGACCAGCTGACATCCACCCTCACCCAGAACCCACCGACTGACCCCACCGACACAGACGCCGCCGCCCGAAACTTCAGACAGTGGATCAGCGACTTCGCCAACACCCTCACCCCGATCAAGAAACCCTCCATCAACCACCCCAGCAAGAAAGCCGCCTGGTTCACCGAAGAACTCCAGATCTCCAAACGAACATGCCGGAAGCTGGAGAAGAAATGGCCCCACGACCGCGCACCAGACAGCCATGCAGCCCACAAGGACGCCATCCACAGACACCACCACCTCATCAGAACAGCCAAGAGATCGTCCTTCAAAGCCGGAGTGGATAACAATGCACATGACAGCAAAGAAATTTTCAACATAGTGAAGGAACTCTCCAACACCAATGCTAACACCAACGACATCCCACCCTCGCAAGATCTGTGAGACTTACTGGCCACCTTCTTCCATCACAAGGTCACTGACATCCACGACAGCTTCAACTCCTCACCCGCCCCGACCGAAACAGACGACACCTCGAACGCCTCCCGCACCAACCTGCTGACCTCCTGGTCCCACGTCAACGACGAAGAGACACGCAAGGTCATGAACTCCGTCAGACCCCTGCCCACACCACGTTTTCAACAAAGCTGACGCGACCATCGCACCCCACCTACGGAAGATAATCAACATCTCCTTCGACACAGCGACATTCCCAGAAAGCAGGAAGCATGCCGAAATCAACGCCCTCCTCAAGAAGCCCAAGTCGGACCCCAAAGACCTCAAGAACTTCCGGCCCATCTCCCTGCTCCCCTTCCAGGCGAAGGTCATCGAGAAAATCGCCAACACGCAGCTGACCCGCCACCTCGAGGACAACAACATCCTAGATCCATCGCAGTCCGGATTCAGATGCAACCACAGCGCAGAGACTGCCCTCATCGCCGCCACAGACTACATCAGGCACCAGCTAGACAATGGCGACCTGTCAGCTGCTTTCAACACGGTCTGCCACAGCACACTAAAAACACGCCTCCACGAAGCCGGTATCCAGAAAAAGGCCCTGGACTTGACCACGTCCTTCCTCGCCGGCAGAACCCAGAGAGTCAACCTCCCCCCTTGCTATCCGCAGCCACCGACATCATCTGCGTCGTACCCCAGGGCTCATCCCTCAGCCCGACCCTGTTCAATGGCTACATGGCCCCCTCGAACAAGTGGCCCGCCAACACAACCTGAACATCATCTCCTACACCGACGACACCCAGCTCATCCTCTCTCTCACCAAGGACCAGCACACTGCCAAAACTAACCTCCACGAGGGAATGAAGGCCATCACCAAGTGGATGAGGAGCAGCCATCTGAAACTGAACTCTGACAAGACGGAGGTCCTCATCTTAGGGCCCACCCCCTCCATGTGGGACGACTGCTGGTGGCCGACAGCACTGGGAGCAGTTCCAACACCTACGGACCACGCACGCAACCTAGGATTCATCCTCGACTCCTCCCTCCATGTCGAAGCAGGTCAACGCCATCTCCTTCTCCTCCTGCTACAACACCCTTCGCATGCTTCGCAGGATCTACAAGTGGGTCCCGACCGAAACAAGAACAGTGACCCAAGCCCTCGTCAGCAGAAGGCTAGACTACGGCAACGCACTCTACGCAGGTATTCCGACAAAACACCTGCAACGACTACAACGCATCTAGAACGCCTCAGCCCAACTGATCCTCAACGTCCCCCGCAGCAGCCAGATCACCTCCCACCTAAGAGACCTGCACTGGCTCCCGTCAGCAAGAGGATCACCTTCAAAATCCTCACTCACGCACACACAGCATTCCACAACACCGGACCAGCCTACCTGAACGACTGATTCAACTTCTACACCCCCGCCCGCCAGCTCCGCTCCGCCAGCCTTGCCTTGGCCACCGTCCCGCGCATCCAACGAACAACCTCCGGCAGCAGATCCTTCTCCTGCCTTGCCTCTAAGGCCTGGAACACCCTCCCCACCCATCTACGGCAGACCCAAGACCTGCTCACCTTCAGAAGGCTTCTCAAGACCTGGCTCTTCAAGCAGTAGCAGCACTCTCCCCTCAGCGCCTTGAGACCCTCACGGGTAAGTAGCGCGTTCTACAAGTTCACTGATTGATAGTGCCAAGCTACATGCTGTATTGGTGTACAGTGAAATGTTATGCCCGATACAAAAGGTCTGATCTGTTTATTATGAAAAGCTAGGACAAATGCTTTAGACCTAGCTTATTTATTGTGAAAAGCATTTGTTAAACCCAATAGGCTTTTAACAGAGAATTATCCCATTGTGTTACAGGACAGATAGGTATTTTGTTACTTGTAATCTCACAGATCACTGTAGCAGGCAAGAACCTTGGTGTTGGCCAATTATTGTGACAAACCCTGAGGGTTTACACTGTGATGATTCTCATAAGTCCACAAATACAATAGCGGACTCTAAAATTCTGAACCTCACGCTACTTCCACCAAATCTTGGTCCTGCGCAAAACTCTCCAACACCAGCCATTGAGTGACATCTCTGTGCTCCAGACAAAATACTACAAATGAGGGTGCACCAGGTAATGAAGTCCAGTAGACTAAGTAGTGTAAAAAAATCCATTATTTCAAATTCCGTTTTTTCTGTTTCATATAAGTAAACAACACTCAGCCAAAACGGTCCAAAAACAAATAGAGATGTCAGACAGGAACATGTTGCAGGTAGAGGTGGAAGATGGAAATGATCTGGAAATTGTAAATCTATCTAAAAGACTGCTTCAATCTGATGAAAAGAGCTTACTATGTAAGGGCCTGAACTTCTGTGGGACCCAGGATAGTGAATTGGTTAATGTTCATGTGGATCTCTTTAAATTTGTTAGCGCGTTGAAACTAAAGGATTATTTCAGCGATAAAGTACCACCTATGACTATGTCTAATAATGCAGCCAGGACCATTGAACACACCATAGCGGATGTGAAGAACATACATTGTCTCCTCTCACTTGAGGAAAATGATGAGGTAGACATGCAGTCACTGATCGAAGAAATGAACATACTGAAAACCTGACTATTGGTAGTGGTCTTCGACCTAAGTCCAAATTTACCCCGCCTACATACCATCGTAACATAGACCTCTTTTCTGAAAGAGTTAGTGAGGGTCTGTACAAAATGGAAGCCTCTAACAAATTGAAACGCAAGCCGCAACACAGTCTCACATCAGGGGAGAGGAGGGCATTGATCAGAATTCGGGATGACAGGGATATTGTCATCAGGGAGGCCAACAAGGGCGGCAATCTCGTGGTCATGAATACTTCTGATTATGTTGTGGAAATAAACCGACAGTTAAATGATGGCCAATGTTACAAAAGAATTGCTGGCAATCCCATTTGGGAATTAACGTCTCATTAACCTCAAACTAACTGAATTGAAAGATATGTGCTTGCTGAGTGACCAAGAGTACAGGTACCTTAGGGTTGAGAACCCAAGATTTCCCTGCATCTATATACTCCCCAAGGTGCGTAGGAAATGGGATTTCCCACCGGGGAGACCGATCATATTGGGCGTGGGTTCACCAACAGAGAAATTGTCTGAGTTTTTTTATCTCAAACTGCAGACACATGTACATATCTTGCAATCATACATTTGGGGCAGCAAGGACATATTGTCAAAATGTAAGGTCTTGGTGTGGTCTGATGATCTAATGTTAGTCACACTAGATGTGGCAAGCCTGTATAAATATATCCAGCACACATTTGGACTCTAGGCAGCAAGATCATACCTTGATAGGGAGGGGGCAGATGGTTATGAACATTACAATATGGTCCTTGACATGATGGAGCTGGTTCTGAATAACTACTTCCTCAAGAACGGCATTTGGTACCACCAGATAGGGGTACGGCCATGGGTTCTAGATTTGCTCCCTCTTATGCCTGTCTGTTTATGGGATGGTATGAGAGGGAGCATGCTTGGAACAGATGGGCCTCCTCCTGGACTGAACATATAGTCTTCTGGGGCAGGTACATCGATTACATCATATGCCTATGGTCGGGCACTGTGGACTCTCTTATGGAATATTTTCAGTACCTCAATGCCAACCCCTACAATGTCAGTCTCACAACTGAATACCACAGGGAGTGTATCAACTTTCTTGACTTGCAATTCTACTTAAGGGACGGGACGGTGCAGAGCACGCTTAACAGTAAGGAAACAGACTGCAATGGGGTGTTGCATGTCACCAGTGCACATGCTAGTTCCGTTATCAAAAATATCACTTATCGGGAGATGGTTCGGATTAGATGAAACTGTAGTAAGGAAGGGACCTTTGTAACCAATATCAGAAGGGTGAAAGAAAGATGTGGTGCTAGAGGATATGACAGGAGGGTTTTGGACTCAGCAGAAAGAAGGGTGCAGACACTTGGGAGGGAAACTACCCTGGCTGACAGTAACAGGAAAACAAATAAGGGGGGCAATGCTAATGCTCAGTTTATAAAGCAATATACAACATTCAATGATGAGATTTTCAAATTACTGAAAAGAAACCGGCACCTACTTGAGGAGATCCCAAGCCTAGGGGGCTCACTCAGGAGGAGCCCTTCTATATCATTTGGGAGAGGGACCACGCTTAAAAACAAACTTTGCCCGAGTTATGTCACCACTAACAAAAAGGGAGCTACCTAGTTACCGGACAAACCCAAGGGATTCCACACATGCAGTCCCTGTAATGTATGTAAATTTGGGGTCAACAAAATTAAGAACTTTTGTTACAATGAATCAGCCAGGTATGCAATTACAAGGTTCATTAATTGCACCACTACCTTTGTGGTATATATGATTGGATGCCCCTGCAATAAGATATGTGGGTAGCACCAAAAGAAGTCTCAAACTACAGATTCAAGAACATTGGAGGGCAATTATGAATGAAGACACAAGATACTCGATGGCGGAACACTATGGCAAGACCCACCTAGGGGATGCAAAGTTTTGATTCCATGGCATCAAACTGGTGGAAGCTGGACCTAGGGGTGGCAACAAAGAGCTAAGTCTGAGGCAGTGTGAATCCAAATGGATTTGCAGACTGAGAGCGATTGACCAGGGCCTCCATACCGATAATGAGATGCATTTCTTTTTGGGTGACCGTTAGTATATTGTGCAGCCTCAGTCTCTCTGAATATTGTAAACCATTTATGTACATTGTTTATCTGTAACTATGCATGTTTTTATCTTGTCTGAGCCTAAGTAATAAGGGTGCTCTCTGGTGACCCTATGCCCATGAAGGCACTGGATTTATGCTGGTCATGTGCTAGTACCCATGACAATGTAACAATTGATTCAAAAAATGTTTGACATTGAAATCACTTAGATGTCGCTAAACTCTTTCTATTTAACCACCTCCCTGTATTTATCACTGTAGCGATGCACCCAACAACACCAGAAACACACACTGTAAAGGTACTGTCATTGTTAGGTCATTGTTAATATAGGCTAAAGACCTGATCTTTGGTGCTGCTAGGTGTCTGCACATGTGCCTTCTAGAAGTGCATATGCTAAACATCTGCCTGGCTATTTTTCTCCTATGATATCCATGTATTACCAGTGGATTATGTTTCTAAACTCCTCCTGGTGTATTCTATCTGCCAAGCGGGCAGCTAGTGGCAGCATTATAGTGGGTATTACCAGTGGAATGTGTTTCCTTCTTTACCTGGGGCGATCAATCCGTTAAACAGGCTGCTAGTGACTGCGTCGTAGTGAGATATGGGCTTACCTAAAGGAATTGACAGTGACTTTCAAGCTCCATGACTGCCCCCGATAAGGATTGCTGTCCCCTGGCCTTCGGAGATGGATTTGGTCTCTGTTTTGATGGGGATGACAACTATCAACATCGGATTTTATATAGGTCATAATTGGGTTGGGTTTCCCTATGCCAAGTGTCATTTAGGGGACTGGTGCCCCTATGATCGTTGGATTCTTCAACACGACCTGTTTCTAGAATAGAATTGCCACTATATTTGGTGGATAAGGGCTTAACCGTTCCAAGATGGCTGTAGTCTGTAGCCCGACTAAGATTTATTTCCAGGGAGGAAGGGGCGGGACCGCTCTACCGGTAACTAATATTCGGTCATGGGTCCCCATTATCAGCGTCCCGCTATTTGCCTTGCATTTTAAAACAAACCGCAGTATCATTTAATGTGGCAGCGCTTTAGTTTCAGTTACAAGTTTGTCCATGTAATGATGGGAAACATAATTTAGATTAAATCTCCAGAAGGGGTGTGACTACATGCTTGGCAACCTCACTTTGGTGCTAGTACATTATTGGTTCAGTTGGCAATGAGGGAGGAGCGAAGAGTACTTGAACAAAGGATTAGGCGCGCATATCGACTTTGGACACACCAGAATGAACATCCTGACGGTAAGATGATGGCAGCGGCAATTATCCATTTGTGGATATTTGTTTTGAGGACGGATGTATGGCATTAGCAGTGTGCATGTTTTTGTAAAGAAATGGCTATGTGATTCTCAAGTTTTTCATTGAGATATGGCTTATACATGGTACTCGCATTGGTAGGATTATGGCTCAATGTGCAGGTGTGATATGAAATCTTTATTCGTGGCAGTAGTGGTACCTATGTGAGCAATGATTGCGCCGTGTATTCCGTGAGGTTTTGCTAGTGTTTAAGCAACAGTGTTTGATGATTTGCGACTCAATATGCAGTTGGGACATGTTATTTCTGTGACCGAATGGGGCTATTAAGGTCAGGATCAGCATGATATGATTATCGGTGACACAGGGGTTGGCTTGACACCACCCGGGGTGGGGGGGGGGTGGGGGGGGATACTTTTTATGAAACACCGGCTCAGCTATTGTAATGATACAATATTGACTTTGAGGACGAGTTGGTAGTTACTGATGAGTGTGACCAGAGAAGTACAAATAAAAGTGTGCATTTAACATGTGTTTAACCTCTCCAGACCTAGCAAATTTGGATTTGTGTTTCACTCCTGTGTCGTCTGTGTTTTTGTAGATCATTTTGTTTGTTGCTTAACACAATTTTGGTTGATTTTCTGTCTATGTCCAGTTTTTGATTTGTGTCCTTTTAACAAGTCACTCTCAGCCCTGATGAAGTTCCCCTTGAGGGAATGAAACACGTTGGTTGAGTGTTGTTTACTCATATGAAAAATAAAAAACTATTTGAAATAAAGGATTTTTTGACACTACATTCAGTCTACTGGACTTCATTACCTGGTGCACCCCCATTTGTAGTACTGTGATGATTCTTATTAGGCACTATCAAGAGGAGTTGTATATTGTTATGCAAACTCGATTGATGGTTGCCACTTTACCAACACTTGAACAGGCCTGTGTTGGTTATGATGTCAAGCCAATAGTAAAGGCTGTCCACCTTATTGTATCATTGGGAAAAGTTATGCTAGAATCCATAGGTTCAATCTGTTTATTTATGAAATGTTATGCCAATGGCAGTAGGCATGACAACTATTGTAAATAGCAGGCAAAAAAACAATAGGCTTTTAAGGATGAATTGCTATTACACTGTGCTAAAACCTATTGACAGATAATCTTCTTTCATTCATTCATACATATTACTGGAGTAGACAAGGCTTTTGGTGAAGGTGACCCACCCAAACAAACCATGGAGATAGAACATGTGCACAATGTTAGACCTTATGAGGATTTATTTAGAGGGATTTTATATTGTTTTTGCAACTGTTATGGTGTACATATTTGTAATTTTATTATGGTATACCAGATAGTAACCTAATGGAAGAGCAGATGCCCAACGCAATAGATCTGAGTGGGTCATGGTGAGAAGCCAATAATAAAAGGTTAAAGGCCTGAATGTTATGAAAAATTATGATAGGCAGTAGGACCCCGGTATTTATTGTGAAAAGCATGTGTTAAAGTCGATTCGCATTTAAAGGTGGATTGCTATTACTGTATTAAAGGCTACAAACAGATATTCAGTTACATGGAATTTCACAGACTATCATAGTAGGCAATGAAATCAGTGTGTTTACACCTTCTGACATACTGTGGGAATCCTCTTAGGAGATAGTGTTTTGCTTTGCCAACTCTAATTTTGTATACATTTGTAATTGTATGACTGGATGCTTGATGGTTGTCTTCTGAGAAAGTTCTACTTTGTACAGTAGGACGAGGTTGGCTATGGTGACAAGCCAAAAGGAACAGCTGTGGGTCTGATAGGTACACTCGCAAAAGTTATGACAGAAGCAATAGGTCTGGTCTGTTTATTATTAAAAGTTATAATAAGTTGCAGTAGGGCTCGCTTATCTATTGTGATACGCATTTGTTATAACAAAAATTGCCGTAGCAAGGGGTTTGCTGTTGGCACTCACTCTGAGAAACCCTGTAGGTAGAATATCTTCACTATAATGATTTTTCTTGGGTCCTATAGCGTGAGGTTGTATATTATTTTGCTGACTGTAGTTTTGTGTCTATTTGTGATTTTAGAACAGTATGCATGATGTTTGCCCGCCAATACACAATCCTGTAGGTCTTTGTTTGTTATTTTGGGTCAAGCCAATGATAAAGTCTATAATAATCTTTATCTGGAAGTAATCACAACCATAAAATATAACAAGCATTTACAATGCAATGGTTTCGCCTTTGGAAAAGTTAGAGCTATTGGCATTGTAAATGTTAAAATTTGTATTTATGATTTGGTTTTGAATACAGATAAATAAATGTCATTGTCATTTACATGGTCATTAGCTTAATCTTTCGCAACTGTGAGGCCTATTGTACCCTACGGACGAGCTCAGCAGACGGCAATTACTACTACACACACACACACCCAGAGCCACACACACACACACAGGGACGTCCTGGATCTTTTGTATCCCCATGATAGTGAGACATCTGGCAGCCTGGGCATGACCCCGCAAGTCTCATATTCCTCTCAGTTCAGGTGTCACGGTGGGGAAACAGCTTTAAAAATGAGTAACGACTTTAGCTGCCTAACCTCCAACCTTGAATGAGGGCTTTTTGCCCCCAGGTTGCAATTGAGAAATGCAGGCCAGCCGGGTGGTATGGGAAGAGGACTATGATGAGTAGAGCTCAAGCTGCGCAGAAGGCGCAGAGGGGTGGGCAAACTGGCCCAGCTGCCTCCACCTTGACTGTGTGAGGGTCGGCGATCTCAGGCCGCAGGCAGCCGCCCGCAGTAAACCCACCCAGCAGACTGCAGCGTGCAGTAAAACAGCCTCTCACATGTAAACAAAAGCTCTGTCCCTAAATTGCACTCGGGAATAACAGCCACTAACGAGAAGCTATTCGTTCTTTATTAGCAAGTGTTTGCAATTTAGAGTCTGTGTAAATCAATTGAACCCTTAGGTTTCCAATCAGATAGAAATGGGTAATCATATGCCACAACAGAAAGAACCATATACACTTGCACCAAGCCAATGATTAATCCATCTTTGTAACGTAACTTCGAACAGACTGAACGATAACAATCGTTTAGCAGGGCCTGCAATTTAACATGAAACTGAATGCTAATTGGGGGCCAGGATCAGGAAACACGGCGAGTATTGCTTGTTGCAGCCACTTGAAGTTGAATTTACTTGAATTAGGGACGATTAACTGCTTTTGTTCAGTGCGTGCTAATAACAGATAAGCAGCGACGTCAAGATGAAACAACCCGCGCTAAATGAGGCTGACAACAATGTGGCAAGTAACGGAAAATGCACGGGGTAAAAAATACGGTCCACTGAAATGGACAACCCTATCATTTCACATGGTCTCATCATGGCTGCCAACTGGACCCTCCTCATCAGTGTGACACAGCCAGTCCTGCTTTTTCACACTGAACATGCTGGGGCTTGAAGTGTCTGCTCATGGTAAGTGTAGGCCTCCACATCCCAGGAAACTTGACATCCAAGCTAGGATTAGTCGAAGGCAACTCTTAACGCATGTGGTTAATGGACAGCTGTGTTCTAATACTTACAGTTTTACTGTTCCCACTATGGCTTCCAGACCAGGAAATGGAAACAAGGAAAGGCACGGACAGCGGGAGGGAGGGCAGGAAAGGCACGGACAGCGGGAGGGGGGTGGGAAAGGCACGGACAGCGGGAGGGGGGGTGGGAAAGGCACGGACAGCGGGAGGGGGGGTGGGAAAGGCCTGGGCAGCGGGAGGGGGGGCGGCAGGAACGGCCACAATCAAAAGCACTTACCTGGACCTGGACTTCCACCGGCGGTGGTCGGCCGCAGAATGACCAAAAGAAACCTGGACGACCAAAAAAATAAACCCCGCCCACCGCCGCACTAACGTCCTAAAAGGGGCTGGATGAGAAAAAATCTCAGGAACACCCACGAGTCGCCTCGCAGAATGACGGACGCCTCTGTTTTCCAATGGCTAGCCTCCATTTATGGAGCTAGCCGATGGAAACAGAGGTGGGACAAAGCCCACATACTGCAAAACAAAAGATTTCGCCTGCGCGAAACGCAGCTTTCGACAGGCGAAACCTAAAAACGAAGTATGAAACACAGCAGCAAAACAAGAAAAAAACCATCTGATAATTTAGTACAAGTTCACAAAGTCCAATCAGCCCTCAATCATTTCTGGAATTTCTAGATCTGAATTCTGCTCTCACGAAATTCATTACAGCAAAGAGCATGTGATCATTAGGCAGGAGCTGCAAATACATTAGAGCAACACAGGCTTGTCTAAAACTCAAATCTTTTAAAAGGGGTTCAAGAAACAATCTCCTTGGGTGAGTAAAATATTTACATAAAAGCACAAAATGTAGGGTATCCTGTGGAGACCTATCATCGCAGCCACAGGGACCGCTCTCCTCAAAATGTAAAACAAATCCAGCCGGGGATGCCAAGATCAGATGAAGCTGATTAAATCTAAAAACAAGTTATTAAAAATCTGTCCGAGGCACTTGTTGAAATGGAGAGATATTTCTACATGCCCCGGACAGATTTGAAACCGCTGGTTTACTAAGCTCATTATCGACGCAGAGAGCCATGGCATGTTTAAAACAAGCATTGAAAATGCAATAGGTCTCACCTTTGATTAAGTTAAAGCCATTTGCTTTCCTAATAGTATTGTATAGCCAAGCAAATGGCTTTAACGTAATGAAAGGCGAGACCTATTACATTTTTAATGCTTGTTTCCTATTGCTAAGACAACAGATTTCAAAGGGTGAATTCTGTCACTCCGCCCCTCGGGGCTATTCATTAATGACTGAGTTCTCTCGTCTGGTTTTTGAAGGCGCATTGTAATACTTTGCAGACTATCATTTTCATTAATAACCAGAGGCATGTCTGTAGATTATTTTTGTAATTACTTCACCTAAAAATGACTGTGGCAAATGATTACGCCTGGGTTTGTTTTCTATCGCAAGCCTTTGTGGTTAATGTCAGATGTTTTAAGTTGTTGACTTCAGCAGTTTATCTAATGCTCTGAGAGAGTTCCAACATCTTGGCCGACCCCAGGGCAGTTGAGCTTATTAACCCACTCCACCAACAACTAGCGTGCCACCAGGAAGGGAAGCCTTACTAATGTCATCCAGTTTCATAACAACGCCGGTGGGGACAAGACATCATCAGGTTTTTTTTAATATAATGCACCTATGTGAAAAAATGAAAAGCTTTCTGTAAATCATAAAATACCTAATTAAACAATGTGTCTTGTTGTGATCAATAATACCAGAGGCAGCAGACTCTTCCTGGCTCCTCCCACTCAGAGCGAACATAGACATTAAATATGGGCTTCTTTGCATGTAAGAGGGAAAGGGGAAAGTGTTGGAGCCGGTTGATAGTTTGGGGATGCGACGTGGGCAGCACTGGGGGACAGATCGAGTGCACATGGGACAGTGGAGAGAGTTATGGCAGAAGATATGCTCAGAGTAAACAGGTGGGAAAGAACAGCAAGTTGGCGGGTGATGGGCAGGTCGAGGATAGTGAGGTCATGAGGAGAAAGAAAAATAATGATTGTAGGGAATGAGGGCGGATGGACAGGAAACTAGAAAAGTTTTTGGGGAAAGGAGAGGAAGGGAGGGCTGACGTCACAAGCGCAAGGCAGTGGGCGCTGTGCCAGAAACAAAGATGGTGACGGCCTGTCCACATGGGCTGTCCCAAAAGTGGACAAGGCGATAACCGAGGAGTCCACTTTCCAATCACGCGCCATCGTTTAACATAAACGATGACGCAAGCCAATTGAAAGAGGGGCGGGGCTTCAAGTATACTTCTGGAATAGTATCGAATCCACACGCATGGCGAGAGGCAGCGCATGCGCGCTGCTAACCCCAGGCGAGACCTAAAAACAACTCTTTTATTGATGTCAGATCCCAGGGCTTCACAGTATTACGTTTAAGAAAAATATCTTCTCTTCCTAGGACGGTAAAGGACTCTTTAATATACCTTAACCAGGGGATTTTGAGCGCATGGTCCAGTGATAGACAGTCTGAAATGACCAAATGATTAAATTCGGTCTCATCATTCAATCAAATCTTTACCAACACAACAAAGGTCTTGCTGCTAACATATCAGTTATGTGCTTAACTCCTAGTTCTTCCTGTATGGAGAATGACTGGGTACCATGTTGGACTTTCAGAAATCATCTCAGATACTTATTTTGTGCATTCTGTAGTTTGTTAACCACCATGTACCTCCAAACCTTGCTTCCGTACAGGACCTTGGCGGTGCAGAATTACTGGTAAAGCTTTAAAATCCCCCCTGAAGACCAGGATCCTAACCTCTGAGCATAATTAGCAATAGCTTCCATTGATGTGTTCAGGTCTCCTACCTTCCCCTCCATCAGATATTTCCACTTTAGTTTTGCCACAAATAAACTTAACAAACTAGCAATTGACTTGGTGATGTAGTTAAATGAGCACATAGTCTCTTCATCAGAGACTGAGGGATCTAAACAAGTTAAGATCTCTTGTTGTCGTATTTTAAAAAAGGACTGGTTAAAGGCCTTATCTGCCTGCGACCAGCGTAGGTACTTCCCCTGATTAGGTAAGCCAGGGTGCAGTATCGACCCCTTCAAGCACTAGGGTCAGGGGGTTGTGGCCACTAAATGGGCTATGTAAGATGTTAAAAGCCATAGCTGTGCAAAAGTGTTTAATTCAGAACCTTCTAGGGAATGCTCCATGTGCAATCCCTCTGTTATCGTGCATGTTTGCATACTGTGCAGGTGTTGTAATGTATCTGAACATGAGTGACAGTTCAAATCTCCTGCGCCGATAATATTCTCCTGGGAGAAACCTTCACCCCTCAGTGAATCAAGGATGCAGCTTAAAGCTGATAGGCTTGATGGTCCCCGTTTCCTCTGTTTTCCATTGTAAAAATGAATTATTGTCAATCGTAATGATATTCCCACTACTAGTTTGAGGCCCTGGAGTACTTTAGAATCCCACTTCTGTGCTTTCACTGAACGACAGTATTCGAGGACTACAAAGATGATTAAACCTTCACTCACTCTGCTTCCTCTAGAGCCCACCGACAGGAGAAAAAAGGTCTTAAAACCCTGAATTAAAAACAAATTCTTATTTTCAACTTCCCAGGTTTCCTGGAGGCAAATGATGTTAAAGGATTTGATAAACAAAATCCACCCATGATCTGCAAATTTTGCTGCTAAGCCAGCCATGTTGCAAGAGACAAAACTTTACATTTTCTCCAGTGCTCTGAATGTTGCTCATCTGTGTGATTGTAGGGCCAGCAAGCTAGTCAGTGGTAACAGTAATGGGCATCCTACCAGGGTAAAGTTCTGTGTTTGCAAAGGGCAAAACCTCACATCCCCCACATGCTGTGAGGAATGCTCTAAAGGGGGCCTATCATACTTCTGCTGGCATTCTCAGGTAGTCAATCTAAGCCATTAGGGTTCACCTGGGGGAGAAAAGGGGTTAGGGAGTGCCTATAATACACCCAGAGCTCCTTCTCCCCCTCCAAAGGCTGATGGATAACCGCGACTAACAGGGTTTTAAGATCTATAAAAGAAACCCATTGGTAATGGTATGATATCAGATTGATGGAAGAAGGACTGGGAGGAGTGCCTCAGAATGTTTCATGCCATCTCAGGGTATTTAAAATTAATAATCACACAATCTCCCTTAAAGTTTTTTCTAGGGGGCACTATCCAAGAAACCCTCCTAGCCATCAAAATGTGTCTATAATCTGCCACATTAAAATGAGTATGCCTAACCAGTGAGAAACTTTGTTAGTAAATTGGTCCGTGGTTTTCTGGCAGGCAGAGCTGAGTGCTGGTACCCCTGCCAGAACCACGCTGTAGGGGCGACACTAGCTGAAACAGTCTGTTACTTCTTCAGGAATATGTTGCAAACGGCACTGGCTGATAACGTCTGCCTGCTTACGGCATACTTGAGAGTTGGTGGGCTAGGGGTGAGCATACGATCGATCAGACTTGTGGCTCAACTGTCCCACTGCCAAGAGTTTTTAAGTGTGGGGCTGTCCTCTGCTTGGCAAGTCTAGGAGGGCATATCAGTACTTTCAGCATGGAGCTGTGGGATTGGAGAGCAGGAGACTTTATTGATCGTTAACAAAACATTTTCAACTCTATCAAGTAAAGTGAGTCATACATCCACTTGGCAATTTTGTCCCAAAGTGGGGCCATTAGTACAGACAATATATCGATGATTTTTATTGTTAGAAGCTTCCAGAACTCCTCTGTTACCACCAACTCACTTCCTGCATGTTCCTCCCCGTCCCCCTTCCGAATGTTTAGCGTTTCATCCAGCTTTTTAGCCTTGCGTTTCCGCTCAGGGGCTGGGGGAGCCTAGAGGTCCACGCCCACCGGTGAAGCCGGGGTTTCATTGCTGTTGCTGGGACTCGAGAGGGAAACACTGGACCTGGTGCCATCTAAAACTGTCGATACTGTCCCTGTTGGTTTGGGCCAGCTGGATATGGGACTTTCATAGATGATAAAAGGGATGAACTTCCTGGTCCTAGAGAGCGCCTCTTCTCTGCCCGATCTACCTCCTTTGATATAACCCCCACCACTTTTGCTAAAAAAAAGAGTCAATAGTTATTCGGTTTGGGGCAGTTGGAGTTGTAATTGGTACAGCCTTCCTCCTCATTTTAACAAATTTCAGAAGGCACCGATAATGGCATGGACACAGAGCCAAGGCACTTGAAAACACTGTATAGTCAGTTACTCACTGCGTGAACTTGTTTGGAGTCCTGCAGGTGGAAAAAACATCTAAATTCGATGCACCCCCTGCGGATTTGAAGGTCTGTTGAAGTGCGAGACACCAAAAATAAACACAAGAGAGTGGGCCCAGCCCTGCCTCCTCTGGCTACTGACTGGCACAGATGGGCACAGTCTTGGCCAGGGAATGCACCTGGGCACGTCCAAGCAGCGGGAGCTCCAGACAGGCTAAATACGCAGCTCTGGGCACAGGAGTGCTGTCGCGGGTGGCGGCTGCTGCAAACAACGCTGGGGCTTGAGGTCCTGCCCCTTCTTCCTCTTGTATGGCCAGGCAGCCTAAATATGAGCCTCTGGGCGCAGGAGTGCTGGCGCTGGCGGCGACTGCCTCAAACAACGCTGTGGCTTGTGGTCCTGCCCCCTCTTCCTCTTGTACGGGCTTCTGTAATTTTGCGTCTATTTGTGATTTTGGAACTGTATGCATGATGTTTGCCCACTAATACACAATCCTGTTGGTCTTTGTTGGTTATCTGGGTCAAGCCAAAGATAAAGTCTATAGGCCATCTATGACAGCGTACTGCAAGGCGTAATGTGCTAAGTCCAAATCAGTCATTGGCTATCTTGCCCTTTGAACAGTCGCTTTTTCTAATCACATGTGCACATCCACCTTAAAATCAATGCACTTCAGTGTCAAGGCAGTTGGGCAGTCTTTTACATTTCAATTTATCCCCTTTTATAGTTCTCCTTCCATTTATTTGCTTCTCCTCTTTTTACTGTAATTTTTCTTAAGAGCATACTACAGCTCCCCAGGCAGTGGGAGCAGGCCACTTTTTTGCTCCTCATTTAATCTGCAGTGCGCATGGTCACTTCCTCTAAGCCAGGCAACTATTATGGAATGTTGCTGTCCAGTGTATCATTGTTTTACCATAACAAGATAGGAAATACGTTCCTTCTAAATGTGGCAGACACGCTGGAACTTTAAAATAACCACCCACTATAGACAATACCACTTGCAAGGCGGACAACTTCTGTTCCACTTCAGGTAGGACCTGGCCTGGCAGCTTGGGCAGGACTGTTCCCATTGGATCAAGGTAAAGACTGAATAGCATTTAGCTGGGTCTAAACTGATGTGGCCTGTTGTGTAAAATAATAAAGGACCGTGAGGCGGCCAGAGTAATTAACAGTGGCTAAGATAAATTCAAGTATTCCATCGAGCACTTTTTTGTACACTTTAGTATGCTGCCCTAAGTGGGGTGGGTATGCCCAGCCAGGGGCCCTGTGCACACTGTCACTGTAGCCAAGCTATACCAGACTGAGGAGCCCTAACTAGGGTTAAATCAGTCGTGGGTTGCTTGTGTTCTAGTTCACAGAGTACCTGGCCTGGCAGTTCGGACTGGACTGTTTCCAACGGAGGAGGGGCAAGACTGATTTGCATCTGGCTTGATCCAGACTGATGTGGCCAGGGCCGGACTGGGAACACAACCGGCCCTGGCAAAGTGCTCGGCCAGCACCCCCCTTCCCCAATGGGGTGGTTGGAGGTGCCGCCGAGCTCTTTGCGGGGGCTGGTTTTTGGCCGATTTTGGTACAGGGCTGATTTTCGGCCCTGTAACAAAAACGGCCCCAGGGGCCCGAAACCGGCCCCCACCCGTGCGGCCCACCGGGGGATTGCCCGGTGCCCGCTATGGCCAGTCCGGCCCTGGATGTGGCATGGTGTCAAAAATAATGATGGACTGAGATGCAGCCCCGAGTAATTACCAGTGGGTGGCATTAATTCAAGCGTTCTATCCATCACTTTTTTGCATATTTCACTGTTTATACTGCAGCATATTTTCTTTTTTGTACTTTTATTCTTTTAATTTATCCTGCAAATGTTGTTGAGTTTGTATGTGTTTTATTGTGTGCCGAAAGATAAATGCAAGAATGAGCAAGTGGATGCATGAGTTCAAAGATGAGTGACAAAGTGAATGTCTACTAACTTATTTAGGGCCAAATAAGTCAATGACACAGAAGACATTTTCATTAATAAGCCGAACTTATTGGCATTGCTAGTACTTGTTTCACCCAATGGACAGATCGTCACAAAAATTGAGATGCTGAAACTTAGTTGACAAAGTTCACCACCTGCCAAGTGTCATGAAAATCAGTCCACAGTATCAAATGTCATCGTCAAATCA
This sequence comes from Lissotriton vulgaris, assembly GCF_964263255.1. Lineage (NCBI taxonomy): Eukaryota > Metazoa > Chordata > Amphibia > Caudata > Salamandridae > Lissotriton > Lissotriton vulgaris. The sequence goes on along the minus strand of NC_141685.1, from coordinate 1,433,069,795 downwards.
TTAAATGCCTTCTGAATGGAAAGTGTGAATCAAACAGAACTACACAAAGGCTATAAGACCTTTTTATTTTAAAATATATACGGAGCTGTGGTAGTGGTCATTGTCTGTGAAATGTGATCTTTATCTAGAAGAAATGGCAATCCTTTTTTTTTTAAGTTCCCTCGAATATTAATAATGCAAGATTTTAACTCCACACGATCATCAACTAAACCAATTTTAAAAGTGGTGTGCTATTTCTTCTCAATCATTCATCTATTGGAACAAGGGTATTCTCAAGAGCAGTTTGGGAGTAAACTAAAGCATTTTCTATTACTTTAAAAATAGGATTTCGACCTTGTTAGTGGCCATACAAATGGCGAATCTTTGGTTATGCGGAGTCCTAGATAGCCAACTCAATCATCTTTACTAATTAGATTACAGTAAAAACGAATTCACTGAACAAATCTCTGGACTTTGAGGTTGCGGTGCTCAAAGCGGTCATAAGAGTGCTGGGCAGGGAAAAAAATTAAATGGACATCAAATGGAAGCTTGCCAGTCCAGCCAACTGGATAGCCTTTTGCGAGGTATGTATGAATCCTATTCTAGGATGACATACGAAGAGTGCTTCTTCGCAGGTCCGGGAGCATTTTAATAAACTAGGTAAGCAAACTGTGTTGACCAGAAAATGTAAAAACTGGTATGATGAAGTGTGTTTAGAGGCAAAGAAAGATAAGTGGACAAAATTAATTTAATTTAGAATAAAGGAAGAAAGTGGAGTTATTAAATGAATGGCATGAACTGTCATTATACTTCAAGAAGATGATGACCCTGAAGAACCTAAATTGAAAAAATGAAAGTGGATTAAGGTACAAAACCCTTGAAGAAAGGGCTGTCGAGTGATCTTGGCTACTGGTCGGTGATGCTAATTTAGGTAGGACGTCTTAAGGGCACATAGTATTAACAAATAGTTTGTGTTGACCTTTGAAATCTCATTTTGGCTTAGCACTAACCACTACAAAGGCTCCAAGTCTTGTGCATGGACCAAGCACTTAGATGAATGCCCATCAGATAGAGCGGTTAATTGGGGCTAGGTGTTCTTCAAATGCATCTGGCCTATATGGAATTTCAGTAGTCCTCCTTAAATTGGCACAGTGGTGATGTTTTGTCACCCTCACATTTGATCTAGTCTAGGTTTGTTTCCCAGAATGAGAATGCAATAATGTGCAGTTTTTCCAAGGGTACAGCGAATATCCAAGTTCATCTCCTTGCTAGATAATTCTAGGAAGGTATTTGTAAAATAATTGCTGATAAGCTTGAAATAAGGAAAGATTTCCTAAACCAGATTCCTAAGGAGCAAGCAGGATTTAGGGAAGGATATTTAACAGCTGACCAAAACAGCCCTCTTAATCAGCTGGAACTGAAGAGCACTGGACAGAAGGGAAGAGACAAATATATTGATGGTTGGTAGATTTTAAGGCAGATTCACCCGATTACATCGTCTAACCTTGAGCAGAAGTTGAAGGATTGTCCCCTGGGCTCCTCTACCCGATTATACAATGACATGCAGCACCTTGTGTCATGTTAAAACCATGCAAGCTGGCACCTTTTCCTATAAAGTCGGCTATGGGCTCAGACAAGGTTGTGTTCTTGCTCTCCTTGTTGCCTTTATAGCATCTGAATGACTTTCAGGCATCGCTGTCGAAGGTATTCTTATTATTGAAAATAATGGCAGACCATAAAATCTCAAAACATTTTATACTGAGGATACAATTATCTACAATTGTATTTTGGTGGGTTGACAGATTCTGGTGAAATGAATGAGGGTTTGTGTTTTGGGGAAAAAGGGCAAAATAGTAGGTTTTCAAGCTGGTTAGACAATTCCTATTGAGAGTGTTCTATCACTACGTTATTTCTGATGGTCTGTGAAATTTCACAATTTTAAAAACATAAAAGGGCTTAACACAAGACTGCTTAGAGCTAAAAAGCAGTGTGGCTATTGTTCACTTAGACCCATATTGCCTGAGCAGGGCTCAAATAATCCTGTTAATCAATGTGCAATTTCTCTGCATTAGGCAGCAGACTGGAAGGACTTAGCAGTGGTACCCTACTGGCCACTCTACATATACTCATCGGCCTCAAAGATGCGTCAGTCAAAATCTAGGATTTGAGTGCTTACTATTGAGCACTGGTATTTCGGTAAAAAGTACATCAATTTAGAAAATTAATGCTCTCCAATGTATTAAGCCATGCAGTGTACAGGCTACACAGAAACGAAGGGTGTTTGACAAGTTTCTATGAACGAACATGGGCTATGCAATTATCAAAGTACAATGATTAGAAAAACTGCAGCTGGAGAGGTCGAATTGGCACTTACAGAGCAAGAAGAAATAATTAACTTTCGCGTGAGATCTGCTTCGAATTCTTTGGTTCACCGACGAACTCAAGAGCTCCAAGAAGAACTGCCGAGCCCTCGAGAAAGTCTGGAGAAGGGAACCTACACCGAACAACATGACCACCCTCAAGCTCGCCACCCGGAAGCACCACCAGCTGATCCGCACCACCAAGAAAACTGCTTTCAAGGACCGACTGGACAACAACGCACACAACTGCAAGGAACTCTTTAACATCGTGAAAGAGCTCTCCAACCCCAGCGCAGGAAACAACGACATCACCCCATCGCAAGACCTCTGCAACTCCCTTGCCTCCTACTTCCACAACAAGATCGCGGACATACACAACCGCTTCAGCAGTCAACCGACGCACGCCACGACCGCAGCAACGCCACCCACCACCACCCTCCGCGCCTGGACTCCGATCAGCACCGAAGACACGGTCCGCATGATGAACTCCGTCCACTCCGGATCTCCGACCGACCCCTGCCCTCACCACGTGTTCAACAAAGCCGACGCTATCATCGCACCCCACCTACGGGACATTATCAACACCTCCTTCGACACCGCAACCTTCCCTGAGAGCTGGAAGCACACCGAACTCAGCGCTCTACTCAAGAAAACCACAGCGGACCCCACCGAACTCAAGAATTACCGCCCCATCTCGCTCCTCCCGTTTCCAGCCAAAGTCATCGAGAAGACCGTCAACAAACAGCTGGCCGCCTTCCTCGAGACAAATGGATCCCTCGACCCCTCACAGTCTGGCTTCCGAGCCAACCACAGCACCAAGACCGCCCTCATCGCTGCCACCGACGACATCCGAGCCCTGATGGACAACGGAGACACAGCGGCCCTCATCCTCCTAGACCTCTCCGCGGCATTCGACACGGTCTGCCACCGCACCCTAGTGCAGCGCCTCAGCAACGTCAGAATCCAGGAGAAGGCACTGGAATGGATCATCTCCTTCCTCGACGGAAGAACACAGAGAGTCCGCCTACCACCGTACAAGTCAGAGGCCACCGAAGTCATCTGCGGCGTCCCCCAAGGATCCTCTCTGAGCCCCACCCTCTTCAACGTCTACATGAGCCCCCTCGCGGCCATCGCACGCCAACACAACCTCAACATAATCTCCTACGCCGACGACACCCAGCTGATCCTCTCCCTGACCAACGACCCCGCCGCCGCCAGAGCCAATCTGCACGAAGGGATGAAAGATGTAGCCGAGTGGATGACGACCAGCCGCCTGAAACTGAACTCAGACAAGACGGAGGTCCTCATCCTGGGCTCCTCGCCCTCCGCCTGGGACGACTTCTGGTGGCCCCCCGCCCTGGGCACCGCACCCAAACCGACAGACCACGCACGCAACCTGGGCTTCATCCTGGACTCCTCCCTCTCCATGACCAGACAAGTCAACGCCGTCTCCTCGTCGTGCTTCAACATCCTGCGCATGCTACGGAAGATCTTCTGGTGGATCCCCACGGAGACCAGGAAGACCGTCACCCAGGCCCTCGTCACCAGCCGACTGGACTACGGCAACGCCCTCTACGCCGGTAGCAACGCCAAGCTCCAGAAGAGACTCCAGCGGATTCAGAACGCCTCAGCCAGACTCATCCTCGACATCCCACGCAACAGCCACATCTCCGGACATCTGAGAGACCTGCACTGGCTCCCGGTCAACAAGAAAATCACCTTCCGTCTCCTCACCCACACACACAAAGCCCTTCACGATCAAGGCCCGAGCTACCTCAACAACCGCGTCAACTTCTACGCTCCCAAACGCCACCTCCGATCAGCCAGCCACGCCCTCGCCGCCGTCCCCCGCATCCGAAGAGCGACAACAGGAGGAAGGTCCTTCTCCTACCTGGCCGCCAAGACCTGGAACTCCCTCCCTCCCGACCTGCGCCTGACCCAAGACCACCTCTCCTTCAGGAAGAAGCTCAAGACCTGGCTGTTCGATGTTCGAGCAGTAACGCCCCCCCCCCCCCCCCCCAAGCGCCTTGAGACCCTACGGGTAAGTAGTGCGCTCTATAAATGTCTTTGATTGATTGATTGAACTCTACGAGATGAAAAATCGATGCATTAGGAGACTCCTGGTAGAAAACATATTTTCAGTACTCCAGTTATGAAGGAATTGGGGAATTCATTCGTAGTACCTTACCTGCATTCAAACAGTTCAGCTGGTGTAATGGTTTGGCCAGTGTAATCACTTTATTGTATGTCCATGTAGCACGTTCTGGAGGAGAAAGAATTCACATGCTAGATGGCCATATTGCGCTAATAAAAATTGTGCCAGGTTTCCTTATTAACCACTTGCAGAGCAGAGCGAAAGGAAAAAAACTGCAATGGTAACACGCAGCTAATCAATTAATCTAGTTATATGAGAAGCATACCAACAAGGGCGATACACACCTGCCAACTATCTATAAAATATGCCTATTTTATTTCTTTATTGTAGCCTGAAAGCTAAGAAGCTTCATTGAGTTACATGTACAGCGCTGCCACATGGGCAACATCTAAAGCCAAGTCAAAAAAACTCTAATCCAATGCATCATTTGGTGCCTAAGTACTAGAATAATGAGCACTGACTTTACCTTCCAGATCTTCGATGGCTTTGGGAAATCATGACTGCTGAAACATCTAACAGACTTTTTAATATTATTTTATATAATGTCAACACTAGAATTTCTTCATTTTTAATGGTTTATAGATTCAATGTTATCGTTGTTTTTATAGCACTCATCACCGTGCCTGTATCCAGGAGCTTGTAGCCGTTGTGCGAGGTCAGCCCTGGAGGGCTTACTGGAAGTATCCGCTAGTCAGCTTCTTGCACAAGTCAAAAAGAGAGTCAAAAAGAGGAGGCTCTGATCAGTTTTGGAAGATCATTGCAGGGTTTAGGAGCCAGGTATGAGAAGGCACAACACATTGCTCTATTTTCGCGTGTGGTGTGTGCTAGTCAGAGTACAGCTGAGCAGAAGGGTCTAGTTGGTGAATGCAGCTGTTCTGATAGGCAAGCCTGTGTTTTGGAGTGCTTTGAACAGAGGGTGAGGAGTTTGAAGTGTGCATGCGTGTGTATAGGGAGCTAATGGAGTTCCGTAAGATGTAGTGTGATATGGGTTTGGTGTGGGAGGTTGAGGACCAGTCTGGATGCTGTGTTCTGGAAGATCTGAGGCTTTCTTGTGAGCTGGTTGGTTATCCCTGCATACAGGTTGTTCCCACAGTCCAGTCTGTTATGCTAGTGATGAGTGCTTTGGTGTTCGTTTTCCTGGTGCTGTTCTGTAGAATCCTTAGGGTGATGAAGCTTGATGAGCCAACTTCATTGATTTGAGCTACCATGTCCAGTTTGCTGTCTATTATGATTTCGAGGTTTCTTGCTCGTGAGCTGGGCAATGGTGGGCCGAGGTCTAAAGGTCACCAGAACCAGGTGGAGTCCCATAGCAAAGCGTCTTTCCCGATCACCACCACTTCGGTCTTGTCTGAGTTTAGCTTGGGGTGGCCACATCGGTTACGCATGCGATTAACTTGCTCCTGGTGTGGGGTGTTTTTTGAGAAGGATAGTATCAGTTGTGTGTCATCAGCAAATCAGAGGATGTTTATGTTGAGAATCCAGGTGGCATCAGCCAGTGGAGTCATGTTAATGTTGAATGAGGAGCCCTGCAGGATTAAGCAAATGAGTTCCGGTGTTTCAGAGGAGTAGGTAGACATGTTGACGATTTGGGTTCCTATAGTGAGGAAAGAGCAGATCCACTCAAGGGTGTTTCCTTGGAGATCTGCTTCATGGAATCATCTGATCAGAACGGGATGTAGACACTATATACTAATTGTTGAACTTGGCCATTTTTTCAGGATCATCCCAGAGCTTTTTGCCATCCTCCTGTATTTTTTTGTGACCTGTTATTGGTTTTATGGCTCTGGGCTCTTTACCACTGTTGATCAGTACAAAAGGTGCATGTGCTCTCTTTTGTAAACATGGTAAGATTGGCCTACATCCATTTGGTATATTTAACTTACCTGCAAGTCCCTTGTACAGTGGTATCCCATATACTCAGGGCCCGTAGATTAAATGCTACTAGTGGGCTTGCAGCGCTGCTTGCACCACCCACCAGAATAGCCTTTCAAACCTGTCTCAGGCCTCTGCCACTGCAGGGCCTGTGCGCGCATTTTACTGCCACAGTGACGTGGCATATATACGGGAGTAGACGTCTGCAACTCCCCTTTTACTACATATAAGTCACCCCTAAGTTAGGCCCTAGCTAGCCCTATGGGCAGGGTTGTGGCATGCACTGGTAGTGACAAACAGCCTATTTGGTTTCTCACTGCTGTGAGGCTGCCCTCTCATAGGTTTGCATTGGGGATTCCCTGATCTGTGCTTCAGTGGTAATTTCTAATATGAGAGGGGTAGCATGACCATGTTTGGTATGTTTGGAATAGTAGTGTTAAATCCTGCGTATTGGTGGAAGCGGATTTGTTATTACCATTTTAGAAATGCCACTTTTAGACGTGGGCATTTCTGTGTGGCTATATGTCTTTGTGCTCTGCCTGGATGTGTATTCACCATCTGGTTTTGACTGACAGGGGAGAGGGGATGTGTATTTACTCCGACAAGTCACAAGGGGTATTGAGGTGTCTTTCATGGGTGACTCAGAGCTAGGCTGAATAGACCTTGGCTGCATTTAGAGTAGCGGAAGGAGTTTCCCTTGCACCTGATCCATGGTCTGCATTTGTAGTGGGGGGAGGAGTTGCACCAGCACATGCATAGGGCTGTGCCTACTTTCCACAATGCTGTCTCTGTCCCCCTGTGGTGTGTCTGGGACCAGGTCTGGAAATGTGAATTGGGGTGTTGTGCACTTCTAAAATATGTCTGAAGCGCCCCCCAGAACAAAGACTTTGGCACTATAAATACAGAGGCTATGACCCCATGATAAGAAGACTCTACATGGGACTGGAACATACGCTGCTGGCTCTACAGACTGCCAGGAGGAACCGCCATTGGAATCTATTGCTTGGAGTGCTTACCTGCTGAGTGGAGAGAAGAACTGCCACTGTTGCTAGAGACCTTTGTGCTGGCCTGCCTGATTTGTTGTTGTTGGTGCCCCTAGTGTTCTCCGGGGACTGGGTGACTCCCTCCCTGTTTCAGCCTTAGTTTCCCTTATTGCATGTGATGCTGGAAGCAGACTGTGTTTTCTGCCTGCTGGCATTGGTACATGCTGAGCGCATGGACTACTGGGAATATGGTATAATGCTGGAAAACACTCTAATTTCTAATCTCGTTCCAAGCCGTTCCCCCAGTGAGCTGTGTGCTCTTTGGTGCCCCAGGGGCACCGACAGGCATCCACTTCGGCACCCTCTTAGTGGAAAGGAATCCCCGTGTTCAAGGGATTCCCCAGAGGGCAGCGCACCCATCAACAGCCGCACCAGGAAACGGATGCCGGAGCCTCGTCCTTGGCACGTCAGCCGCATCGGGCCAAAGGGAAGCCAGGGACTGTAGGAAGGAACGCAGAAGCCAAGCCGCACCCTGACAGATGTGGTGAGAGTGAAGCAAGAGTATTGTTTGAGCCCACGGGAGCAGCTGACCAGTGACTTGTGCCTCCTGCTACAGAGAGCAGCGAGGAGCTGTTGAGGCAGTTAAGAGTACAGTGGGAGGCGAGTTGAGGACCGGAGCAAGCTGCATTGGTTTCGGAGGCTGCTCCTCCCAATCGCAGCAGTTGCAGTTTCTTAAGCCCATTAAGGGCAGTTGCTTTGTGCCTGGTAGCTGCGAGGGATGCTCCATAGTTATGCTGCAGCCTCGGAGTCCCTGTACGCCCCTGTGTTTGTGTATACCCTAGGGAGGGCACCGGATCATTGTTGCGCATGTACCTTGGGGACACTTGTGTGGTGTGGGGATACTGCAGGGTGGAACCTTGACAGAGGCCCCCCGATTCTCCAGTAGGAAGAAATCTCCTCAACATTACTGCATTCCTTGTGGTAGGCGGGCAGGTAGCCCAGGAGCCTACAAGGGCAAAAACAGCTATCACATAACCTGTAGTGGGAGCGCGGGTGCCGCTCCTAGTGTTGTGCTAACTCATGGTAATGGGTATGCTGGTGACTATTTTGTGTCATGCCTCACTCTAATTGCCTTAAATGTTTGCCCTGATGTTATGATGTGTGTTGTGTTACATTGTCAGGGTTACACCATATGTACAGTGATGTGATGATGGATTTATGATGTATGCACTCTACAGTATTTTCTGTAGTTCACTGCTGGTGCGGTTGTGTGACCTATGTGAAATCATGAAAAGTGCCTGGTGGCACAGTAATTTATGTGATTGTGATCTAATGTGGTTTATGTGCAATACAAAGGATATTTTTATATAGCCTTAGGTGCAGTCTCTTTTTTGTGGTGTGCCTAGTGCCTCACTGGTGTGAGTGTGTGTTGCGCGAATTCTTTACACATTGCCACTGGGATAAGCCTGACTGCTCTACCAAGCTACCATGGGGTGAGCAGGTATTATCTTTGGTGTGTAACTCCCTTACCCTGACTTGAGTGGTGGGTTCTATCTGGCTTAGGTGTATACCCTAGCCAACTGGAAACCCCATTCCGAACACAGTGATGTGGAGAACGAGACAGAAATGTCAACGTGGCTTACTGAAATACTTAAAACACTAGCCTAGTGCTTCATAATAGCACAAATTCCATTTGCCATTTTCTAAAGCTGCACACCTCCTGTCTTAGACCATTTAGAGAGTGCTGGGATCTATTATACCAATGAATATGTCCAGGACAGGAATATGTATCCCTAGGTTGCAGGAACTATGCGAGACAAATTCTTTTAAAGAGATATCAATATAAATACTATAAAATAGGACAGTTGTTTACCATTTTCCCAGTCCTTGATACACCCTTCACCGAACAATGGATTGAAGAATATCTTAAAATGGTCATCTGGAGAATAGTGTCGCAATAGGGATCAAAACCCAACCAGATATCAACAAAGGAACATTCTGTAATGTTTATTGACGTTGATAGAGATGCAAGACAGGTAAGGATTAAAGTGAGTGTGTTAGAAAGAGGGCGAGAAAGACATCACAGGAGTGTATATATTTACTGCATATTCTACAATTAATGGGTTTCCTAAGATGTCAGTTACCAGAAACGGACGTGCTTACTTTAAGGTAAGTGATAACTTAATAGTTTTTTTTTAAGTTACAGCTGGTTAACAAATTTCTTTTATTATGCAGGTGAGTTGCAATAATTTCTATAATCATATTTCTCCTAAAGTTTGACACTTTCTACCGAGTATGCATGTTTCTGTGTTCATTTTAATGTTTTCCTAGCAGGAATCCCTGTCTTTAGGTTTGATGTAATTAAATAGAAAGCCGAGATCTGCATTTCGCTCGGGAAAACTGCATTAACTATTTGCCTCATTCAAAATGCATGTTGAATTAGCATATTTACAGTGAATAGTTGAATGTGCACTGCAGTGATGAATGGGTAAAGGCTTCAGCTTACTGAAAGTACAATGCCGAGATAATATATCGCTCTTACAGAATATTAAAAACCAGAACGGGATAGGGCAAGGCAGAAGAAAGAACTATGGCATCAAAATTCGTGTGCAATGGAAATAAAATATGTTTTATGATAAACCAATGCACACATTGCTCCCCTCCCCCCTTATTAAGAGATGGTAGGGATGAGGGAACTGGCCAGGGGCGTAGGAGACACTACGTTTCTGGGGGGGACAGGGACAACCGTGTGGTCTTTCCAGTGACCCTATAGAAATTGCCTGTCGCATGAGACCGTACGCCCGTTTATACAATCAGATAGTTTTAAAGTGAAACATTGAGAAAGACAGGCATGTAGTCACAGTTTGTAAGCATGCTTTATTGTTATTTCTATTCACACTGTAATTAGACAAATGTGGAAAAATCATGTATACTTTTTATAGTGCTACTCATAGTTCACTCCGTTCTATGATTTGCAAGGGACACTTTCTTTGAAGCAGGCACATTAACCCCCCGCACTACTTTACGATGAGCCAAAATTTCCATTAGACAAAATTTCGAACGCTTATTAGTAGGAACATTAATCTCCAGAGTTATCTTGGCATTTTTATTGTTGCCTGAAAACTGCCTGATGCCCAAGGAAGTTCATTTACTTCTAAACCAAAAATTATTTTTAAACACAGCGCCCCCACCAAAGTCCATGCCAGATGCTGTTGTACCGTTTGCACTGCCTTAAAGCCAGTCCTGCTCCCAGCAATGGGGTAGGACAAGCAATTACAGAAGTGGGGTCAGAGCTAACCTCATAGCCATTATAGGAGGAAAAAGATCTATGTAATTGCAGCAAGCAAAATGATTTAAAACATTTCTTGTACATGATTTAAGGGAGAATAGACATCAACTAGGGAGAATTGTTAAAACATTTTGGGATCAAATTTCGAAAACGCAGTAGACCCTCAGAGGGCATTCATGAAATATTCCAGTACTTTCATGGTGCACCTTGGAAGCCTGGTTTCCTAGGATTAAATCTGATTTTTTTTAAATGTCTTAAGACAGAAATAACTTCCACTATACCAAGATCCAAATTTTTCATGGGTGAGCCACTTAGACCAATGACTACATTCCATATGACAGTGCCAGAATGTTCCCATGGTTACTGCAGCCACGGTCATGGGTACCTTTAAAAATTCCCTCAGTATACAAGAGTCAGAATTTTGCCATTAGCAACCCATTTATAAAATGAGTACTGGAAATATTATGACAATAGTTACCTCAAATATCAGTTCCAACATTTTGCTGTGGATCCAGTCCACATGCTAAAAATTATGTGCATCGTATCAGGACCTTCAGCCAGGTGTGGTGGTGGGTGTTCTGTGTCCCGGCTGCTAGGTATGAATGGGTTATCAGCTTTATCAGTTAGACATTTTGAGACCCCACAGCCACTGACGGTGCCTTCATAGAGGCATGTCAAGGCCTGCAGATGGCCATAGGTAACGCCTCCCATCCATATGCTGCTAGTGCCCATGTACATAAGGCAAGAATAATCTCCAGTGTGCCAGACCAGCACCACACTTGCAGGCATAACAATCATGCACTCACACACACATTCTCACTATATCTCTTGCACTCTTTTGTACCTTTGTACTCCGTGACACTCACACACACACTGCCACTCACAATTCATTTAGTAAATTTGCTTTTATTGTATTAGAAAAGCTTGCCCTGCTGTTTCTGCTTTACCTGCCTTGCAGTGAAATTTAATAAAAACAGATTTTCTATACGTTATTCAAAATAATATTATATTGCCTTGACAATTTTTGTTACAAGTGAATGAAAAATGCACTTCTTAAAATAGCTGTGCGAGGCTTATGTTTGGTTTCACTAATTGATCAAGCAGTTTCAGTATTGGAAATTAATGAATCCACATTCTAACATGTGATATCACAGCATCCAGCTGGCCTTGTGAAATGCTTGACTTCTTTGGCAACTATGGATTTCATCAAATAGCACTGTACATTTTGGGGTTTTTGAGACCCAACTTGCAATGTAAGAAAAAATAACTGCATGTCTCAAGATGAAGCATTCTGGTGAATGGAAAGCTAGGAATTGCTGAAGCTGTCACATGTTCTTCAATCCAGCACCATACCCTAAAGCCTCCGCCCTAGTCTCCCTCCTTGTGCCATCCCACATTCTCAGTCCACTCTCCCCTCTTGCCCCAGCCCCATTGTTGCAGATGGCATCTAGTACTACAGAAAGAGCCGGTATTCTGTGGGTGCCTTTGTAGAAATGTGTTGATTCATGAGAGTTGTGTATTTTTTCTATGTGCAGAGTAAGAGGTGTGCTCATGTAAGTGCTGTGGTGAATAGTGTGAGTGAATACAGCATGAGTGGTGCGAGTGTAGGGTGAAAAATGTGTCGATGTGAGTGTTAGGTGAGCTACATGAATGCAGTGTGAGAGGAGGGCCCATGCGAGTGTTGGTTGATATGAGTGCATACAGAGTGGGAGGAGCCACAGCAAGGTAGTGTGAACGGTGTAAATGCAAGATGAGTGATATGCTTGTGTGTGGTGCAGGGTGATCGGCAAGAGTGAAGGGTGATCAGTGAGAGTGACTGGTGAGTGAATGGTGAGAGGAGTTAGTGCAGAGTGAGTGGTGTGTTCCTATGAGTCTGGCACACTATTGTCCCTGTGTGCAGGCAGGATGAACTGGGTGTCTGTATGAATGCAGACTGAGTGGTTTGTCTCCGTGAGTGCAGGGTGAGAGGATGAAGTGCGGGTAACTGGTGTGACTCCGGGGTGTGTGCTGTACTTGTTTATGTGATATGAGTACGAGTACAGGGTGAGTGTTGTGCCCATGTGAATGAAAATGTGCTTAAAGATGTGAGTGAAGGGCAGGCTGTATGAGTGACAGGAGTGCCTATGTGAGTGCACAGTGAGCGATGTGATAGAGGGAGAGTTGGGTGAGAGGAGTGACTGCAGGGTGAGGAATTTGACATATGAGTTTGTGCGCACATGAAAGTCCAGAGTGTGAGAAATTAATGCATGATGACAAATATGCTTGCTTGAATGAGACTGCATATTGAAAAGCGAGGTGAGTAAAGTGGCACATGAGTGCAGTGTCAGTAGTGTGCTTGTGTAAGTGCAGGGTGAAATGCGTGAGTGCATGGTGAGTCGTGTGAGTGCAGTGTGATCACTGTGAGTTCAGGGTGAGCGGTGTGCTGATGTGACTGCAGGGTAAGTGAAGGGAGAACGGTATGAGTTCATGGCAAGGGGCATAAGTGCAGTGTGGTCACTCTGAGTGTAGGGTGAGCAGTGTGTTTGTGTGAGCGCAGGGTAAGAGGAGGATGAAAGGTGTGAGTGTAGGGTAACAACGTGAGTTCAGTATGATGGCTGTGAGTGTAGGTTGAACGGTGAAAGTGACAAGTGAGTAGTGTCATGTGCGTGCAGTGTGATCAATGTGCTCATGTGGGTGTAGCATAGGAGGAGGGTGAATGCGTCAGTGCATGATGAGCAGGGTGATCGCTGTGAGTGCAGGGCGAGCATGAAAGTGAAGGGTGAGTGATGAGAATGAGGAATGAGGTGTCTGAATGCAGGATGTATACCCAAACACCTGGAGTAACTTATACTTGTATTGATGTGCGAGTTGTATATGTACAGTATAGAGCCGGGGACAGACTGAAGCCTTTTGGTTAAAAGTTGTGCTCGTAAAATGATCTTTGAAGTGGTAAATGAATTAAATTTCAGTTACAAAGATGCTACATCTGTGGAATGTCCTAGGGCTTTAACGTTGGAAACAAAAGTAAGAACCTGGTGCTGGGAAGGGAAGGGGGGAACCACAGGATGAAATTGTTTTGTGAGTGCCAGGGATCAACACAAGACGGACAAGCTAAAACAAGGAAAGCTATCCAACAGAAAGCAAGTAAATAAGAGGGACAGTAAAACAAGCCAATGGTAAGCAAGGGGCGGACTTGTAAGCCCTTTTTAAGTTGTTTGTAAGCCAACAATATGTTTTTCACAACCAGGGAGCTGTTCCTTCTAGTAGCCTCAAACCAAAAAAAGAATGACACTTTTCCTGATGTGACCCACCCCCTGAAACTTTCCTTTGAGTTTAATGCATGGCAAAGGAACTTGGAGCAGCATTTCAGTGTTCGCATGTCCTCCGCCCCATTAAAACTCCAAGAGCTATACAGCTGTGCTAAGTATTTTCAGGGGCATACACTTGGCAGGGGGAGCTGAAGATAAGATCTTAAGGGATCATTCAGGAGGTGCTCCTTGCTTACTGATGAAACTCTACATTTACTAGGGATCTTGTAATCACTCAGCAGAGTGTGGGGCACCTCTACATCAACTTCATGGACAATGTGTGTTGTAACGGTCATCACTACCAACAGCACAACACAAAAAAGCTATTCATTTTAGAGACACCAAAATGATGGGTCTTACTTTATTAATTGTTAGAAGGCTTAAAATACAGTCTCGATCACATTTGACATATTGTGAACAGTGCTTGAACCTCCAGTGGGTAGGAATCAGGAGCTCTGCCTTCTTGCCCTAAGGAAATTACTCAGCTTGCATATCTTATGGAAGAAGCTTCAGGTGTGACCTCCAATCCTTGTGTCATGGGCTCTCTCAACCTGGCAGTGGACGTCAGTAGGAAGAATCAAAGGCTCATTTACAGCATCTTTCCCACTGTCCAGCCCAAAGAAAGTCCTACTTCTGCCTTTTTCCTCTGCCCTCTCTCAGGGCCATACCCTTTTCTGTTTTGTTCGGTTTGCCATTCTTTGTCTTTGTCAGGTGGGGAGGGGGGGATCTTCTGTCTTCTCTGTGCAACAGTCGAGGAGCCGGCACACGACTTCATAGGTAGACCGCTGACCATGCACCCTTTCCCCGGCCATCCCCCTCTATGCACTGCCTGCATTGATTCAGTAAAATCCTTCACTCTTATGCTGTGCGCCATAGAAATAGTCCCCTGGTCTCCCACCTGTTACAGGCACTCCTGCCGGCTCCAGACGCTGTGGCCCCTGCACTAGAAAACTGCAAAGCTGAACAGGAAGGAGTTCTTGCATCAATTGCAAGATGGTCACCACTGTGGTAAACTACAAAAGCATGGTTTCCGGTTCACATCTGCCCAGCTGCAGCCCCCCTACCCCCCAAACTCAGATTCCAAACTTTGAGACTGATGAGTTATCCTACAGCATTTCAAATTATTGGGGTATTGCCCCCCCCCCCCCCATCGTGTATTTCAGCCTGGGCGAAGACAGCTTCGCGGGCTGGCGACGTCTAATTGCAGCTGCACCTGAGTACTTAGTTGTAAATGAGGCTTTTGTTGTGTGTTCCCCCCTTCTTACAGCCACTCGGAAGAATTAGCCCCCCCCCCCCCGAAATTTGGCTCTAGTTGCCCGCCTGTCGAAAAGGCACTGAACCCCAACAAAAAAGTGCAGCAGTGTGCCTGTGGAAGAGCAGGGGCTTCACAGCTGCTGAGAACTGATTTTGAGGCTACGCACTGATGGTCATGTGATGCAAGTGCAACAAAGGTTTGTGCATTTGCCATTCAAGACTTAGAAATGAATGTCCACCTAGGAAAATAGTTATTCACGTTTAAAAGATTCCAATAAAGTAGTACGTCATAGCTCCTGGAAACCAACATTAAAGACTAAATGACAACAAAAAATAAAATGAAGTAACAATATATTATTAAAGTTCTTTTGCAGACTCTGTAAAGAATAACACAACAAATGGCCGTTTTTTGGGGGGAAAGGTGGCATCCCTACTTGTGAGATGCCTTTTCACTGAATGCTTTCTCCCACTGTGGCAGCAAAAACTAAATACAAAGTACAGGAATAGGCTGAGTGGAGACACAGGGGGTACGAACCAGTGAACAAAACAACAAAGCCTCCTTAACGAGTTGCACGCGGGATGTAAATGGCCTTTAACAGACTTGTGAAAAGCTCGAGCCCTCTGGAGAAAAGACTCCAGACACTGCCCTGCCCCAGCAAGTCAAGCAGCCCGGGCTGAGACACACGATGACGGAGGGTGGGGGCCTCATCAGGCGTGCAGCCTGATCCCAGGTAACTGGGGGGCAAGTCAAAGGTCAAGTACAGCCTGGGCAGGGCCTTTGTTCTCGCCTTCGCGTGCTAATGGCCCTGCGAATACAGAAAGGAGAGGGGGAAATTCTTTGTCCCCTCATCCCCCCAATCTTGTCCCCCGTGTCCCCCCCACTCCAAAATCTGGGGGGGATATATCCCCCTCGTCCCCCACAGTTCCTACGCCCATGGAACTGGCGATGACTCACGGGCTGTGCGGTGGTGAGGGGGCGTTTCAAAAGGTCTCCAATTGTAGGTGGGGTTTCCCACTAACTACTAACCTGAGCCCTGCAGGTTCGGGACGCTGGAACTGGAGATGTGTGGGGTTGCTAAAGCACCCCCTAATTTTAGGGAAGAAGATAAGATTAGTAGCAGAAAATAAAACAAATCAGCCTTTGTTTTGCATTCTCTTTGTTCATAAATTTGTTAGGTGCAATTAAAGTGTAGGCAACTTTTTTTTGCAACAAACTGTTGCTATGTCCATTATGCATGTCTATGTTAAGTTTCAAAGAAAATTTGAGTATTTTGTTCCTTTGAAACGAAGAAAATTGTAGCTAGGGCACAGCGAAGGGTAAAGATAGAATGTTTGTTAAGATGTTACGCAAAACACACAAATGTACTACAGATTCAAGACTTACATTTGAATGTTTTCATAAACTTCCGATCTAACTTAGTAAGTTTACCCAGACACAATGTTAACAGTTAAAGCACAAATGAGGATTTCATCACTTTGTATTGAAGTGAGATGGCAAAGAAGATTACAATCTAAATACATCAGAATACTTTATGTGATGCTCACCTTGTTAAATCCACGCTTCTCTTGTAATACTCTATCACACCGTCTATGGTTACCTTCCGTCAAATGTACCTCCCCATCCTGAGTTTTACACGAACTTTTGATTTTACCGCATGATAAATTTGTATGTTCCCATTTTTCAAAGCGATACCAAAGGGTATGATGGACGGAGCGTTTGAGCAAACCTAACACACCCCCCCAGTCAACTGATCTGAGTTTAATCCATCACCATTCTTTAGCTCACTCCACCACCCCAGTTCAGACATGGCCATATGCAAATCAGTCTCACCCTGTGCCTCATGGGAACAATCCAGCCCGAACTGCCACGCCATGTCTTCCCTGGACCGGAAACGAGCATCCTAGGACCGGTTTCGGATTATTAATCCTCATCAGCCAGGCTATCTTGAATCCAGTGGTAGAGTGAGCAAGGGACCAAAGCTACAAAATTCGAAATTGGAACTTCTTTCCTCTGCACAAAATTCACCGAAGTCCAAGTGCAATTTGTGTGGCACTCGGAAAGTTAAATTGTACACAAGCAGTTGTTTGCTTCAGAATTGGAATTAAACTCTTATTCAGAAGAGAGCCCTATATGTTTTGTATTTTGCGCAAAGTAATGCACAAAAACCTAGTACTGGTCATGCAGTTGCAAAGCATTCAATTATTTTACATTCCTAATGGCAGCAGGTAACCATTTTCAGAGTGTAAGCGGTCAATTTCAGTGAGTTTACACTCTGCATCTCAAGAGTTTTAGCATCGTGAGGAGTAGGCAGTGGTCTAAAGGAGCCCAGTTTGCTTCCCCAGCATCCCTTTAACAATGGACCAACTGTGCCCATTGTTACTTTATGGCAGAAGGTTCACAATGCTGGCACACTGCAAATTCAAATGCCGAAATGAAGGTCTGGGTGTACTGTTCAGAGCTGTGTCCAAGCATTCCGTAGTGTGAACAATGAAGGGCCCAGTCAATTCGTGCCCAGTTCAAAGCATTCCACTGCAAAAAGCCTCTTCAAGAATCTGGACTGGAATGATACTTTTTAAAAAGCTTTCAACAATGCTTATGATATTTTCCCTCGGTGAATGTTTTGTCTGAGCAGAAGGTGCATTAACCCACTGGTATACCCTATCAAATTAAAATAGAAAATGCTGCTTAACTGTTGGTTCAGAGAATCCTTCTGTTCCTGCACTTAAGATGTATACACCCAGAGTAGTCTGTTATGCACAAGATAAAGGGGGGGGGGTAGAGAATTAGCTCTAATTATAGAAAAAATATCTTGTGTCATATGTAGTTATGGAAATTTCTAGAAAGTATTTTAGAACGACACTCTTAAAACCAGAGCTCATCTACCACAAAAGTATTAGATGTTGAAAATGTACTGACTGTATAGCAAATGAAAAACGAATACTATAAGCCCACTGTCAACTCTTAAGTCACCCTGGCCTTCCTTTACCTCTACTCACCCCTCAGTTCACCCTCCCCTTCCGTTAACTCTACACACGCTTGAAACCTCAAGTCACCCTGACCTTCCTTTACCTGTACCTGCCACTGTGCCCTCAAGTTACCCTGACCACCATCTACCTAATGCCCGAGCCCTCAAATCGCCCTCACCTCCCTTTACCTCAACCCATTCTTAAAATCTCTTTTTAACTAACATAAAAAGGTAGCTATTTATTTAAAAAATACTTAACTGCGTGGTAAAATACCCAGTGGTAAATGTACAAATACTTACCTGCATGGTAAATGCTGAGAGGTAAAGGCTGTTTCCCCTCAGGCAGGACAAAAACGTTTTAGAACCGCTGTTTGTTCTTTTATGCCCATCAATACGTTTGGAGGAAACCTTCGCCTCGGACATTTTGCCACCTCCATTGCCCCATCCTTTCCGAAATTCTATACTTATGTCTCACCTGAGACAGCACATGCGCTGTCCCTTGCAAAAATATTCTGCTTACTTAGGGCGCTTTCAGCCCACCCATTGCTAACCCCTGGTTGGCTTCACCCTCAGTCACATTTCCTTGCTTTTATTTGGTCAGCAAGTGCCAGCTTCACTTCCGCTTTGTATGTTTGTCCCGATCCTGGAGAAAGGCCTAAGTATTGCTTCCCTTGCCCAGTGTTCTTATACTGCTTGTCGCTTTCAGAGGTACTTTTTAGGTTTCGCCTGCCGAAGGCTGCGCTCTGTGCAGCTTTTCGGCGCAGGCGAATTCTATTGTTTACAATATGGGCTTCAGGAACGTCCCCTGGCTCCCATTGGCTAGCTCCATAAATGGAGGTTAGCCATTGGGAGCCGGATCTGTCCGTCAAGGCCGGACCAGATTCGGGGGCGTTCCCGCAATTTTTTCCCTCTCCACCCACTTCTGATCGTCATCGCGGCGGTGGGTGGGTGTTATTTTTTTGGGGGGAGTCGTCCTGTTTTCTTCTTTTTACAAGTGTTTGTTGTTGGAGTTGGCTGCAAGATTCGAGTTCCCACGAGGCAATCAGGTAAGGAACATTTTGTTTATAAATGTGTTTTCACTTTGTAAGTTTACGTATAGGGAGGTATCCCGGTTTCCTGCACTGGCCTACACGCGTGTGCCCGTTCCTGCCCCCCGTCCGTGTTCCCGCCCCCCTCCCGCTGTCCGTTCCCCGCCCGCAGCTCTCCTCTGTCCCGCTCCCCCCACCTCCCTCCACCCGCAGCTCTCATCTGTCACGGAGTTAGAGGGGGCTTGGTGACTTTCGGTAGACTCCTCCCAGGCCCCGCTGCAGTGACTCACAGGCAGGAAAGAGCCCGCAGCCATGGTTTTAAGAGCAGTCTGGAGCAGGGGCCGTAGAGACAGGACAGGAGGCAGAGAGCAGCGCCGGTCCGCACAGAGAACCCAGGAGACCAACCATGGCAGCCCTCCCCGCGGTTCTCCTCGCCCTGTGCCTCCGCCCGGGGGCTCTTGGATTTAACCTGGATGTTGGGAACCCCGCAGTTTACACCGGACCAGAGCCCGTTCATCCGCCCCCCCCCTCCCGCTGTCCGTGAGCCCTTTCACCCGCCCCCCCTCCCGCACTACGTTCACCCGCCCCCCTCCCGCTGTCCGTGCATGTAGGGGAGAATGGAATGACGTCAGCAGTGTGTCTGAAATGGCTTTGAAGTTCTCCCTCTTCAATGAGAAGTCAGTGTGTGTGTGTGTGTGGCTCTGGGTGTGTGTGTGTGTGTGTGTGGCTCTGGGGGGGGGGGTGTGGCTCTGGGTGTGTGTGTGCGTGTGGCTCTGGGTGTGTGTGTGTGTGGCTCTGGGTGTGTGTGTGTGTGGCTCTGGGTGTGTGTGTGTGTGTGGCTCTGGGTGTGTGTGTGTGTGTGGCTCTGGGTGTGTGTGTGTGTGGCTCTGGGTGTGTGTGTGTGTGTGGCTCTGGGTGTGTGTGTGTGTGTGTGTGGCTGGCTCTGGGTGTGTGGCTCTGGGTGTGTGTGGCTCTGGGTGTGTGTGTGTGTGTGGCTGGCTCTGGGTGTGTGGCTCTGGGTGTGTGTGTGTGTGTGTGGCTGGCTCTGGGTGTGTGTCTCTGGGGGTGTGTGTGTGTGGCTGGCTCTGGGTGTGTGTGTGTGTGTGGCTGGCTCTGGGTGTGTGTGTGTGGCTGGCTCTGGGTGTGTGGCTCTGGGTGTGTGTGTGTGTGTGTGTGGCTGGCTCTGGGTGTGTGGCTCTGGGTGTGTGTGTGTGTGTGTGTGTGTGTGGCTCTGGGTGTGTGTGTGTGTGTGTGTGTGTGTGGCTGGCTCTGGGTGTGTGGCTCTGGGTGTGTGTGTGTGTGTGTGTGTGTGGGGGTGTGTGTGTGTGTGTGTGGCTGGCTCTGGGTGTGTGGCTCTGGGTGTGTGTGTGTGTGGCTGGCTCTGGGTGTGTGGCTCTGGGTGTGTGTGTGTGTGTGGCTCTGGGTGTGTGTGTGTGTGTGTGTGTGTGTGGCTCTGGGTGTGTGTGTGTGTGTGTGTGGCTGGCTCTGGGTGTGTGGCTCTGGGTGTGTGTGTGTGTGTGTGGCTGGCTCTGGGTGTGTGTGGCTGGCTCTGGGTGAGTGTGGCTGGCTCTGGGTGAGTGTGGCTGGCTCTGGGTGAGTGTGGCTGGCTCTGGGTGTGTGTGTGTGTGGCTGGCTCTGGGTGTGTGTGTGTGTGGCTGGCTCTGGGTGTGTGTGTGTGTGTGGCTGTGTGTGTGTGTGTGTGTGTGTGTGTGTGTGTGTGTGTGCGCGTGTGTGTGTGTGTGTGTGTGTGTGTGTGTGTGTGTGTGTGTGTGTGTGTGTGTGTGTGTGTGTGTGTGTGTGTGTGTGTGTGTGTGTGTGTGTGTGTGTGTGTGTGTGTGTGTGTGTGTGTGTGTGTGTGTGTGTGTGTGTGTGTGTGTGTGTGTGTGTGTGTGTGTGTGTGTGTGTGTGTGTGTGTGTGTGTGTGGCTGGCTCTGGGTGTGTGTGTGTGGCTGGCTCTGGGTGTGTTTGTGTGGTAGTAATTGCTGTCTGCTGAGCTCGTCCATAGGGTACAATAGGTCTCACATTTGTGAGACATTAAGCTAATGGCAATGTAAATGACAATGCCATTTATTTATCGGTTTCAAAACCAACACATATATACACATTTTGTCATTTACAATGCCAATAGCTCAAACTTTTCCAAAGGCGAAACCATTGCATTGTAAATGCTTGTTTACTTTTACTTGCACCCCGTTCATCACTCCTGCATTGTTGTTTACCCTGCCCCCACCCTTCTACTGCGTTGTTGCCTCTGCCTAGTTGTTATTTGACCCATCCTCTTTGTTGCCCCCTCCTGTCCAGTCACAAAGAAAGTGCCAAAACGTCTCGCCAAAGAGTGTCAAGATGCTACAAAGATGCAAACAGCGCTACAGTCTCTGCTCTGGATGGCCTTTTGGTGCCTTCTTTATACAGGGCCAAAAATGGCAAACTTCAACTACGACGTAAAATAATTAAAGATTCTTTTTTTGAAGGCAGAAAATAATCCCACACCAAGAAAACTGATCACTGAATCTCGTGGGCAACACTGGCTACGTAATCGTCCTTTTTTCCCCTCAAACTTTCAGCCATGCTGCACAGCATCGTGGCTAAAGTAAATTGACAATGCCAATAGCTCTCCCAATGGACAGACCTTTGCAATGCTTGTTGTTATAGAACCATTCTGGCTGGGATCTATCTGGTGCTCACACCTAAATTTCAATCCAATTGAGGGGAAAGAGAAATTATGCTAAGGAGGCAGTTTTTATTCTTTCTTTTTTATTAAACTTTGTTCAAACCCTTTATGTAAGATATGCATGCACTTTAAGAATGCCAGATTTATCTGTCTGTATGAGTAATTACACTGATACCGATTTCAATAGCACTTACAAATTTGTTTATTTAGTTCTTGCAAATCACAATTCATCTCCATGTAAGATGTCAGCGTGCTTTACATCACTCTCACACACACACACAAGCACACACACAATAAGTGTATGAATCAATGTACAGAAAATATTACATAAAACAATGAGGGGTGTTAGATGATGTGGGAGTTATATCATCCCTACTGGCCGACATTATATTTTAAGAGTGCATGGTCTGGAGAAAAAAATCATGATTTAAAACATAATACAGTGGTTGGGGTTATCTTTAGTAATAAGACTATTAGGGCCAGATGTATCAAACAATTTTACCCATTCTGTGTCTATGGGGAAATGTGTTCATACATCTGGCCCTTACTGTTTAAATAAGATGTTTTTTTAAAGAAATCTCAGAATAAAATATTGAGAAAAATAACAAGTTCCAAAACCCATGATTTAAAGTTTGCATGCTACACCTTGATGCCAGCTCATAGCTCACTATGCTATATTAGAAGGATTGAAATTTATGAACTGCAAATTACAAAAGGAGCACTCAGTTTCTGCTTTCAGCAGCCGTGAGGGAAACGGTATTTCGCCTACCGCCGTGAGGGGAACGGCACGCCACCTTGGGTTCTCCACGCCGTGAGGGCAACGGCTACATTGACATCTTGCCGGATCCTCCGTGAGCAGCGGAGACTACATCTCCCAGCTGCCCTGTGGTCCGGACCACAAGTGACGGCAGTATCATGCCCGGAGGCGCTTTAAGTTGAAGGAGTGCCGAACGCCCTTGGGGCACTCAGTTTCTGCTTTCAGCAGCCGTGAGGGAAACGGCATTTCGCCTACCGCCGTGAGGGGAACGGCACGCCACCTTGGGTTCTCCACGCCGTGAGGGCAACGGCTACATTGACATCTTGCCGGATCCTCCGTGAGCAGCGGAGACTACATCTCCCAGCTGCCCTGTGGTCCGGACCACAAGTGACGGCAGTATCATGCCCTGAGGCGCTTTAAGTTGAAGGAACGCCTCCCGCCTCGCAGGACGCACGCGGACGGAGCCGGGATGAGCCCGGACAGAGGGCGGGCCGTCTGTGGCCGTCCGGGGCAGGAAGAGGCAGGGCAGGGCCACCCCGCTAGCATCTACAACAACAAATGGGTAAGAGAAAGAAAAATCTGACTATGGAGGAGGGGGTAAAAATGCTAAAGTAACAAGACATTCCAACTCTATCATTTCATACCTCTCCTCTGCTGTGGGGGCCCTAACTAAGGAGATTGCCAACGCTGAGCAAGAACTGGGCATTGCACCTTCCTCCCCGCGAAATATAGAATCATCTCAACCTTTGGAGGCTGACGTGCTAGGCTCTACGAACACACCCACTATTCACCTGGAACCACTTGTTACCATAGTTAATCCCCCCCCCCCTCTGGGTCAAACGAGAAAAGATACCCTCCCTGCCTCACCTGCAAACCCCCAAAGTTTGATCCCCCAGGTGGGTTCTCTACCAGCTAAACGGAAAAAGGGAAAAAAAAGTCGATACGACGATTCCTACTAGTGATTATATGGACAGTCTGGGAGAAAAACTTGAGTAACTTTTTGTGGCCAGGATTGAACCCCTTTTGGTGGGAATCGCCAAAGACAATGTGGACACTTTAAATACGTGCCTGGAAGGCCTTTTAAAGAAATGCTCCCTCATTGACAGACTCGTAAGCTCTCTTCCTTCCAACATAGCTTCATCAAGTAAAGGTTTGTCTGAGGAAGCCGCTGGGAGTTTGATATCAGCAGGCAATGTGATAAATACATTCCCCACAAGTTGCGCTATGAACAAGGATGTCAGGCCTCAGGTTTCAAAACCAGTTCCCAATCAACAGATGGTTAGTGCCCCCACTTTGGGCGTTCAGTCAATGGTCTTACCCCAGAAGAGCTCACCCCCCCAAAGGAAGGTCACCCCAAGCTCATATAAACTTAACCTTCCCCCAGAGGCGTCTCCTCTGGTAGCAGAGTTTATTGGGGTAGACCCGCTTATGGAAGGGGAGAGGGAATCAACCCGGGATCTCATGGCTAAAGTGAAAATGTGGTGCTCTGAGAAATGCTGTGGGGAGAACATTGAAGACATGATCATCCATGCAAGGAGGGTGGGCTGGATTGGCAAACAACCGAAAACTACACATGGGGATTGTGTGGTCATTAACTTTTGTAGGGCCGATCTAGCGGACAGGCTGTTTTGGGATGGCTCGGCGATCTCCATTAGGGACCACCTGAGACCCGTTCCCCTAAGGTTCTTCTACCAACCCCCAGCCCACTCTATACCTACAATCAACTATCAAGCTAGATGGCAGGGTCTGAGGGCAGTAGCAGGACGCAGAAACGCCCATGACAGCTCAAAGACACAACTTGCAATGGCCACTAGTGTCCCATTGATAACCCGCCCCCAGGACTCACAGGATTTAACAGAGGATGGTGGGCTGATCTTGAGTAATCATTATGCCCCCCTGTCTGGTATGGACAACACAGACTGACTACCTAATGTAGAATTAACATCGATTAAGGGGGGAAGCAACCCAAATGGAGTTGAAGCATGTAAAATACTCAGCTGGAACGTCGCAGGAATTGGATCTAAAATGGGCGACACTGATTGGGTCAGTTTTATCTCAAAACAAAATGGCATTGCTCTGCAGGAAACCTGGGACACCTCATCCTGCTTTTGGCTGGATCGGTTCGCAGGTTTCGCTGTAGCCGCAACCCCAAGTAATGCAGGTAGAGCCAGGGGAGGCCTCCTGACCCTTTTTTCCCTTGATCTTAAAGGGCCGCTGAAACAGATCAAATATGATTCCCCGAATTGTCTGATTGTTTAAAGGGAAATTAGTTCCTCTAAGAGTACCCTGTATATAAATTTCTATAATTCAGGTAATAAGGATAGTGGTGGCAAAACATTGCCGCACTCGATTCGTTTTTACATTTAGTCAGTCATAATACAAATACAAACTATGAATATGTGTTCATGGGTGATTTTAATATTCATCCCTGTGATTATGGTTGTGGTTGTGGTTCAATTGATCGCATGGTGAATACGGGACAGGAGGGGCCTCACTTTGAGCACACTAAAATAGGTGAAGAATTGGAAGAACTTTTGGCCAATTGTAACTTTTTTGAACCAGGGAATAGGGAGGGGGAGCCCAGAACACCTACCTTTAAGGGGACAGTTCCTGGCACAATAATTGATTACATCTTTGTGACCCCAGTTATTCTCAACCGTACTATTTCCTATTGCACAGTCCCTTCCCCCCTTTGTGACCATAATCCTGTCCTCTTGGTGGTGGCATGGGGGGATTTTATGCGCCCTATGCCGGGGCAGGTCATTATAGGACCTGCCCTACACACAATAGATCAGGGTAGACGGCTTAAGTGGGCAAACGTGGTCCCCAGTGATTTTTATGCTGACATTGGCCCGCAAATCAAGGATCAGATCATGATTTGCCAGAATCCAGCCTCGCAAGGTCATGAGATAATGGACGCCTTCCAAACGATCTGTAGCAAAATTTCTTCTAACCTCACGGTTAAACTGAGGAAGGGAGAAAATAAACACTGCCGATGGTTTGAAGCTCCTTTTTCAAAAGCCCACAAATCCCTAAAATTGGCACTTAAAGCTAACCCTAGGGACAGGGCAGCCGTTGCAACTCTAAGAAAGGATTACAAAAGAGCCATTAAGATCAGACAGGATAATATCAAACACGAGGCTTGGGAGAACCTAATCTCTATTGATATCTTGCGGGATAGTAGGCAATTTTGGGCCGTAATTAACCAGCCCTACTTCTCTGACTCACCCAACCTAGATACGGACTGCGTCATCCCGGATGATAAGTGGCTGGCACATTTTAGCTCCGTCAATGGAGACAATGGCACGGTCACCCAGCCCTTTAACATGACCATTCCTGAGGCTATCCCCATGCACTTTAACAGGGCCGAGGTAGAGAAAGCAATCCGTGCCACGACTAGGAATAAAGCCCCTGGCCCGGACGGGATGCCGGCTGATTTTTATATACACTCACCAGAACTATGGGCAGGTATCCTAGCAAATGTATTTACAGCTGCAAACAGTAACACCCCCAACCACATGGGCAACTTCTACAATAGTTCCCATATTTAAAACGGGGCAAAGGGATGACCCGGGGTGCTATCGGCCTATATCCCTTTTGGACTCTGCAATTAAGATCCTAGGCAGAGTCCTCTTGGCTAGGTTAAGGGATAGCCTGGATGGTTGTGGTGGTTTGGCCGACATTCAGAACGGTTTTAGAGAGAAGAGAGGCATGATTGAGCAGTGCTCTAATCTACACCTCTTGATCTCAAAGTATACGGTGGCCAAGGAGGGGTCACTGTACCTAGCGTTCATGGACCTCTCCTCGGCCTTCGACCTGGTCAATAGGTCCAAGCTCTGGGATATCCTTTTGAAGATTGGGATTGACGAGGCTCTGGTTAGTTTCATGGCCTCACTTCATCAAGAGCTCTTTGCAGTGGTGCGGGTCACAAAAGAAGGCAGATGCACGTCCCGTTTCAACTCGAAGCGAGGGGTCAGGCAGGGTTGCATACTTGCTCCTCTGCTATTTACAATTTACATCAATGGCCTAGGTAGCCACTT
The DNA here is from genome assembly GCF_964263255.1 of Lissotriton vulgaris. Lineage (NCBI taxonomy): Eukaryota > Metazoa > Chordata > Amphibia > Caudata > Salamandridae > Lissotriton > Lissotriton vulgaris. The sequence goes on along the minus strand of NC_141685.1, from coordinate 1,433,043,154 downwards.
AGAGGGCACTGCTGGAGACGTTCCGCGTGTAGAAGTTAAGATCCCTGCTCTCCTATACGCAGACGATGCAGTGCTGATAGCTCGCACCAGCGTCTGTCTCCAACAGCTTTTGGACGCATTCGGTACCTTCATGGACCAACTAGACTTGAAGGTTAATTCAAACAAGTCACACACTATGGTTGTTGGTCCCCAGAAGAAAAGAGCCCTGGTAAAAACATTTAGATGCAAGGGTGAAGTTGTGTCTAGAGTACCTGTTGTTCCCTATCTTGGTGTGCTTTTTGATAATAAGGGTACCTGGGGCCCCCAGGAAAGGCCCAAAAGCCTGGCGGTGACCAGGACATCAACAGCCCTCTTGGGTTTTGCCAAAAGGTTGGGCCACAGACCGATGGAAGCCATCCTAAAGGTTTATAATAGCAAATGCATCTCTGTGGCACTGTATGGCGCGCCCTTTTGGGGTTATGCATGTTTGGAAAATAATCAAAAGGCGGAAAATAGATTCTTACGCTCTCTTTTGTGCCTTCCCCAATCGACAGCAACCTTTTCCATACACGCGGAGGTGGGCATGGACTATGTCCATGATAGGTTAAAACTGGCGCCCCTAACATACTGGCTCAAGACATGGCTAAACACAGAATTAACCCTTAATCATCTGATAATGAAGGATGTCATGTCTTTGGAGCATAGCAATGTAATCCCATGGTTGGCCTACTTCAAAAAGACCTTTAAGGACTTGGGACGGCCAGATCTTTTCACTGACCCCTCTGGCATAACAAACCAAGATGTAGTCATCATTAAAAAACAATTTATGCTAAGGGCAAGAATGAGTCGAGAAGAAACAGAATTGCTAAAGCCCACAGTTAGACGTCATTATTTGTTAGTTAACTCACCTGCACTAGAACCTTATTTATGTTTTGTTACCAACCCATTTCACAGGTTTCTTTTAACGAAATTCAGGTTTAATCTTATTCATTTTTATTTGGGAAGTTTTAACACTTGGGTAAAACCAGAGTTAGCACCGCCCTGCACTTGTGATAACTTTTCTGCACAAGATACCATGCACTTTATTATGTTTTGCGATTTCTTTTCTGAAAAGAGGAAAAAATATTTGTTACCAGTTTTAAGGGAAGCTGGTTTCTCCCAGGTGAGACCAGGCATGTTTTACCTCCAATCACTGAATAACATCCGCATCACATTTTGCGTGGCAAATTTTTTAGTCGCGGCGGCTAGATCAAGAACACGCAAGAAATCATTAAACTTCCCTGTATGAACTGCTTTTATATTTTTCCTAATCCTGTTTTTATTGTAACACCCTGTCACATGCATTCGATTGAAATGAATTTGTTTAATTGTATTTTAATTGTATATAATATGTTTTTTATGCTCATTGTATGATTTTTAACTAAATCGAACAAAGATAATTTGACTGACTGACTGACTGGCTGACTGACAAAAGGAGCTCTGGGACAAAGACAGTAACCTACTGGGCTAGCTACATAAAATACAACTATGTGGTCTGCACGATGTGCTTTGTGCAGGAACATTAAGGGGGTCATTAGGATGTCGGGCGGATTTGCTCCGCCAGGGTGGCGGTGGCCACCGCCACCCTGGCGGAGCAAATCCGCCCGACATCCACAGCCCAATTCCCCCCCGCCATATTAGTATGGCGGGGGGGACCGCGGCGGTGCAAAACACCGCCCGCATGTTTTCCGCCCCGGTCGCCTTGCGGCCGGGGCGGAAAACCAGTAACATGGTGGCGGTGTCTGTTAGACACCGCCCGCCATATTACCATGGGCATTTGTCAATGCCTTTCCGTGGCGGCAATGCCGCCACGGAAAGGCATGCGGAGACTCCCTGCGGGGGCCCGTTGCGGGCCCCCTGGGAGTCCGGGGCTTGGGGGGTGCACATTGGGGGTACCTATGGTACCCCCCCGCATTTGAATGTGCAACACGGCAGGCACCGCGCGGTGCCTGTCATGTTGTGCTTTGAAATGCACAACGTGCATTTTTACCATTGCGGCGGGCGGAGATTTCAGCTCCGCCCGCCGCAATGGTAAATATACAGGATGCGCCCGCCTGTGTGGCGGGCGCATCCTAATGCCCATTTCGGGACCCCCGCCCTGTAGGCGGGTGGTCCACATCCCCGGTAGGGTGGCGGGCGGCCAAAGCCCGCCCGCCATCCTAATGACCCCCTAAGGTTTATGGATCAAAACTGTGACTAAACAAAACTGATTTCTCTGACAAGTGCATTCACCACCAGAATTGTCTTGCTATTACTATCCCCTAAAAATGCTCGATACAAAGAGTTTTGCAGCAGGTGCCTTAGCCACATGAGATTTTAAAATGTAGTCTCTCTGTGACCAATTAAGCCAGAAAAGATTTAGGGTCACTTTGTGCTTGTTGTCAATTATTTGTGGCACAGTTAAAAAAAAAAAAATGTATAAGTTCAGTGTCATACTCTGCCTTTCATGCCGCTGCACCTTGTGACTAGGCAGTAAATTCTGTTTGCGGAATTTGGGTAATTGTGCATTCCGTGGAGAACGCAAAACTGCCAAACATTCCACAATCTGCAGCTTCGCGAAATTTTTTGCTTGTTTACTCTTTCAAAATGCGTGTTTGCGAGCTATATCTCCCTGAGCACGCAAACAGCGTTCGAGCATCGCGAACACGCAGAACAAGCATTCGCAGAACTTTTTGCGTGTTCGTGGAGATTTTTTATCGTTTCGTGGAATTTTGCGTAGCGCGACTATGCAAATTCCGCCCACTCCTACTTGTGGCTCGACCCCATTTCCGCTGATGCACTTTGACCCGAAGTGTTGCCGGGGTAAATGGTTTCCATTTCTAGCACTGGTGATTACCTCATGACAAATGCATTCATGGTCGCATTACATCTCCAAATCTACTACAACTTTCTGGTGTTTGTTATGAAGTCAGTAAAACGACAGTGAAAAAAATTTAAAAACTATACCTAGTTAGATAAACATGTTCGTTTTCTATGATATCGTGTTTAACAAGTATCTTTTCGTTAATTTAAGTTCAAGCATGCGTTTTCAAAATATGCAAGTGACCTTTCCCCAACGCTGGTTGCCATGGAGACTGAAATGTTATCAGTCTCTCTCTGGCACTCGCTCTCTCTTTGAACACTAAGCGATAGTAATGGTTTACAAAGAAACCCACTTAAAAATTCTAAGTGCACAGCATTTAATTGTTGATGGGAAATGGATATGGGGTTATCGAAAAGGCCTGGATCTGTTAAGGACTGCAGCCATCTCTCTGAGTTCTATGCACAATTAAATGGTAAATACCCGAAAAGCTGAAATGTAATATTCCTTCGAGGAAAAAGGCACCACAAGCTTAGGGACAACGGGCTTGCTTTGTTATACAGGTTTTTCTGCATTCTTGCCAAATTAAGCACTGTTATTTCAAGAAAGGCGTATTTCAGGTTATATCTGGGTGCCCAACATATACTCACGAGAGCCTAATCTTTGCTACATTTTTTTAAAAAACCCATAGAAATATTAATTATTCCCATTTGGATTTAATGTATGTATATTATTTCCAAACATATTCTGAAAATGTGGCACATATGTTGCCCTTGTGTACTGTACCTATGTTGGGCAGCCGAAATATAAATGGACATTATTTTAGCTCACTAGAACTTTTTAGCAACACAACTGTTGGACCTGACTTGATTGTTGCCTTCTGCTGCTGAACTCGTTTTTGTTGGCATTATGACTCTGCGCTTTTTTCCTGCTTCCCAGTGGGTTAAGTGCTTGTGCTCTACCCCAAAAACATGGTATAATTGGCATCTCCCAGATTGGTTGGTGCATTTAGTTTACTACTAAGGCCCTAGGAACTGTACACACGTCCTGTAAATTAAATTTTACTAGTGGGCAGCAACATGACTTGAGCAGCCCACTAAAGTAGCCTTTTTAAACACGACTCAGGCCTGCCACTGCAGCCAGTAGTGCAGTTTTAAACTGCATTGTGACCTGGCAAAATAAACCTTTTTTATCTCTAAACAGAGAGGGGCTCTTTGAAACCACAAGCGGTACAACACCAAATAGACTTAAGTCAAAAACCAAATACCCTCTTTGGCCAAATCAATCAGTTTATCTCCACACCGCGTTATCAGAGCATAAATGCACAAAATCTCAAATGCTGAAAGCAATATTTATTAAGTTTATAAAAACTATTATTGGCAATAAATTAAAACATGTTCTATATAAAAAAAACTTAAGAAAATCATTGCATACTTTATCCCCAATCAATTGTTATACATACAACGGAAGACATGAAAATACATATTTTGTAGCAAAAGAGAGACATATAGCAAAACAAATACAATTTAACAATGTTTAAACAAAAAATCGGGAGAGAACAAAAGACACAAAGTTCATATCATTGTATAGAAACACCAGTGGCTATTGGATTATCTGTCACAGGCAGGATGCTTTGCATAATCTTTTTTCATTAACTCGCAAATATCCTAGCGATCTAGTGTCTATACATAAAAAGGCACTTACTCTTTTCGGTGGGTAGCAGTCTATTGAAACCCCCTTCTTCAGGAAGGTTGATTGACTTGGCCAAGGAGGGTATTTGGTTTATTGACTTAAAAATAAACCTTTTGCCAGGCCAAAACCTTCCTTTTTAAAACTTATAACCCAACCCTAAGGTAAGCTCACAGGGCATCGTGCACTGAAACTAAAAAGTAGGAGATTTGTTGTTTAATAATAATAATAATAATAATAATAATAATAATAATAATAAAGAGCTTATAGAGCGCTCAGTAACGCCATCTCGGCGTGTCCCCGGGCTAAAGCTACCAGCGATCACCATGAGAGCCAATGCCCTACGCAGTGTATAGTTGTGTTTTGAGCTTGGCCCTGAACAGCGCTTCACTGCTCTCCAGTCTCAGAGCAGGAGGAAGTTTGTTCCATTGTTGAGCTGCTTGGAACGCAAAAGATCGTCCACCCATTCTAGCCTTCCTTATCATGGGGACTGTCAGCAGCCCGGCACCCTCCGAACGGAGGGTCCTTGTTGGTTCATATCGGTTTTACATGCCCTGGCAGTGAAAACTCCTAAAGTTGCTTTTTACTGTTGTAAAGCCTTTCTCTCCCATTGAGTGAGACTGGGTTACCTTATTATGCTTATTAAATGCTAACTTTAAAATTGGGAACAGATAGAAATATACTGTTTACACTCAAATGAATTACAATTTGCAATCCTCTGTAACAATAACATTGGATTTGAAATCACAAGATTGAAAATGCCACTTTTACAAAGTTGCCATTTTCTTGTCCCAAACATCTGTACACACTGCCAGTGCCCTGCACGACATACCTGTGAATGGCTCTGCAATTGGGGTTAGTGTATTGCTTCCAGACAGTAACGCAAAGGGGCTTTGGTGTTGACAGGATGGGTTATTCTGGCAGGATAACTTAAGACGGGCTGTACCTAGACCCACTTGCACTTCAAAGTGCTTTGCCTACAGCACACAAGATGAGACCAGACACCAAGCCGACTCTGCCTTCTGCTACTCCCAGAGTTTTTGGAGCCATGACTGGGGAAGGGGAACAACTTTCTAGAACCAGATGTGTAGGACAGGGAGTCCCTCTGCAGAAAGACTGGCACCAGGTACAAATATTGGAACTCCGGAGCCACTCATCAGAACACTCCTGGATCTGTGTAACTTCCATAAGAAGAACTGCCTTGCTGTTTGAGAAGGAACACTGGATCTACTTGCCTTGTTCCCAGACTACCCAGGGTGGCTTCATAGATCTGCTGGCTGACCTTCTTTGTGAGCTACAGGGACACAACAAGCTTCAGATGCCTCCCTGCTCTGCCCAGTATGATCTGCTGCAACTGGACCTGCTTGGACATACACTTGGACTTGCCCAAGCCATGCTGGTCTCTACTGGATTGAGTACCTGATCCCCAAGTGGTGCCCCCCCAGGTCCTGGACCCATGGCTGGCCTCAGAGACAACTTCTCCTGGAATAAAAGTGAAAGTCATAAAGTTTGGGCTCCTTGCAAATTTGACGACCATCCAGGGGGACTGGCAACGGAGAACCTACACTTGGTGCTACAGCAACAAAGGCCTGCGAAGTCTGGCAATGCGAAGCTACAGCAATGACAATCTGAGACGCTTGACCGGCTCTTCTCGATACAGCAACTACAATCTGTGACTTTCTATGGGCCATTAGTGCTACAGTAACGAACAACCACAATCCTCAGACTCCTCCTCGCAGCCTTCTCCACCATGAATGGAAGTCGCGCTGGACTCAGAAGGAAACTTTTCAGCAAGACTAACCTGATCCCTGTATCCAGTTTCTGCTATATCGCGGTCAGCCTGAAGTTGTGACTTTCTCTCTGGCAAGCATGACCAGATTGCTTTAAGGCACTATTTTCACGGAAAAAAAAATTAATTGCATATCCCCATTGCTACTGTTAGACCTGGCATTATTGGTGTGGGTTTCCTCTGTATTTTTTGCCTTTGCCTCCTGTTATTTTTCTTGTGTAGATGCTTTGGGCACTTTGCCACTGCTGTTCAGTGCCAAAGTGCAAATGCCCCCTGTAAATTGGGTTTGTGGATTGGTGATTCCATGATTAGCATATCTGATTTACTAGTCAGTCCCTAGTAGAGTGCACTGTGTGCGCCCAGGGACTCTAAATCAAATGCTGCTAGTGGGCCTGCAGCACCAATTGTGCCACCCACATGAGATGAGCAACCAGTAAATGTAACTCAGACCTGCCACTACAGTGTCTTTGTGCAGTTTGGTACTGTCAGGTCGACCTGGCAAGTGCACCTACTTGCCAGGTCCTAACCTTTCCTTTCCTTACATGTGAGTCCCCTGTAAGGTAGGCCCAATGTACCACTGTAGGCAGAGCGCAGTGTATGTGAAGGGAAGGACATGTCCTGATAGTGAAATACTGCCAATTTAATTTGTCACTATTGACAGGCTATCTGTCTCATAGGATAGAATGTGGGGTACATTTATAACATCTTATAAATATAACTTCCCATTGGGACAATATGGAAAGATAAAGTTTAGTATGCCTGAACTCAGAATATAAAGATACATGTTTTATTGAGCATGATTTTTATATTCTGCGTTTGAAAATACCACTTTTAGAAAATAGGTATTTTCCCGCTTAGCCATCCTGTGTGCCTCTCCTAGGTTTGTGTATTGACTGTGTGGCTTTGGAGTGAAAGGGGCTGGGGATGTTCCTTCTGTTCAGAGAGCCACTTGGGGGGTGAGGTGTGTCCTGCCTTTCCAGGGTGAGTCAGGTTTGGGCTGAATAGACCTGGGCTGCATTCAGAGGAGGAGATTTCTTTCACACCTGAATGGGCCTGATCTGCCTTTGGCAATGCTTTCTCCACCTCCTGCCAGGAAGCTGCACCAAGAGAGGACAGAACTTGTTTTTGGCCGTGCAAAGAGCTTCTCTGCCACCAGAGAACAAAGGAGTTTGTGCTATAAAAAGTAGGGCCCAGACCCCAGACGTTTAGATTACTTCTGGGATTTAAGAGGAACCATTGTCAAGGAGATGAGCTGTAGAAACTGAGGAGAAGTACTTCCCCTTTGCTGTGTGCTGTATGGGGTTGGCCTGCAGTGGCTGTTTTTGCCAAGGAAAGAACAAGGACTGTGCTGTGTGCTGTATCCCCTGCTTGAGGAAGATCTCCAAGGGCTTGAAGTAGAGCTTGCCTCCAGTTTTTGAAGTCTTGGGGATACAGAGACTTAACCCCCAGCTTGCCTGAACTTCCTTGCTGGGAGTTCTAAGCTGCCAGGAGGTGCCAGCTGCTGTTCCGGCTTCTGGAGGTTGTTCTTGCTGTTGGAAGCCAGGATAGCAATGCAACAACAAGAAGCACAGCACACCTGCACCAGTTTCCAATGCATCGCTGAAGAAACAGACACAGGGGCTGCGCGTGGCTCAGGAAATCACTGCACACCGTATTGAGTGCACTGATCTACAGAATCCAAGATCACCACACTGATTCGAATGCAGGCCCGGCTGTGCGTCTGCAAAAACCAAAGCATTGTAGGACCGCAGCTGCAAGAACTGACGCATCCCCTATCCTCACGCATCGCATCTGGGCTCAAAGCCTGCAAGACTGCAGGGGCCGCAGAAAGAAACAGACTCATCATCTCCCCACCCACACAGTAAGAAACCAATGTATCACCTCCCCTTTAGTAAGGAACGAACGCATCAACGCCCCTGCGTGGCAGTAAGGCACAGGCGCATCATCTCCCCTAAAGTAATGAACCGGCGCATCACCTTCCCTGGGCGTAAGGAAACAATGCATCACCTTCTCTGCTGCAGTTTTTGTTTGTGCACGTGATGCAGCCAAGGTAATTTGTGTGAAAAGTGTTACTTCTGCAATTTGCTTTGAATAGCACTATTTCTACCTTTTACGTCACATTTTGATTACTGCATTGTGGCTTTGTGTTTTGGTCTTGCTTGGTTTAGATAAAGATTACTTATTTTTCTAAACCAGTGTGGTGTCCATTTGTAGCGTTTTCACTGTACTACTATATGTATTCACAAATGCTTTACACACTGCCTCCGAGATAAGCCTGTCTGCTTGTGCCAAGCTACCAGGGGGTGAGAAGGGGGTATTTTAGGCATGTATCCTCCTTACCGGGACTAGGAAGAACAGTCCCTATTTGGACAAAGGTGCAACTCATTGCCAACTAGAGACCCCCATTTCTAACAGCTACTGAATAGATTTTGTCCATCTAGTATAATTTTATGAAAAGGCACTCTATTATTCTAAATTGGTTTGGGATTTTTGGTGCGTTATATTTTCATTTTATGAATGTTTGTGTGCAGATAAGCACTTGTTAATTTACTGACGTTTGTGATTAATCTTGGCAAGGATTGTGATTGTTGACTCAGTGAAGCTTCCATCCTCTGCAACCAATAACCCAATTTCTTACAACAACCAAAGCACCATTGTGCTTCAAAAGATGGTATTCATTACCGAGTCATGTTTCCACTACTCAAGCGATGATGTGAAAAAAAAGCAGCCGCCCAGTGTTAGGATATCTGATGGAGCAGTGGCTTCACAGTTTTCAGTGAATTCCGAACCATGCATCTGATGACCCACATGCATACATCAAGTCTCACAGAATGAGATAAATGACTACTAATGAAGGGGATTTAACATTTTATATCATGCTGTGTCCTCTTCTTCAATCTCCTTGTTGTCTGAACTTCTAATCAAGCTCAATTAACCTCAAAAGGACATAAAAATGGCATTAGGCTTATACCACAATGCCCGTTAAAGAGTGAACAGCCACAAACGCCATATGATTTACTATTATCCAGGTGATGCTCCCTCCTTTACATATAGAGCAACTCTTAAATATGTCTTTAATGAAAAAAGAAAAAAAGTCATTAAGGCTCTCGGTGAACAAATCAACCATTGGATTGGAGTAAAAAGAGGATTCACTAGTGCAATTTGCAAAGGTTCTTTAAGACCCAACATCAGCTATTCGCAAAAGAATATAAAATAATTTCTCTGACTCACATTGATTTTACAAGGTGCAGCTCAAAGCTCAAGCGTTTGCGGGATTAGGAGTCAAGCCAAACAATTATAAGGCAAAGCAGGTAAGAGATGAAGGACTGAATGAACAGACAAGAGCATTTGTAAAACAGCAAAAACTTCCATCTTTCAACTAGAAAAAGTCTGTGAGTGAAAACAGGAGTGACTGAAAATCAAGAATCTATTTACCAACCAGGAATCAACATTATGGACTTAAAAAACAGAAAATCATTATTTTAGTTCATCAAAGCCTTTGACAGTGCGCAAATATCAATTAAATTGTCCAAGCACAGCCATGGGTTTTTCACGATGGCCATGGGTCATGGGGCAGCCTAGGTAAGGAGGGGACTCAGATGAAGAATGGAAGTTAGAAAGGCTGAAACATGTAGACCAAGAACTAGGATGGAAAATACTATGTATTTTTCAGTAACACAGTTATCACCGAGCCCCAACACAAAGTATTACGCGCTTCTATTAGAGTGGCTGAGCACATCCCGACATAACCAACGTCGGCATGAAGAACCTAAAGAGCCGAAAGAAGCATGCCACTAATTGTGGTTGAGGGTTGCTAATTTCAACAACAATGGTTGTGATTTAGACATGCATAAATAACAAATCTCAACATGTGGCCGTAGAAACTAAGCTATACTGCTGTGAGGCAAAACTAATGTGATCTCCATACACAAGTTGAGAAATAACTCATCAATGCAAAAATAAACAATAGACTACTCGTTCTTTTTTATTCCGCTACATTCTTTTTAAAAGTTTGAAATATTTTGGAGGCCCAATATAACATTATGTTATGGGCACACAATATTACTTGTGTGCCAACAGATTTCCACCCAGCTGCTTTTTGAGGAGTCAAATGTTAGTTCTTGAACACAGCTCAGTAGACTGCGACTGTGGGTGGGTCTCAGCAGAACATTACAATAAAAGTGGAAACAGGGTAAGGAGCAGATGAACACTGATACAGAAATTGTTATTGCAATCTCTTCAGAATTTTAATAATCATTCTTGTAACGAGCCTTTCAATCTATCAATTATAAAACTTTATTTGAGTAATAAAAATATAATCATAAACGTCACACTGCAACAATTACATACACTTCAATTAAAACAACCTGGAATTACGACGATGCACAACTCATTGTGTCCGGATAACATTTGTAAATAAATACAATGCTGGCCTACATCTGTTAAAGTTATATTTATAGGTACAGGAATTAAAAAAAATATCACACAAAGTTTTGAAAAATATAAAATGCTGTAACGTGTAATTGAAAAATTAATCACAGGGAAAGGGACACAATTTGCTACCATACTTTTACAAGAGAAAAGAAAAATGATGTATGTTTCCAAGTCCAAATCCCACATTCCTTTGTCCATCAATAGATAAGGTTCTGTGCCTTTGGTAGTTTGGACAATCACAAATTGTTTTATCATAGCCTTAGCAAGCTCAGAAGCCTCTTTTGGGAAGTGCCTATTATCTAAGGAGGATTTCTTACGCCAAGTTTTGTTCACTGTAGCAATGAAGGAGGGTTTAAAAAATATAAAAGTCTGCCCATATCCTCCACTGTAGATTTAGTACAAATAGCCAAGGAATATTCAAATCATTATCACATTTCAAACAATCTACAATATCTTGATTGAGGCCCATAATAGCAGGGGTGTAAGCCAGATAAGACCTTCAATATAAGTCGACCCCAGTTCCTCATGACAAAAGAAATGCGGCCAACTCAGAGGACAGGACAGAAGATGATGGCAGAAACATCTCTCCTCTATCTGCAAACATGTCATATTTGTGTAGCACCATCACTCAGCACTAGTTTGATGTAATCAGGACACATTGTGTTTTGTTAATTTTAAGTAGAAGGGCCATTAGTTTGCATCGTAGACTCGTGGTAAGATTGAACACACTGCCAACTGAATGAAAACATTTGTGTCGCCCAACAGTGAGACACGAGGACCAGGTGTTAGCAGAATCGAACATTATGCCAAGACATAGGTACTGCTGGACTCTCTTGGGTACTCTGACGGAGAGTTTGCAATCTCGAGCTATTAGGGTCACTGTAGGTCACTGACTAAAGACAAATATGAGATCCATGACCTATGGAGGGAAAAATCACTTGACGCTCTATTTTTGACTGAGACCTGGCTTAGTGAGAGAGCTACCCCAGATGTCCTGGATGCGCTCCCAAATGACTATGATAGTTAGGCAGGATCGAGGGGGTCAAGTAGGCAGCGGAATTGCAATGATTTATAAATCTACAATGAAGTACAACATTATGGAGGCGAATTTAGAAAATTGTGAGGCGTTCTTATATACACAGCGCCAGAAGTTAATACCATAGCGTGCTTCCTAATATACCACGCACCAGGACCAGTAGCTGAATTCATGGCAAGTCTGGCGGAGAAATTAGTTCACCCAGCTCTTAGGCACAAAAAGTTCCTTATCCTAGGCGATTTGAACATACATTTCAACAATACGCTGAACCGGGAAGCACAATCCATATGCAAGGACCTAATCACACTGAACTTGGAGCTAAAAGTAGAAACATCAAGGGGGACATATCCTAGATGCAATCTTCTCTAATTTTGTGGAGACTGAGGTGGAAACGCCATGGCCAATTCCTTGGTCTGCCCACTTCCTAGTCCCTTTTACTGTTCCCTCTAATAGACAGAGGATGGAGAAAACGACACAGAAAGTCACAAACAGGAAATGGAATTAACATAATCCCAATTCATTTACCCAGGCACTATTGAAAAACAATATTACACTTGACAAAGATGTAAACTTAGCCAATAGCCAACTCGAAACATGGATAACGAAGGCTTTAGATGAGATAGCAGCATGGAACACACAGATATCCAAGAGACAAAGCATCGGAACCATGGTTTAATGAGACACTGTTGATGGATAAAAAAGAATGCAAGCAGCACGAACAAGCATGGCACAAAGACTATAGAAGTAAGGCCAAAGAGAACTATAAAAAGGAATTATAAAAATACCATGCACTAATTAAGAAAACGCGGTGTGATGTCTACCCAGAAAAAATTTAAAGGGCAAGTAATTCCTCGAAAGAAATGTTTTCCATACTGAAGTCTCTTAAAGCATGCGAAAACGTACACCATGATGCAGTAGCCTCCATTGAGAGCTGCAACAAAGTGGCAGAATTCTTTGCAGATAAAGTGACTAAAATGTAGGATATCTTCCCAATGGAAGCATGGCTAGGGACGAATACAACCAGCAGTCAAGGTACCACATTTGTAGGTGAGACCCTTGATGAATTCAAAGTCCATGAGCTAGAAGAACTTAAATCTACAGCTAAATGGATTAAATCAGGCTCCCCCCTAGACCCCGCTCGTCCGGAGATATTAATGCAGGGAGAGAACCTTATTATGCCAGACATTTCGGAGCTCATCACATGCTCCTTTCAAGCAGGAGAGGTTCCCATTAAATGGAAACAAGCAATAGTTCGGCCACTTAAAAAGAAGCAGTCAGTTGACCAAGGAGTACTAGAAAACCTATGCCCCATTTCACTGCTACCCTTTGTGGCAAAGATTGCTGAGAAGGTAACTAAAAAACAATTAGTAGACCATATTAATAAGAATGATCTATTGCACCCCTCCCAATCGGGGTTTAGAGCAGCACACTCTACTGAGTCAGCACTACTCATGGCAACGGAAACTATGAGAAAATAGGCAGATTAGGGGCAGACAGTCAAGCTGATCCTGCTGGACCTCAGCGCAGCCTTCAACACCATTTCCCATAAGCTTCTCCTCCAAAGATTAGAGGTATGTGGCATTAGGGGAAACGCACTGCGCTAGATATCATCCTTTCTATTCGCACGGAGTTTCTAAGTCGCACAGCAATCTTAATGATCAAAGAGCTTCCCCCTACCTCAGGGCGTCCCACAGGGATCGATTCTGAGTCCGACTATTTAACCTATATGTGGGACCGCTCGCTGAGCGAGTGGAAGAGCATAAGGTATCCATTGTGTCATAAGCCGATGACACACAGCTAATTGTGATGATGTATCAAGACAGGGAACAAGCTGCGATCTGCTTCTGTAAGTGTCTAGAAGTAGCAGCAGTATGGATTTCAAATCATTTTCCGAAGCTTAATGGGAATAAAATGGAGGTGATGATCGTGGGTAAAGCTCCTACCATTTCGTCATTGTCCTGGTGGCCGGGGACACTGGGCCAAGTACCCACACCGAAATCGGAAATAAAAAACCTCAGAGTATGGTTTGACTCCGAATTAGCATTAAACAACCACATTTGTAAAGTAGCTGGCAAATGCTACGGGACCATGAAAATCCTGAGAATGATTCTTGACCTCCTGCCATCTAATGTAAGGAGAATCATAATTCACACCGTGGTTACCTCCCAAATGTATTACGGCAATGTACTATACCTAGGTGCTTCAAAAAAAGGGCTGTCTAAATTGCAGAAGGTGCAAAATGCGGCGGCCCGACTGGTACTAAGCCTCCTGAGAAGAGCATCTGCAAAGAAAGCTCTGGCTGAATTACACTGGCTGCCAGTGGAGAAAAGTCTTGTTTTCAAGGCAATGTGCCACTGTCACTGCATCCTATCAAAAAAAGGCCCACGATACCCTGCATCCACTGTTAACACAGTACACACCAGGCCGGAAATTAAGATCCAAGGGTAGGGCATTGGTCACAGTACCAAGAATTTTCAAAGCTAGAATGGGTGCACGCTCCTTCAGATACCTCGCAGCAAAAGCATGAAACACGATACCAATGGACCTAAGAACGGAGCAATGAGAAACTAGATTTCGCAAACAACTGAAGACAGTTATTTTCAACAGCACGCTAAAATACAGATACTGGGTGTGTCATGTAATTACCTACCGAATTCCTTCAGAGTGACCGTTCTAGCGCTGGGACACAACAATGGTGTAACCATGCGCTCTATAAATGGCTAAACTAAACTAAAACAGGAAATTACATTTCACAAGATTATTCTTGAGATAAAAGTCTTTCATGAAGGTTACAAAAGCATCAGCCACAGTTTTTAGGCCATAGCTATGCATGCCATTAGAATACCATCATCACATAAACAACAGCTGGACATTCCGTCCTGTCCACACAATCAGAAATGAACTAAGACTACGAATAAAGAGAAAACACAAAGACAGGACTTAACCGTAACATAATCCCCATTCTAATTTTAAGGAACACATTTGTTCCCAATTACTGCCAAACCGGACTTTAGCAAACACGTTGGAGTGGAACACAGATGGAAAAAAATAAACTAAGGTAGTATCTAGGCCAATATGAATTAGAAGGCATCATAATTTAGCTCTATTAACATAATCTAATGTACTAATAAGGTAAATAAAGGCCAGGTTCACCAATAATATGTTGTTTAAGGCATTGCTCCATTCTATCAAGGCCTTCCCTGAAATCAAACAGTGTTTCGCAAAGAATATGGTCGTCATTAGCACAGTGCAAAATTATTTTGTGTACGATTCTACCAATCACGTTGACCATAGTATCTCCCAAAGCTATAGGTCTGTAACAACATGGGTCTAACGTATTCTCTTTCTTAAAATCAGGAATAATATCTTACATAGCCCATGACCGATGCAGTTGATTTTTACATGCCGATTTTTATTACATGGGGTGGCCCATGGTCAACACTGGACTGGTAATAGTCCGGGCACAGCATCCAGCGCAGGTGCTTTGCCAGAAGGACTATCTTATAAGGCAGGAGAAATCTCATAAAACTTGAATGTTATATCAACGGCACCATGTTGATAATTAGCGCTTGATGGAATACCATCAGCACAGCTTATTGGCTTGGAGTGGTAGATTCTACTAAATGGGATAACCATTGATTGGCAATTCTATGTGGCCCAAAGCTAGGGGGTGTATATCAATTGTAACCCCTAAGAGAAGTTAACCGCTTGCCAAAAAGGCTTAGAATCTTGTCAGTGCAGTATGAAGGCACCTGTTAGAAACTGAACAGGCCCTGGCAAACCACCCAGAAGCACTGGAATCAGAACACCACAATACCTAGAGGAGTGACTGTAGTAATCCATGTCCTGCATTCTCTGTTAGAATTGTTATCTTATATTTCCACTGTAACATTCCATGCACTGATGAGCCATTCTCTACTGGGCTCCTGCTGAAGGTGGTTGTTCAAGCTGTCTGTCCCAATAAAGCTACAGACTTTTACTTGGCTTCTTGAGTCTATTTACTACATAAATTTGGCGACGACCGGGATCTTCAACCTACCATCAAGATCTTCAAAAATCTTCACCCAATTTTTTTTTTTCTATTTCAAGAAAAGAACCCACATTCTCAAGAACCTTTTCCAGTGAAGTCAAGGGACACTGACAGCGTTCACCTGCACAGCTCTAAGAAAATTAAGGTATTTATATGTGTAAAGATTGCACCAGCGGCTGTGTTGACTTTCCGTGCCTTGATTGCACCAGCGGCGGTTTGTGTTTATTGCCCTTATTTTCACCTCGCTCATACTGGCGATATGTATATGTATAAAATCTGCCCAGTGATTAATTGCCAGCTTAACGCGACTTTCGTATCCCAAAGCGCAACGTTTTTATAGTTTTTCCCCTTTATTGACTGTTTACTACATTGTATCTTTCAAACTTACTTAACGAGCGCTTCTACCCACACGAGCGTTCACACGAGCGCTTCCATCTACGCGAGCCTGTTTTCCCACGAGCGCTTCAATCTACGCGAGCCTGCTTCCTCTCTGCCAGGGCTCCTGTTTCTGTTTCTTCACCGCGTCATCTCCGCCTCGTCATCACGCACGCATCACGCTTTCGCGTATGCGTTCCAGCAACCATTTTGTTTTTCTCGTTTCCATGGGAACCACCACGATCGTCTACGAGCTGTGATTAGGATCGTTTCTCCAATACTTTTCTCCATTATAACGCGCTCAAAAACCACGTTTCTAGATAAAAACAGACTATTTTCCACAGCGTTTTTTTTATTTTTCTCCATTTCAAGAAAAAGAGAGACATTTGAAAGAAGGACATTCGAAACAACAAAACTCAAAATCGTTTGGAACTGATATCCTCGGACAACGGTGACTACTTTTGTTATTTTCCATAATTAGTCATTTTATTTCTTTGGACTTCTCTCATTTTTGTGAAATTATTTTTGCAATTATTTACAATGTCTAACAACATTCCTTCCCCTGCACACTTCTTACCTACGGCAGGTGATCCTAAAGTGGAATGGGATCTTTGGTACCCTACATTTTTAGCTTACGTAGACGTTGTTGAAGAGGATGGTTGTTCTCCTAAAAGGAAGCTAGCATTGTTAAAGAATTGTCTGGGTGGTGCTGGTCTCAAAGAGTTACAAAGTTTACCTCCCATAGATAGTACTGGTGCTGGGGATTTAAATGTTTTTGATATTGTCATTAAACAACTAAGCACTAGGTTTGGAAGAAAAATTAACATCGTAATGGAAAGATTTAAATTTTATTCCAGAATACAAAAAGAAGATGAGTCAATTGAAAATTATGTAGTCGCTTTACGCACCCTGGCTGGGTCTTGTGCTTTTGAAACCATCAATTTTGAACAGGTTTTGAGGGACCAAATTATGATGCGTACTAAAAGTAAAAAAAATCCAAGAACGTCTTTGGATGGGTACCGATTCCTCCCTTAGTGCTGTATTGAACATTGCCAAAGGCATTGAACAGTCCGAACTTTTTGTGAACGAGATCAGAGGTCAGGATACCAAATCTAAGGTAGTCATTCCTGAAGTCTCTTTAGTCAAAAATTTTAATAATTTTAAGAAGAGTTCTTTTCCTCCCAGAAAAGATTTCTCTAGTAGGGAAAGCAAGTTTCCTGTTAAAAAATCCCAGATTATTTGCTATAGGTGTGGTGCTAATGATCACGTGGGTAATTACAGAGGTTGTCCAGCTTGGAATAAGATTTGCATAAAGTGTAAAAAATCTGGTCACTTTAGCAAAATTTGCAAGTCTCCTCAAAGAGTAAATTTTCTGTCTTATGAAGAATTTGATGATACTGAACAACCTTCTGAAATCAACACTCTGTTATGTGTAGGTGATTCAGAATGCAAAGGTTTTCCCACTGATATTATCACCATTAATGGCAAGGAAATTTCAATGTTGATTGACTCCTGCGCCTGGTACACCATTATTGGGAAAAATGTTTTCAGTCGACATTGGCATTCAACCAAGTTGTTACCACCAGACATAAATCCTGGTGGGTACACGGGTAAGAAAATTGACATTGAGGGTTACATGTGGGCAGAGATCAAATTCAAGGACAGATCCATTAAAGGGAAGGTTTATGTATCTTCCAAAGGAGCTTCCATTTTATGCTGGCCTCATCAGTACGACCTAGGCATTAAACTTGACCCCAATGCCTCTCCTCCAGTATACGTAGTCCCTCCTGAAAATGACTTCATTTCACAATTAAAAAACAAATTCTCATCCATCTTTTCAGACAATTTGGGGACCTTTGTGAACTTTAAACACTGCATCATTCTTAAGGACTCAGCCATACCCATTCGTCATAGAGTAAGGAACGTTCCCCTGGCTTATCGTGAAAAGTTGAAGGGTATTCTTTCTGATTTAGTAGATAAGAAAATTATTGAGCCAGTTGAGTCCTCTCCATGGGTTTCGCCAGTGGTTTTGTCACTCAAGAGCAATGGCGAACTCCGTCTATGTGTTGACCTACGGAGTTTAAATAAGGAAATTTGGATTGATAGACATCCTCTACCCCACATCCACGAACTTATCTCCACTTTGTCTGGGGCATCGGTGTTCTCCACACTGGATTTGACTAGTGCATACCATCAGGTATTGCTACACGAAGAATCAAAATTCCTAACAACCTTCATCACGCCGGAAGGCATGTTTCAATACTGCCGCATGCCTTTCGGCTTAGCTAGTGCAGCCTCTGTGTTCCAAAGGCTGATGAAAACTGTGTTAGAGGGTTGTTTGGGTGCAGTTGCATTTCAGGATGATATCCTCATTTATGGTAAGAATCATGAGGAGCACGATGCTAATCTAGAGAAAGTTCTTAAGTCTGTCCAAGAAAAAGGTTTAACGCTAAAATTGTCAAAATGCAAGTTCAAACAGAGCAAAGTTGAATATCTTGGTCATGAGATTTCTTCAGAGGGCATTAAACCTAAGTTCAACCATATACAGAGTATTTTAAAAGCTCCAGCACCGTCAAATAAGGAACAATTAGTCTCCTTCTTAGGTTTAACTGAATTCTATAGCAAGTTTGTTCAGAATTATGCCTCCAAAGTACACTCTTTAAGGTCTTTACTAAAGAAAGATGTAAAATTCAGCTGGTCCAAAGACCAGCAATTTGCTTTTGACACTATGAAACAAGAAGTAGCTAATGCTCCGTTTCTCAGACCTTTTAATCTGGGTAAAGAATGCATAGTATGTGTGGATGCGAGCAATACTGGTTTGGGCGCTGTTTTAATCCAGAAAAATGAAGGTGTAGAACATGTAGTTTCTTACGCTTCCAGGACATTGCGTGGTGCTGAATACAACTATTCCACTATAGAAAAGGAACTCCTGGCTTGTACTTGGGCTTGTGAGCATTTCAGGCAGTTCATTTGGGGTACCAGTTTCCGTTTAAGAACCGACCACAAGCCTTTGATACACATGTTAGCAGCTGGTGGTGGAAGAACTTTAACTGCGCGTTTGGCCCGTTTGGCTGCCAAACTACAAGAGTTCCAGTGCATTGTAGAATATATTCCTGGTCGCTTAAACGTACATGCCGACTGCATGTCCAGGTTACCCCTAGTCAATTCTATTTGGTCCCATTTTTCTGACTCTGATGTGGTTTTTAACATTGATGACGTCAATGAATGCAACAGTACAGGTGTATCTACTGGCATTTCTGAGGTTGCTTGGAGAGAAGCAATGTGTAACGACACCTGTTTATCCGGTGTTGTGGATTATTTACAGCATGGTTGGCCTCAAGAAAGGTATTTATCTGGTGACGTTCTATCTTTCTTTAAAGTTAAGGATGAACTTATGTTTAACCAGGGTTTTGTGTCTCGTAGTGACAAGATTGTCCCTCCTTCCTCCTTAAGAGAAAAGATTGTTTCAATGGCACATGAGGGTCATATGGGCATGTCTAGTACCAAAAGACGTATCCGTGAATTTTACTGGTGGCCTGGCATTGACCGGATGGTTGATAGGTGGGTAAGTTCCTGCCCCCCCGTGTGCGAATAGCGACAAAACTGTAAAACCTTTGTCTACAGATATTTCTCCCATCGAGTTTGTCAACTGTCCCTGGAAGAAACTAGGTATCGATATTGTTGGACCTCTTTCTTTGTCCCCGAACAAAGAAGTTTTTGCTTTGGTCTTAATCGATTACTTTTCCAAATGGCCTGAGCTCAAGATTGTAGATAAGATTGGCTCTACACAGGTTGTCCAGTTCCTGGACGAAGTCTTTTGTAGAGAAGGTATTCCAGCCGAAATTGTGTCTGATAACGGTCCGCAGTTCGTCAGTAAGGAGTTTGAGTCTTTTCTTGAGAGATGTGGCATAGTCCACAAAAGAGTGTCCAATTATAATCCCCAGGCCAATGGCCAGACAGAACGCTTTAACAGGGTTATCAAGGAGTCTATCCAATTGGCAGTTAAGAGTAACCTTGATTGAAAGAAAACCTTATGTGCTACTCTTTTATCCTATCGTACCTCCCCTAACTCTGTTACAGGTCTTTCTCCCTTTGAGATGCTTAGAGGTAGGAAACCTGGTTCAAAACTCCTTCCTTGGTGGATGAAAGTTAAATTCCCTGTTGGTTCTTCCTTTGACCGGGATGAAGTTAGGGATAGAGTGTTGAGATACCAAGAGAAAATGAAAGGCTGTGCCTTGTCCTCTAGCAATTGCAGTAAGAAAATCAGTGTGGGTGATTTTGTTTGTGTCAAGTTTGGTAGATCTGTTGAGAATAGGTGGAACAAATGGTCTGACCCTTGCAAAGTTATCGAAATTTTCTCCAAAGCTGTTCGCGTTGAAGGGGGGAAAGTGTGGAATTTCAGGAGAATTTCTCTGTGTAGGAACCCGAATCTTTTGTCCTCTCCTCCACCTAT
This sequence comes from Lissotriton vulgaris, assembly GCF_964263255.1. Classification (NCBI taxonomy): domain Eukaryota; kingdom Metazoa; phylum Chordata; class Amphibia; order Caudata; family Salamandridae; genus Lissotriton; species Lissotriton vulgaris. The sequence goes on along the minus strand of NC_141685.1, from coordinate 1,433,022,530 downwards.
TAATCCTATTCTAGAGGATCCTGTACCTTATTCTCCCATGGTTGACACTTTCATGCCAGAGAGTCAAAATACAAATGTGCCTGTTCCTGTGGGGAATATTCCCTCTCAGAATGTTCCCTCTACATCTGTTCCTGTTACACCTGTCAATGAGAGTTACGTTCCTACTCCTCTCAGTGTAAGCAATGTTGACAATTCCTGTGTTCAAGCGGATGTATCTGTGTCTCCAGGTCCTGCTCCTCATGAGAATAGCCTTCCTGAACTTGGTCCTAGGAAAAGTTCTCGAGTTAAGCAAATTCCTGTAAAGTTACTTGATTATTGTTGTTGAATTTTCTCTCTCCTTCCCCTCTTATTTCTTGTTTCATTTCCTTTTGCCCTCACCTTTTTAGTTTTTTTTTCCTGTTTTTTTTTTCTTTCAAAGGGGGAAGGTGTGTAGTAATCCATGTCCTGCATTCTCTGTTAGAATTGTTATCTTACATTTCCACTGTAACATTCCATGCACTGATGAGCCATTCTCTACTGGGCTCCTGCTGAAGGTGGTTGTTCAAGCTGTCTGTCCCAATAAAGCTACAGACTTCTACTTGGCTTCTTGAGTCTATTTACTACAGTGACCTTCTGATCAAGTTGCCCTGCCCAACAATAGATTTTTCAATGAGTTCCTGGCTAGCCTCAGAGGAGAGGCATATTTCAAAATAAGACCAACTGATGCCTTACAAGTAGCTAAAAAAGGTACTCAGGCTGGGAGTTTCCAAGCTAGCCTAAGCCCATTGTCCTTCGCGGTAACGCATAGATAATCATCAGGAAGTCTACATATTGTAGATACCAGAAGTACCAAAGAAACGGTTAGCGAATTATAGTTACTGTATTCTTTGCCTAAAATCTCACCAATGGGAAGGTAGTACGCTATACTTGGGGCATGAAGATGTAATCAGGGAGGCTACATATTGTAGATACCAGAAGTACCAAGGAAACGGTTAGCGAATTATAGTTACTGTATTCTTTGCCTAAAATCTCGCCAATGGGAAGGTAGTAAGCTATACTTGGGGCATGAAGATGTAATCAATAACAGAACAGTCACATCCCAAGAACATGGGAATAGGTTCTGTAGTGCATAAATCCGATTCATGAGAATTAACTAAGTGCTAGCTCACTGGAATACAAACGATTAAAGATAATATCCTTACTTAGCCTTGAACTCAAGGTATCAAAAGATAAAGTACTAATGCAGTGCTTGGAATTACATCTTCATATACAAGCAGGTTAGTAGCTTTGTAGGATTGCACAAATCATCAATCACGTTAAACAGAAAAAAAAAGAATTGAGAATGTACGAATATGAAAAAAACATTAAAGATAAATCAAAGGAATCAAGACCAGACATCGACGGCAGGCTCAACTGACTGCAATTAAGGGAGCAGAAACTATTTTCACATGACGTCGATCTATATGTGAGTTAGCCACCACTTCATGAGGTTAATTAAATGGCATGGGCTGCGCTTAGTCAATTGCAGGAATTGTAAAAGATTCAACAGTAGAAGACAAGGCCAGAGGTGGAGGTTGATTGAGAGGGGCCATGTGTGTGATAGTATTATATAGTGCCGTCCCGAAGCTCTATATGCTCCACTCATTCAAGTGGTAAGAGAAGTTTTCAGAGCACAAGGATTCATTCCTTCCAAACTTTGATGGAGATCAGGAATAGATTGTTTGATTAGGTCACACATTTATCAAGGTATTTAGAAAGTTAAAAGCCTTATGTCCCCACTTCACCACAGTTCCCACAGTGTGGGGTGGTGGCTTTTAACAATAACAGCAGCACTCAAGTGTGTGTCCAGTACAAAAGGCAAGATTGTGGTGACTTATGTCATCCAGGGGCATGATGTTAGAGCAACTCACATGAACAATGTATAGACCAACTCACAAGAACAAAGTCATCAATAGAAAGACTGCTTTCGGCAAGCTCAATCTCTTGACAGTCAGCAGTAGACCCCTTAGTCACAAGGGTGGAAGCAATGTTGGCTGTGGCTTCTCATTTGCCTATTCAGGAGAAAAATTTATAGAAAGTTTCCGGGTCTGGCCTGTGATGGGTGCAGGCAGGTCCAGACTTGGCTTGGCCACACACGGGAGCATGTCCAACACAGCGGTTAATGCAGTCATTCTGTATAGCCGTTGGCTCCTCCTGTTGCTGCCAGCCAACAGGGTGGGCTGAGGAATATAGTCCTTTCCCCCATCTTAGCAGCCACCTTTTCTCAGGAATGACATGTGCCTCTGAATAAATGTAAATGATGAAATAAACGGATCCACTGTAAACAAATCATAAGTTCATTAACATGTCTTGGCCTGGAACTGAAAAGCATTAATAGTGGACAAAAAGAGAAGTCCCAAGAAATTGGAAATATACTGGTACGCCTTTCATTGAATACTAGACAACATTAATCGCTCCGATGATATAAATTTAAACCCAGAAGACAGAGATGATTCAAAACTAGATTTAGGAATACTATTGTAATTAACTTTTAGGATTGAGGTTACAAAAGAAACTCTACAAAATGTTCCTTGGTAATGGAGTCTGCAATTGACTCCTTAAGAAAGGTGGAATTCTTGATTTTAACTCAGTTATATATTCTTCCCCATGTGTTCTTTTTCTCCCCCGTCTTCTCCCTTTTGAATTTAAGTTTTAACTCATGAAACCCTTTCAAATATTGTTTGCGCTGCATTCTGAACTTCTATACATTTAATAAGTAATTTCTACATTGTTGCCAATTATATTGAAGCGAATAAAAGCATGAAAATAATTAAGTTGGAAATATTTATTTGTAAAAAAATACGTATAGCTTTTTTTTTCAAGAACAATAAAAAATACACAAATAAAGGAGTGGTCCCTTAGAATATGACAGCTAAGGAAAAAGGAATAGAAATTGTGCATGTCTTGAATGTTAAAAAAAAATAGGAAACCCTACCACTAAACAAATGGTACTAAGAGGGTAAGACCTCCTTCCATACTGGAATCTGAATTTAAGGTTGAAGATTAAGTACAGTCTCTTGTATTGTGAAAAAAGTAAAATAGAGGGGCAAGTGTGCCCTTACCTTTGGCCTTGCAATGCATTTTCGTATGTATAATCACATAGAGAAACTTGGTGTGTTGATGGGTATTGTTAGTGTTAGCCCGAGAAGATCACGCTGAATTCACAGTGATCAATTCAGAAACCGATTGATTAATGAAAACGAATAAACACCTCTGCCTGGATAAAGTTGCCATAATAAAAAAACAGGGATGTGTGAGAAAAAAAGCTTTAGTATTTGCTTCTGCATGAGTGCACTTTACTTGGTACTTATGAAACTTAACACGATGAGTTATTCATTAAACCTGCCTAAGTGTAGGACAAGAAGGAAGCAGGAAAACAGCTAAGGATTAAAGTTGACAAAAAAAAAAAAAATTCAAGACCTTTAATACGGTCAGGCCTGAGGAAATAATTTTGAAGGAAAAGGTGACATCAGTTTCGAAGCAGCAACCAAAAAAGGTTCCGTCACTGCTCACTAACTTGATGCATGTAGGACCCCATATGTTTCTAGGAGGGGTGTAAGCGATCCTAGGTGTTGAGAGTTTGGGATGGCATATATAGGGATGGGAGAGGATCTTAAACCATTAATTGTCTTGGGCTTCTGGCTGGTGTTTTTGACCTTGTTAAGGAGACAATAGACAGCTTTTCTGGAAGCTTAAGTTTTGGCAGTAATAAGCCTTTTATAACTGACAATGCTGAGCCTGGTCACTCTCCTCACTCTGTCATACATTACACTCTGATGAGAATTGAGAGTTCTGTACAAGTCAAGAGCCAATTAAAAGGAAGAGGAAGCCACCCTCTGGGGCATCAATGCTAGAATATGGAAACTTCATTATAAGTGAAGGAATGAAAAAGAGCTCTGATTATCACGAGAGGTAATGATTTGAGAACTAGATTGAGCTATGGAGCTGCCTGAAGAGCACTGAACATAAACCCTGCATAATTATCAGCCACCAGTAAACACACGGATTATGTAGTATTACTGAATTAATCCCTTGTCCAAAACACTCCCCCTAAAAGAAAGGGTTAAGAGCACAATTAAAAAATAAAAGTTCGTAACATAACCCCCAATAGTGCAGGTGCAAGTGTACCAAATGTGCTGCATTATGTTCAAGTTGCCATCTGCGTGCATAAAAGATTATCAAAGTGGCACACTGGACCTAACCACACAACATGAATAAGTTCAACCATCAAAGCATATTGATATCTTACAGATGGTTAAACCCAGGGGTGTGAAAGTAATTTAAACAAGCATTTGCAATGCAATAGGTCTCGCATTAGGAAAGTTTGAGCTATTGGTATTGTAAATGACAAATATTTTATTTATGTGTTGGTTTTAAAAATAGCGAAATGAATAGCTTTGTCATTTACAATGCCAATAGTTTTAACTTTCGCAAATGTGACACCTATAGCATTTTTAATGCAATACGTGTTGTATTTACGTGACTTAGATGTATTGATATTATAAATAACAATGGCTTTTTTAAAAAAAATATGTAATACTTTAATAACGTTATTGTAATTTATAATGGCAATAGCTTTAACTTTTGTAAATAACTTTTGTGAAGATTATGTTCAGTGTATTTTATTGTGACGAAAATCCAAAAACATAAGTAAAATATTAACCTCTTTTGAGACATTTGTAATAAAGCTTGAAACATTGAGAGAACATATTTGAAACAGTTGTTGTTGAATGGTTGCACAGATTGATGCTGTGGTGGCGACGAGTGATGTGGTGGCGA